>NC_090931.1:567763736-568066766 GCF_040938575.1 Ambystoma mexicanum | reverse complement strand
AGCAGGTAAGAAAATAAGCTTGAAACACAGGAATTGGACAAGAAGGTGAAGAGAATAGAATCCAAATATACCTCCAGGAAATGCTCCAGAGGTGTGGAGAAGTCTTGAAGAAAAAAATACAACTAAAACAGGTTGTTGTTTGATAAGAGTTTGCAATGTTTGGGATGTGGTAACATTTCTTTCAGCATGGTGAAAACAGTGGGTGCCCAGACAGGTTCAGGTTAAATGTTGTTCAGTGTGTGGCAAAGATTTGTGTTGACAATCAATGTGTTTAGCTGGGTGTTCTGCAATCCTCAAGTGTAATAACAAATGTAGAAACTTTTCTGAAGAGCTGTATGTGAGTGCCACAACAACAGCCACACATTATTTTTCAGCCTGCTCTCAACGACTGAATGAAACCTAGAAAAATATGTGTCTGTGAAAGGTCCATAGGAATATTAATGCACTCATCAGGGGTAAGACCCCCTCAGTTAGAAGTGGCAATCCAAACTTTGACCCTTGCTCTCTGTCTAGCGAGAAACATCACAATAGCCCCATCTCACTGATGAGCCCAGCAAGGCAGAAATGTTTGGCGTTGTTGGTAGTGCTGTTATTCAGATGAGAATTGCTTAGTATTTCAGTGCTGGGCTCTCTCTGAGGGTGAGACCAGGCTTCTATGCAAATAGATATTTCTCCTCTTGTAAGGTTTGGCAAGCTAACATGTGGTTGTAGACCCTACTGCACCTGTACCATGCCATAGAACATTCTTTTGGGCTATAATTGCTCTTAGTAGTGTGGCTCTCACATTTTTTTTTAAAAAAGACACCTGGTAATGATGGCCTTTTCATTACATTTTATGAGCTCCCAATGTACACAATCTTTTTGGAATCCTTTGAATGCAGATTACAGACCAATTAACAATTGTAACAATTCCAATTCTTAATAAAACAATCAATATTTTCAATCCCGATGGATTAAAACTATCTCAATTTTCAATTACATAAAAAAAGAAAAGAAGGGCGGATTCAGTAAAACTCATTAAAAGACATCCTCAATAGTTCAGAATTATTTCATTTTTAATTGATAGCAGTGCGGTTACATCATTATCACCACGTTATTCGAATCAATCCTGCACAGTGCAGGAGCTTGACCACTGCAATGGTTACTACGGATTCCTCCCCACTAGAGACTCAACTAAAAAATTCCCCACACCAATACTCTAAAAGATGAGATATTGAGGCATCTCTCAAAGCTGGATAAATCCCACGAATTCTGCTGAAGTTACAGACTGATCAGTCCGATCAACATGTACAATCCCGACTCAAATCCCAGCTAAATGTCTTTATGGGATACTTTCTGAATTGATCCCTGGAAACCAATGTTTTGTAAATAATATATATGAAGCAGACCAAATGAAGAAGCTACTGCTAGCAATAGTGAGAGGACAGGATGACATACTCATCTTTGCAACTGCCTACTTCGATTCTTGGAAAGTGTTTGGCCAAATAGAATTACATTAGTTGTATACAACATTATGACAGTTGGGGTTTGGACCTACATTTCAAGATTGCTCCCCTTCTCTCATGCTATTACATTTTTCAATAGAACCTCTGGCAATACTGATAAGGAACGAGCAATGCATCAGTGGTGTAAACTACAGGGCTACTGTCTCAAAACTGTTGCTGAATTCTGGTGATGATCTCCTTGTCTTGGGGGATACCCTCGCTATGAGGACTGGACTCACCAGGCTTCACACAGGAATCAATGGCAGAGCAATACAGGCTCTCAAGTACACTGCACACTTTCTAAACAAAGGAGTAAAGTCCAGCCGTGGGCCGGAACTGTCAACCTGAGCGTCCCAAGAGCAATAGGAGATCGGGGCAAAATGAGATATGCCTGGAAGATGCAGATGGAACGAAGAACAGATGAGCTATCGGCATGTTTCTTTGTGTGGCTGTGGAGACAAGGAAGAGACTGTTGGGGACGACCTTCACTGATGAATCCCTTCTTCCTTAAATGACCCAGTCTGTTCCGAACTTGCTGCACACTACTAACGATAGAGCTGCAGTTTCATAACCCAAGCTGACGGGGTCTTCAGGAGAGGGCAGAGCCAAGGTAGAGGGAGAGCTGAGCCATTAGCAAGAGCAAGTACAAAGAAGGGTCCTGGAGCAACATATTAGTGGTCGTTTTGGGTGAGGAATGTTCAAAAGAAAAAATAGGAAAGGGGAAAGGTAAAGGTTGTCACTCATGTAGCTGGAGCTGTTCCGAACTGTCCTGCCACTGCGCGTGCCAGGACAAAGAAAGGTAGACTACATATATCACAAGCGGTTCCCTCCTTTTACAAAGCCGTTGCCCAATGCAGGTCATACACGCCTGCCCACGCAAAGCTTACACTTGAAGCCTTTCCTGCTCCGATTATGTACATACAGTATTTTGCTGTTATCTTGGGCTACGTGATCAACTAGTCAGAATCAAAGTTTCTGCGTATTGTTCAGCTTGTGAAATTACTGTAATATTGATCCGTTTATAACTCAAATTAAGACAAGCGTTTATTGATCTTTCCTTAGGGTCAACCTTTGGGGTAAAGTGAATAATGTTAAGTTGCTCGCCACACTGAGGATCAGTTACCTTTTCTAATTTACCCGTTTTTTCCACCTAGAAGATTATTTCAACATTTGGAATGGCCATTGCAGGCTTTACTCTGGCATACCAAAGCTCAAACATTTGCACTTTGGAAATTGCAGTTGCCATCTACCTTGCTGGATTGAATGTCCTCTTCTTTTTAAGTACCACCACTTACGAGGTGCAAAGTTTTCACTTGCCACTAGCCATTGGCTAGTGATTTTTGACTCTTGGAGAGTAAGACATTGGATGCTCTGTATATGTATAGAATAGAGGTCGCAAGTGATTTTTTATGTCTAACCTAGTAGCTTGTAACTTGAATATTTGCCCCTGCCACTTAACTTTCTCAATTTGCTACAGCTACAAAATGATTCATGATGAAAATCATGCTTGGTTCAGGCTCAATGATCGCTGAATTCCTGTTTGAAACCTAGCACTACCATGAACCACAGTGACCCGACTGGGTGAAAAGGAGAAAGTTAGAGCTGTTCTAGATACCCCCACACAAAAAAACAAGAAAGATCGGAGTGCCTTTTTGAGGTTAATCGGCTACTACCGCTGGTTCATTCCAAACATTTCAAGTACAACCTCCCAATTAACTGACAAACTGAAAAATGCTAAGCCCCAAAAGATCAGATGGGGTGGGGAAGATGAGATCTGTTATACGACCTTAAAACAAACCGTATGCCAACGCCCCATTCCGAAAGTAGCCGACTTAACAAAAGAGTTCATCCTCCAGACTGATGCTTCCCTAATGGGACTGGGAGCCGTCTTATCTCAAAATCATAACGAATTGGTACACCCGATATTATACATCAGTTGGAAGCTGTTTCCCAGGGAGAAAAACTACTCAGTCATCGAGTTAGAGGCACTGGCAGTCAAATGGGCAGTGAAACATCTCAAGTACTATCTCTTGGGTCGTAGGTTTTGACTAATTACGGACCACTCACCTTTGCTGTGGATTAGTCAGAGGAAGGAATCCAATCCTAGGGTAATGTGGTGGTTCTTGGACCTTCAACCCTATTGCTTCACTGTTGGACACCGGAAGCGCTGAAGGGTTGAGAGCAAGGTAAGGGGGACTTTCTCTCCCAGTTTCCATGTGAAGCATCTGTAATAATTAGAGAAAACGATCAATCTAAACAGCCTTTGTTAAAGAGGTGGTTCCTTGGCGACTGCTTATTATCTTTGTGAAAGGATGGGTTTAGAAAGTTTTAAGGGGTTATCTGCATGAGAACTTCCCAATTCTGCGTGGCTGCTACACAGATATTACATTGAAAAAAGAAAAAAAGAGTTTGGGAAGATGAACTCAAATGCGCTAACCCCTTTAAATAAATATATATAGGCGAGTCTTAACAGTCTTGTAAATTTTATTAGTGTTTATTCACACTAATAATTTTTATTTTCCTTTTATGATTCCAAAAAAACATTCCAAATAAAGCTTCACACCAGTATAAAGTAATTCATAAGGTACAATGAATCAAATATTTCTCTTTCTCTTTCAGTAAATCCAATATTTTCTTAAATTGCTCTCTCAAAATGAATCAGATATTTCTCTCTCTCAAATCCAATATTTTCATAAATTGCTCTCTCAAAATGAATCAAATATTTCTCTCTCTCGACACGTGTTTCCCCATTGTAACTCTCAATGGTTCTTCAGGAGAGGAAGTTTTAGTAGGAAGTTTTAGTACTAAAAAAGAAAGGAAGAAAAGGCCAAATTCTTTTTTAGTAATGCTTTAGAATTTTTTGCCCAAATAATAATTGTAATAATTTCTAAAAAGACTCACCGTTCTGATTTTCTGATTGTTCACATATATCATGTATTATTTTTCCAAGATAAAAGTTTTTTACTTATAATGTTCATCGGACTATTTGCTTAATTTAGTCTGTAAAATATGGATCCAGGTTTACGCTGTAAAAGGGAGAATGGGGGAAGAAGACAAGGTAATTGCTTCTTATTTTCAATCTATAAAGAGCGAAAAGCATGGTCTTTTAGAAAGGTTCTAATCAGATTTAAAGCAGGGAGGGCACAGGCTTCTCATTTGCTTACCTTATTACCTTGGTATTGTTGATGATATTTTGTGGTCCTGTGCCGTGATAAGCACCCAAATGTTAGGATGTCTAACTGAAGCTTATTTTGGCTATTTATTCCCGCGATCATGACGTAATGACGTCATCACGCCACGCTCACGTGATTCCGTGTAGCGCGATGACGTCATCACGCACGTATTCGTGACCCGGCGGCCATTTTGAAATAGATTAAGGTACGTTCAAATGTAATAAATGATTATGAAAGATCTTTCTGTTCCTTCATTATTTAGTGCGACACAATTACGTAGATGCGCACAAATTTTTCCAACGGCAGTCATTTAAGAGATAAAGTGAAATGATACAATTTCATTATAACTGAGTAATTATGATACATTTTCATTATAACTGAGTAATTAGAATTCTAGATCATATAAAACAGAGACAAATTGGTTAAAGAATAAAAAAAAAAAAAAAAAAATATAGAATAAGCAATATGGTAATTTAAAGCCAATTATACATTTCTGTGTCACAATTTAAACCAGTAATACATGTGTCCATTCTGCAGATCCATCTGCATTCCCTTTTTCTTAGTTGATCTTTCTTATTTCCTCCTCTTGGTGAAAGGTAAACTTTCTCCAGACCAAAGATTTTTAGTTTAGAAATATCAAAATCAGGATGATTCATAATGACATGTACTGAGATAGGGGATCTCAAATCTTTATTTCTGATAGCTCTAATATGTTCAAATATTCTTATTTTCAATTTTCTGATAGTACTCCCAATGTATAACTTCTTGCAAATACATTCTATTCCATAAATGACAAAAGTTGAGTTGCAGTTTATCATTTGATTTATGTAATTTATTTCACCATTTGGTAATGTGATTACTTTCATCCCTGGTTTTATGTACGAGCATAGTTTACAATGACCACATTTGAAGGTACCTTTATTTTCCATACAAAAGAAGGATTTTGTTTCAATGGGTAATGGACCCATAAAGCTTGGGCTGATCTTATTTTTGATTGTTGGTGCTTTTCTAAAGCAAATGTTAGGATAGTCATCCAGGTGGTTTTGTAGACTAGAGTCTGTCATAAGGATGTTCCAATGCTTTCTGAGTATTTGTTTGATCCGGCAAGATTTTGTGCTGAAGGTGGTTATGAATGGAGTTTTAGGGGATGTCTTTGTTGATTTTGGTTTATTTTCCAATAGAAAATCTCTAGAAACCAATTCCGCTTTGGTAATTGCTTTTTTGATGGTTTTCATTCCATACCCTCTCTGTAGAAATTTTTGTTGAATATTACAAAGATTTTCTTGAAAGGTGAAAGTAGTGCTGCAGTTTCTTTTGATTCTCAGTATTTCTCCATATGGAATATTGTGAATGGTATGTTTAGGATGATGAGATGTTGCATGAAGAAGACTATTCCCAGCTGTAGGTTTTGTGAATAGTTTTGTTTGTATTTGTGAATCTTCGACAAAAAGTTCAAGGTCCAAATATTCAATTTTTGTGGCACTGGCTGATTTGGTAAATGACAAGTTGAAGGAATTTTTGTTGAGATAATTGACATATATGTCCAGATCTTGTGGGTTGCCTTCCCAAATAATTAGGATGTCGTCAATGAATCGTCCCCAAAATCTTATATTTTGTTCAAAGTATTGATGTTTCCAAGCATGTTGCAGTTCAAAGAAGCCCATGAAAAGATTTGCATAAGAAGGGGCAAATTTTGACCCCATAGCTGTTCCTTGAAGTTGTTTATAGATGTTACTGTTAATGTTAAATTTGCTGCCAATGGTTGTAGATGTGAGTCAATATAATAAAAAACTGGCATGAACTCGGCCTTCTAGGTGACAAGGAATTTCAAAGCCTAATCAGCAAAAACTCAATTATGGCTACGATATATTTTCTACCAAAAATCCATAAAAGCTACAAAGACTTTCCACCACTTCGACCTATCATAAATGGCATTGGCTCAATGACAGAAAGTATTTCACAATATATTGACTCACATCTACAACCATTGGCAGCAAATTTAGCCTCATATGTCAAAGATTCAAAACATATCATTCAGCAACTTAACCTAATACCATGGGAACCTAACTACCACTTTGTTACATTGGATGTAGTTCAACTATATACAAGTATCCAGCATCAAAAAGATTTGGAAAGTACAATGTTTTTTTTGAGAAACCCTGTGCCCGGAAGAGCTGCTAGGGTTCGATGTTTCCTGATAACAGCACCCCAGGGATGATCTGGAGGATACGGATGTTACTTCTCAATGTGATAAATGATCTTCACGCAGTCAGTAAGGACTATTGGAAACGGGCAACAACATAAGAGGACATTTAAGTTTAACCCACAAACACATTCATATAAACATGAATGGAGTAGAAGAAGGAGGAACTGGGAGGCTTACCCAGATATAGCTCCGAAAGAGGAAAGGCGTGGCCCCCAATCTCAGACCCAGGGTGCTAGTAGGAACTGACCAAGAGGCTGTAAAATAAGCAGAGGAGTAAGAACCGGGTAGAAGAGGGAACTTGAACTAAATTCCTAGAGAAACTCTTGGGGAATCTTACCTTCAGAGAAGGATGGTGGAAAGAGATCTGTTCCAAACGTGGGTCGGAATAAATAGCTAAGAGAGTTGCATCCATTGTGGACGAATTGAAGCTTTTGCCTGTAGGAAAACAGTGAAGGAGGATCTATGTATGAAGCCACAAGATTCTCACTGCATTGCGAAGAGAGAGCGGATCGGGAGAATACGAAGAGATGTACCCGATCAGCGAGCGTTTGTTGTCAAAGGAGGCGTCTCCGCCACGCCGGCGAAAGTATTCTGGAGCGGAGAAGGGATTCCTTCCCAGATGGCTGAGAGAAAGGTTGGGACGAAAGTTAGACAAAGGGTTAAAGTGGCTATCAGGACGGATGTAAAAGAAAGATAACTCTAGTGTATGGCAAGGAGTAGTAGTAAGCAGTTAGTAAACTAACTCACGAAGCGTAACTGGACTCTGTGGAGAGTAGCAACGCGTTGAACTGCCGTCGCCGTCTCCTGATAACCGTTGCGTGCGTTGGGGGGCATGGCCATGGGTAGGTCAGTCACTGCCTGCAACACTAGTCCGCTGCCTGCAGTACTGAAATCCACCATGTTACAGGAAGGAGACCGGTATTGCGCCGCCAGATCGCCGTGCTGTGTCATCATCTGGACGGTGTTTATTACAGCATCCCTGTTCAACTTGCATATGGAAGGGTATGTGAGGAACCTGAGGGCATCCTCACACTTACTCCCCTTGGACTCTCATCTCAGGTGGCCAGGGAAAGGCCATCGCTTTTGAATCCTGACCCTGGGGGTGGTGAGGCAAAGGGGGATCACCTGGCTGGAGGATCCTTGGAGATTAAGGGGGAAAGGGTATCCGCAGGCGAGACATGTATCCCCGTTTCCCTTTTGAGAGCAAACCCTATCCTCCTCCTACCTTTATAGGCTGTTGCCAATCATGTCATATTATTTCCCCTCAGTCACACCACTCTAATACTGGGACACAGAAGAGGCTTGGCGACCATTACCAGGGTCAGGCATGTATCAAGAACATAAGTAATTGGAGTCAAGCAATTGAGTGGAAAGGCTCACACTTGTAACCTGTTAAGAGGTTACAGGTGCATAAAGGTGGAGTCACCAGTGGAGAAGGAGAGACCAGCAGGGGAGAAGCCAGGCTGGGTTTTATGGGCAAGAGCGGGATGAAATCCTGCTACGAGGCAGGCTGCGGAGGAAGGTCCTGGCAGGGGGCCAGGACGCCAACAATTGTGAAGGAGAGACTGCAACGCTGGGGCCCAAGCGGCCTGTGAGGGGTCAGCACTGCCAGAACCTCCTTATTTGTGTGCTCACAGCCGGAGCGGCGGAGCATGTAAGAAACCCCAGTGGCGCTGCATGACACCGGTAGCAGCCGTGAGAGACAGATGGAGCTACCCGCAACCCCACAGCAAGACTTCTGAAGAGCAAGTGCTGCTCACAAAGACGTGTGTGCGGAGCAACAAACAGAGAGTGTAGATGCTCAGAGGAGCCGCCAAGGACCGGTTAGTGAATCAGAGGGAACCCTCTTACCGGGATGCTCCTGGGGCTACTACAGGGTAGTTGTGACTGACAGATGAACAGAAATGTATGTTCATTTGACGGTGAACCCAAAGTGAGGGGTTTGATTGAACAATGCAAGCAAGTGGTAGGCAAATTGAACTATAAGTGAAAGAAAGTGAATAAAACATTATTGAATACCGAACTGAAGAAAAGCTTTGATGAGCATAAGAATGGAATGCAAGCAGGGGCGCAAATCATGTAATGAATAATAAGACAAAGAAGTAATCATACTGATTAAAGTGGAAAACCAGTAATGAACATTGTTAAAGATTGTGAAAGTAAGGTGGTGAAAGAGAATGAGCACCACAGAGTGAATTTTGTGGATGAGCACATTGTGGCAAAGTCAAGCCACGGAGTGAATTGCGTGGAAGAGCACATTGTGTTAAAGCCAAGAGACTGGCAAGGAGAAACCAAAGTGAATGTCAATGTGATCCCGAGCACATGTGTAGTGACAGAGACACCTATGGACAAGAAAGCCAAGGGTTACCGGTTGCATGATCTGTGATGGGGCGGACCGTGTGGAGCTTACAACTGCTCCTAGACCGAGGATATTCTGACTGAAAAGCCAAGAAGAATGCAGATACCAAATCTACACTCATGAAAATAGATTGCTAAAGTGAACACAGAAGATAGCAATCTGTGTAAAACATTGAAGAGATTGAAAGAGTTAAAATTTGATCTGGAACTGGTTTTGAGTATTAAGGGACTGGAACTGATTTTGTGTTGGCAAGCTGGACAAGATAATGTCTGGTGAGAGGGAAACTAAAGACTTTCTGAACTATGTTGTTGCCTTGGCGAAGGGAACCCCGAGCCTTAGTGGAACGGTTGTTTGAACTTGGGGGGGGAAGGGGAGCTGGAAAGTAAGCCAAGAGCTGGAAGAAGCTCAGAACTTTATTTGGAACACTACTTGTTTGGTTGTTAACATGCCTACACAATTTTTAGCTTTAGTTGTGAGGGCAAGTATAGGTTTTGGACACAGACAGACTTTTAAGTTGAACTTATTGACTCAGACTATCCTTAGTTTCTTTAGGTAGGGAAGTCCCACTTTAGCATAGGGCATCCTGACTTTAAGTTAATAAATGCATTTTGTTTGAACTTTGATTCCCGTTGTCTGTGTCTTGCTTCTTGATGCATTCACAGCACAGGTTTACACTATGCTTTTGGCATATAGTTTAGGAAGGAGGATCTGATGCGCGATTATCCTTTCTGGGATGGAATTACCTGCATCCTTTTATTAATTACTACAAATCCAAAAGTCCAGGGCTTCTAGATCCATGCCAGATGGCAATTCCTCACACATCCCCACTCCTGCTTGCATGTAATGTTGTAGGTAGGATACTGGAGAAAAGAAGGCAGTCCTTGTCCTTCAGGACACAGCCTGCCTATGCCTCTTTTATTTTCTAGTTTTTCCATCTGGTCCTCCATCTTATGCAACTGTACTTTGCAACTCTGTGATCAAGGATTGGAGCTCTGGGTGCTGTTGCACCTCATAATGTGGTAGATAGGCTCCTGGCTGGCTCTGCTCCGGCAGCCCCTTGGCGTGGCTACAGAGTTCCCCACGCCATGATTCACCACTCCAAATGGTGGGGGGGGCATCTGAATACCTAGGGAATCAGGCGAACCCCAAACGGACATCAGAAACTCCTCTTGCATGGCAGAAAGCTGTGTTTTTTGGCAGCTGGCGCGGTAGCCAAGGTAGCCAAGATGGCAGCGTGAGCGGACCTCTAGGGCGGCAAAGTTGTGTCGGCCTCTGCCACGGAGGCAAGTGAGCAGAGGAACACGGCTGCGATCCAGGGGGGCCCCCGCTGTGGCAGGGAGGGGATGTCCCCAAGCAGACTGACAGAAGGAGAGGTGGCACAAGCTGCAGCAGTGGTAAAAGGCTTACCGCTGGTGTGGCCTGACCGTTAACTGTGCGGGCACCTGGAGAGCAGAAAGAGTCCTGCTTGTCACGTGAGGAAGAAGATTGCCGGTACCCAGCCACCCGCCACACAGGACTCTGACAGGGGAAGCAGGGGGACCCTGCACACGGTGTGCACTTACCTTGTTTGGGTATTTCTATGCGCAGAATGAAATTACGATAACAAAACTATCTTGGACCCAAGTAAATGGACAGACGCAGAGAATATGGCAAAATACTACTTTACTATCAGTCCAAATAAGGGAAACCTGGCGAACAACAAATCGTAGTCCACACACTCTCAGCCATATTTCAGATACACAAAGCTTTTATACCTCGATGTGCATCATTTATGATGTCATCCTACGTGGCAAATAACACCTATCTGAAGGGGAGATTTGTTAAGGGAACATATCTAACATAATTGGCTGCCCTACATCTAGTAGGCATGCCTTGAACATCTCTCTTACTACGTATAATATAGATCATAGCAGCATAACAGCAGCAGTTTGGATCCTGCAAGAATGTATGCTCACCATTGCATAGGCCCCACCATTGCATTGGATTGGTTGGCATTCTCTCCCAACCTGGACACTTGGCTCATTAGCAGCAAGTAAGCAAAACAAAACCCAGGTACGGAGAACAACGTTAGAATACTGCCCACTTGCCCAATTAGTCTACCATCTCTCATCAGCCAAGCTTTCAGCCAAGGCTTCTCCTTTGTTCTTGGCCTTGGATGATGATCTCTTCTCCTGAACTTTAAGGGGAGTTAAGGTTTATTGTTATCTTTGTCTGGAGCTTATGAATAGGCCTTGTTTCCTGGTCTTACACCAAGTGTGAAGAGACCACAATTTTGTCCATATTGTTTTCTTATTTAGTTCTATTTGATTCAATTATCCTGGGTGTCATAACCCCCCCTTTGGCCTCTGGAGACTTGGTTGCTTTGTCTCGTATGCTTTTCTGCATCTTTAGTCGTCAATACTTGGCAACCGCAAATGTTCGCTCATTTACTTAATCTAAGAGAAATATGTCCTGCGTACATGGCTTATCCTTGTTGACTCCCCTTGTACCCTGTAGTAGCTTCTTGCTGTGACATCCTTGATCTCTGGCCGACAGTTATTCTTTGTTCGTGCATGATTCTGTACTTCCAGCCTCTGTGAGCTTGGCAGTCCTGGCCTCTCTCCTTAGAGCCTTTTGCTTACTATTATTCAAAGCCGAGGACCATCTATTCAACATGGCTTCTTCACCCATGATATGTTTCTACTGCAGCAAGCTTCTATGTGACTCATCTACCTTGCCTTTCTGCGTATATACATTCACAACTCATCTGGTTACTTATCTTTGTATATATGAGTTCTACTCGCTTGTATATATGTTTACTTTGATTCTTCAGTTATATCTTCATTCTTTAAGTATTCTTATATCGTTTTGGTGCATCATCATCATCTCTTCTCCTTCTGACATCACTTTGCACCTGTCAGATTTTCTTTACAGCTCCTCAATATTCAGTGGTATCTGTTGATCTCCTGCTACCATTTCAGTTCGAGCTCACATTCGGGTAGGTTGTCTGAGTGCATAATGTCTCTCATACACTCAATGCGGTATTGGAATTATACCAGGTGTCGTGCAGAGTCCTCGGGTTTATTCATTCAGTATGAGGGAGGTGAGGGGGGGGGGTTTCTATTAATGACCTGTATGTCTGCTTCTCTACAACGGTGTGGCAACCATTGAAGGCATATGGAAGGAACCCCCCCGCCCCCCTGCCTGGTGGCAAGTGACTGAATTGGCCATACCTAGAAGCCCCCAAACAGGGTGAACTGGAGCAGCCAGCCACCGGACAGCATACGTGGCCCACAAACGGTACAGGGTTATGGGGGACAGGAGAGGGCCGCAAAGGGTTTCCCCTCCTCCCCCAGTCCTCCACCCCCCGGGACCTGCAGGTGCTACCAGTGACTGACTTGTCTGGCCATACCGCTAACCTAGAAGCCCAGAGCAGGGGGAACTGGAACAGTCAGCCACCCGGCAGCATATGTAGCCCATAATAAGCGGAAGGAGAGTGGGGATAGGAAAGGGCCACAAAGGGGTCACTGGCTTGCAGGCGACACCAGTGATTGCACCAGTGCACCGCACGAGGCACCAGCAGCGGGCAGTGATCCACAGCGGTTGGGAGCACGGAGGGCTAGCCTGCTCACAGCAGAGGGAGGTCCAGTGATCACTCTAACATTTGACAGAGAACTGGAGGCCCCCGTGGTGGGCATTGAGGCTGAGGCTCATAGGGCTCTCCAGGTGAACTAGACATACACACCAGAGATGGACCCAGAGTGCTGGCTGGGGATAAAAGCCAAGCACATACACTGTGCAGAGACTTGGTCAGGAGCGCCGGCAGAGCCTAAGGACTACACAGGCCCATCAGGGGAGCGTGTGCCGGCATCATGGCCAAAGAAAAGTCCAGAAAGTCCAGTTTAGGAGATACAAGATGGCCGCCAGTGAGTAGGGACGTTTGTTCACTTACTCCGACCCTGGCCAAGAATAAGCTGGTCCATCTGCAGGCTTTGTCGGTGGGCTGGGCACCATTGAGGAAGACTGAAGAAAGTGCACAAAGTGGGCATCTACTGGTAGCAGATCGGCTCCCCCTTCTTCCTTATTGCCGTGATTGGGAGGAATGTCATAAGCAGAAGAACCAGTGAGGGCGTTGCCCCTGAAATGGAGAAGCTGGTGGCCCGACCAGAGGTGAAGTGATATGAGGCGAACAAAGAATTGAGCCAAGGTGTTCGATTTTAACAGTGCAGTCCCAGAATAACATCAAATAACATCAGAGGAGGGGAAAGGACGGTGAGGAGGACCAATGCGCCGCGCTTACGGCGTGTGGAAAAATTGTAGAACAGCTGGCGTTTGAGTCAGGTGGAGGTCACGAGAGTAGGGTTGTCCTGGATTAAGCACGGCGTTGTGGACATAAACGTGGTGACTTAGTAGAAAGGGGAAAAAAAATAAAAAGGACATAAAAAGATGCAGAAGGTGCTGACTGCTGTAATGCGATAACCCTCCAGATAGCGAGGCACACCTGAATTGAAAGCAGACCGAGCAAGGTCCTGGAAGCATCAGGAAGCAGGTGACTTTTCCCCCTTGGGACTGACAGGGAGCTCTGAGCTGCGCTGCAGAGAGCGCTCCTCTGGTAAAGGTAACGGCGGCCCGACCGTGTGTGAATCTGCGTGCGGAAAGCTTAGACCATTGGGGATGAGCACCACCTACTATAGTGGGTGAAGCCGACATGCAGCCGAGGTAGATGCATTGGACTCAACGCTGCATCAACGCTGAAGGACACCAGCCAGTAACGACTAGCGCCTGAAACAGGGTAACGTAGACATACTTGCAAAAGCTCTGGTAATATTCGTATCACAGCTGTGTGGGCTCACAGTGGGGAAGAGAAGGACTAAATAGTGCATTCTGGTTGGAAGGTTGGTGGAGGTGCTGGCGCTTTGGGCCACTTTCAAATTGGAACATTGAATCTGTAACAGTAATTACCTTTTGAAGTTCCCGTGATTTCTGGCAGAGATAGAGACATTGCATTGTGAAAGGTGGTATACAGATAACCTGAGTGAGTGGCTCAGTTGAATACGTGCTAGTGGTCAAAGTTAGGATCAGCGGCACTAGACTACTGAAAGCCAGCAATAGGTCTGGATTGCGATATTTCATGGACCTTAATAAGTGGTGCTATATGATTTAGAGGCTGCACAAGTGAAACCTATATTGGTACTAACTTTATCCGAAAAGAAGGTGCAATATTCAGGAATGAAGAGAAAGTGAGTGGTGTTAGCTGCAATAGCAGAGCAGAAGAGCCTGAAACATTGCATTTCGAATATGGTGGAGTGGTAGAAAGGTGGGCCATCATTTTTGGCCGGCAGCTCTACCGGCCCCATTAACCCCCTACCGCCAGGGTTGTAATGACCCCCCTATGTGTGTGTAACGGCAGAACTGTTGGGTAAACTGAAAGAAGTTGAACTGGGATCAATGGCACTGTCAGATCATGTCCCTCTGCTTGTTCGGTTTAGGGATATTGGTCCACGGATGGGATTATGGGCATGGACATTTCCTAGAGATCGATTACAAGATGAGGTAATAGGCGACGAGGTTGAAGCCAAGATAGAGGATTATTTTGCTATAAATACCTCTCATGAGGTGTCTCCAGAGGCCACATGGGATGCATTCAAAGCAGTGATCCGGGGCGTGCTTATAGCGATAAAAGTACAGAGGGAGAAGATGAGGGACAAGCTGGAAATGGATTTAGAATCCCAATTGCGAGCGATCCAAATAGCTATAACCAATCAGAGAATGAAGGAGTTAACTTATAAATTGAAAGTGGAGAATAGCCAGCTGAATTTATTGAGAACTAGAAAGGCTGAGAGGTCTTTGTTGATCGCTAAGCAGAGATATTATATCCAAGCCAATAAGGCAGGCAGACTGATGGCTCGTCAGTTGAGGGGAGCTGAAGCTGCAAAATTGATACAACAAATAAATCAATCCGATGGGTCAGTGTTAACAGGAACAGTGGAGATAACTGAAGCATTTGCTCAATATTATGAAACATATATTCGTCAGACTGTCCGGGGCATGGAGAGTTTCAAAAATATTTGAGCAAGATAAACGTACCTAAAATACCTCCAGAAGAGTGGGCAGACATGGATAAGGAATTAACAGAGGAAGACGTGATGATGGCTATAAAGGCTTTGCCCATAAATAAGGCTACAGGACCGGATGGCTTTCTGGCAATGTTCTATAAGAAGTATTCTAAGCAACTCGGCCCGACGTTGAAGGGACTATTCAATATAATAGGGAGTAAAGGGGCAGTTACGTCTACAATATCGGAAGCTAAGGTAGTGGTATTTGATAAACCTGGGAAGGATCTGACGAGATGTGGGTCCTATAGACCTATCGCTTTGTTAAACATTGATGAAAAGATGTATACAAGTATCCTGGCAGCAAGACTAGCACTTTGCTTGCCTACATTAATACATATGGATCAATCAGGATTCATAATTGGTAGACAAACCTCGGATAATATTAGAAGAGTTGCACATATACTGGAAAAAGGTTCAGATTAAACAAATTCCACCAGTTATAGTTTTGCTTGATGCCGAAAAGGCGGTTGATCGAGTAGAATCATCTTTTTTGTTTAAAGAGATGGGTCAAATGGGTATGGGAACTAAATTTGTTCAAACGTGCGTGCCAATTATCAGTCTCCTTCATTACGATTGGCGATTAATAAACAGATCTCACGTAGCATCAGTTTCAGTAGAGGTCCGCCAAGGTTGCCTACTTTCGCCCCTCTCATACGCCTTATTTTTGCAACCTTTTCTAAGTAAAATTAGGTGAGAGAGGATATACATGGAATTAGGTTTGGGAGTGTGGTTCATAAGATTGCGGCTTTCGTAGATGATATGTTACTGATGCTGCAGGAACCTATACAATCAATACCATCTTTATTGGAGGAATTGGTGAAAATTGAATGGGTGGCAGGGCTGAAGATTAATATAAGGAAGTCAGAACTTTTGGAATTAGGTCTGTCACCAAATCAGAAGGAGTTATTTTCCCTAATCACCATTTTTAGAGGCGGATATGTATATAAAATACTTTGGGGGGTTAATATAACAAGGACAGTTTCCCAGCTATATGAATGCAATTATCCACAAGTGTTGCATCAGGTGAAAAAAGATCTAGGGAGATGGAACCCGTTACAAATATTATGGTTGGGAAGGATAACCACGATTTAGATGGTGACTCTTCCCAGATTGTTATATAAGTTTCAAACTGTTCCAGTAAAGATCCCCAGGTCATACTTTAAGGAACTTAATAAAGAAATTAGGAGGTACATTTGGCGGAATAAGGTGGCAAGAGTAGCCTTTCATATTTTAACGGCTGCTAGAGAAAATGGGGGGAATGGGCTTGCGGCACTTTGAAAAATATTTTGAGGCTGCACATTTGCGGGTGCTCTGTGAATGGTTTAAGGGTGATACTGGGAAACTATGGGTACAAATCAAGCAGTGGCAGGATGCCCACTAGAAGGGATGTTCTGGTTGAAACGACAAGATAGGCCTCTAAACGTTAGGGCTAGCCGAGTATTATCAGTTGTGGTAGAGGTATGGGATCACCTGATAGATAGAGGTGCCATATCCACACGCCCGTCACCATTTACCCCACTGTTCGAGAATCCACAATTCTACCCAAGGATGGTGAGGGGATCATTTAAGCAATGGCGGAGAGTGGGCTGTACAAAGATAGGGGATATGTTATAGGGAAGGGCCTTAAGCACATTTGAAGAATGTAAACAAAGAATGGGGCTACAGGAAAGGGATAGGCTAGAATATTGGCTAAATAGCCCAGGGGTGAGGGAAGCTGTGAAGAGAGAGCTCACGTTATTAGAGAAATTCACCCACTCTGGGAATAGATAAATGGTCTCTAAGCTGTATTCAATCCTTCTTGAGGAGAAAAAGGAACAGATTTGGGGATACATGCTCATATAGGAGAAAACATTGGGGACTGACCTACCGAAGGAGTATTGGGAACGTTTGTGGAAAAATATCCCTAGACTCACGAGATCCATACAGATAAGTGAGGCATGCTATAGGGTAATGCATCAATGGCATTATACGCCTGAGAAACTCCATACAATGTTTCCGGCCTCTTCAGAGGAATGTTGGCGAGGGTGCAGAACGCGGGGCGACTGGTGGCCTATTTGGTGGGATTTCCCAAGATTAGAGATTTTTTGGGGGAGATCACGCAACAGGTAACTAAATCCTTTCCCCAAGTAGATAAATAGACTCCAAAAGTGTGGTTATGTGGTCTATTTGACCTGGAGAACAATGTACTTACTTAAGGCAGAGTAAGGCCTTTATGTTGATGGTGATTGCCACGTGGTTAATGATTGCGGCCGCCTGGAAGCAGAAGAAGCCGCTGTGGGTTTGGGATTGGCTGATTAAACTGTGGGGGTGTGTAGCCTTGGAGTGGATGACGTATAATCTGCAAGGAGAACAAGGAAAATTCCGACAGGACTGGCTGTTGTGTTGGAGTATCTTAATGGGGACTTTGTGCAACAATAGTGTCCACACACAATTTGAGGATTTTGAACATCATGTAAATGAAGCTGAGGACTGTAATATGAATATGTAAACTGTAAGCACTTCTGTTCGGATGGGGGAAGGGGTGTGGGGATGGGTTGGGTTGGATGGAGACAGCAGTGGGTTGGGGAAATAATTTTGTTTATTTGAAAAATGTCAATAAAAATATATATATTAAAAAAAGAAGGTCCAGTTTACAAGCGTAAATGGACGCATGCACTGTCGCCCCCATGGGAGCCGTGACAGATGGGGAGAGAAGCAAAGCGACCGCTCAGGAAGAGAGACTGACTGTCTCCACAGCCCAAGACATCCTCTGGGCAATCCGTGAATACAAAACAGAGCTGGAACATAAAATCGACACCATAAGGGAGGATGTGAGCCTGTTAAAACAGGACTTCCGCAATATGTCAGTGCGTATGGGGGAAGTCAGTGCGTACGAGGGAGGTGGAGCAGAGGATCTCTGACATGGAAGATTCAATAAGCCCGGTCAAGAAAGACATTGCAGAGCTCAAGAACCGAACAACAAGTCTTGAATGAAGGGTTGAGGAGGCAGAAGGGCAAGCCTGTCGCAATAATATATGCTTAATGGGCCTCCCCGAGAAGTGTGAGGGCCCCTCCATGGAGCTATACCTGGAAGGCTGGTTGAAGGAATGGATGGAACCGCATGGACTGTCAGACTTTTCGGTGGAACAAGCTCATGAGATTCCCAGTAGATACTCCCCTCATACCGCCCCGGCGGCCAGTCCAGACAAGTCATTGCCAAGCTCCTGAATTACAGGGACCGAGACGCTATCCTGCAGGCCGCCCGAAAATAGGTCCCATCCAGGTGAACGGCACAAAAGTGCTGGTGTTCCCGGACTTCAAGAGAGACGTCCAGAGGGCAAGACAGCTGAGACTAGCAGAATACAAGTACGCCATGCTCTTCTCGGCGACCCTAAGAGTGGTCAGACCCAAGAGAATGCTGTTCTTCACAGACGCGACAGAGGCGTGGGACTAGCTGGATGGAGAGGGCCACCCCCATGAAGGGCAACACCGCAAGGATAAAGAGACCCCCGCGGGATGAGTCCTCGTCTGCCAGAGTGGATGGCTGACAATATGGTGTTCTGAGGGAGTGGATGGCTGGGTGATATAGACTCTGCAATGAATGTACAAGTGTTGGCTCCTGCCGGAGTGGAGCGGGTTCTCGTGCAGTTGCACACCCTTTCCTTGACATGCACCTATGGGGACTTTTGCACGTGACGTTTGGTTCCAGTTTAGTTCCAGGTGGGTCGACAGATTTATCAGGTTTGGGGGAATCGTAGGGTGGGTGGCAGGGGAGAAAAGGCTGGGGAAGTTTGGGGGGGATATGTTCGGGTGTTAAGGTAAAACCAGAGAATGAATTAGGTGTCAGCACAGATGGGGACCCCCTCTCGGCCCCTCGCAAGGAACACCCGTGGATGGATGACGTGTAGCAGGTTGGAGACGGCCTCTCTGTTTACATGTATGTCCTGGAATGTCAGTGGGCTACTAGATAAAGTCAAATGGGGGCTGGTCTCCAATTTCCACAATGCCCACAAAACAGATGTAGTGTTCCTACAGGAAATGCACCTACTGGGGTACAACTATGCCTTTCAGGGGAGGGCGGAATTTACAGTGGTCGATCATGCAGGTCTCTCTAGGGGGGGGGAGTTGCAATCCTGGTGAGAAACCCCTCCCACTGATCGTCGAACAGGTGATCAGAGATGAGGGCAGTAGGCACCTGATGGTCAAGGGTTCCCTACGGGGGAGACAGTATGTTTGTTCTCAGTTTACACCCCTCTCTCCCTCCAAGCGGACACGTACACGAGCATTCAATCCTTGCTGGCTTGCCTACAAGGGTGGGTGGGGGGATCTCGCGATAGTGGTGGGAGATTTCAACGACACAATCTCTCTGGAGATGGATAGATCGTCATACACTGGGGGACTGGGTATGCCGCACACAAAGCTATACAGCTTAATAGATGCGTTGGGACTATGGGAAAGCCTAGTGTGAACTGCATCCGACAGTGAAAGGGTTCTCCATCTATTTGCAATGCGCACAACTCCTTTTCATGGATTGATTACCTCTTGGTACCTGCCACGATCATTGATAGGGTGAACAAGACCACTTTTCTGCCAAACGTTATTTCGGACCACCCCCCCTCGTTATCACAGTAGAAGGGAAGGGGAACAGGCCAAGTGGGGGTTGGAGACAGAACGCATACTATTTACATAACCCGGAGATAGCTGAGTGGATAGCGCAGCCCTCCCAAGAATATTATGAACTTAACGTGAACTCTGTGGATAGCCGGTCATTGTTATGGGAGGCCTATAAAGTGGTGATGCGTAGGAAGGATTTGGCAGCGGTGGGGCACCACAAACAATTTAGGAGACACCAGATGGCAGAGAGGGAAGAGGGGTGTTGGAGGTGGAAAAGGCCCAAGTTGAACATGCTACGAAAGAGAACAGAAGGGCCTTACTTAAAAGCACTCTGACTTTGCGCGCTAGCAAAGGGTGACCTTCTGGGATGAGAAAGCCAGAATTTACGAGATGGGGACAAATATGGGAGGATGTTGGTTTAGATAGAGAAGAGGGATGCGGGAAACCGCTGGGTCAGGGAAATCTGAACTGAGTTGGGATGTATTTTGACACGGATGGGGGAAATTGTAGAAGCCTTTGCACAATATTACCAGACCTTGTACAGTGAACGGGTGGGAAAGGGGGAAAGGAGAGGCGCCGATGGTAGTCTACTTGGTGGCCATAGACCTTCCTACGGTGGGGGAAACGGAGAGACAGGCACTGAAGTCGGAGCCCTCCGAGGAGGATGAAATCCATGTAGTAATCGGGCAACTGCAATCAGGGAAGACTCCTGGACCCAATGGCTTTCCCGTAGAATTTTATAAGGCGTCAGGGCAAAAAGCGAGAGAGGCAATTGGAGAGATATTTATGGACAGCCTGGAGGTCGAGCAACTACCGAGGCACTTACGCCAAGCTGCAATATTCGCCATTCATAAGGAGGAGAAGCCCCCTGATAGTTGCAGCTCGTACAGACCCTTCTCTGCTAAACGGGGAAGCAAAAATATTGGCAAAGGTGCTGGCTAACTGGCTCCTAGGGGTTTTGGGTAGGTTGATTCACAGCAACCAGTTCAGCTTTCTGTCGGGGCAGGCCATGCAGATGAACCTTTGTAGGGTGCAGAACCCCTTGGGCATGGCAGCCTTTTTGGAAGGTCTGCCCACCCTTATTGCCCTTATTTCCTTGACTCAGAAAAAGCTTTTGACTCGGTTTGTTGGGGGTTTCTGTGGGCAGTGTTGGACAACATGGGTTTGGGCCCTAATTTCCAAAGCTGGCTGTAATTTTGTACGCAGGACCCAGAGCAAGAGTCAGGGTGAATGGGGCATTCTCCAGGGAGGTCCCGCTGCAAAGGGGTATAAGGCAGGGGTGCCCGCTTTCTCCCCTATTGTTCCTATTGGCGGTTTAACCGCTAGCTGCCAGGATTTGGGCAGTCTGGATCAAGTGGCTCAGATGGTCAGAGGGGAGGGAGGACTGGGTGTCCCTTTACGCGGACGACATACTAATCTACCTGGGCGATCCCAGGGTCTATGGCCCTGTGGTGATGGAATTGATTGGGGAATTTGGGGATTACAGCGGCTTGCAGATCGACTGGGACAAGTCAGAGTTGTTGCTGGTGAAGGGAGGAATGGAGGCTGTTTGCACTTACGGTGCCCAAAACACTCCCGGGTTCGGTGCTGGGACACGCTAAAGTATTCAAAATGCTGACACTCAGCAGGTTGCTCCATGTCCTCCAGAACACCCCTGTGAAGATTCCACCAAGGTTTTTCCGAGTTTTCGAGGGACTGCCGAGGGATGCGATCTAGGGTAAGAACGCTCCGAGAGTCGCACTGTCCATGCTGGTTAGGTCATTGTGCGGGAAGGTTGGGGGGCAAGGGCTACAAATACAATTGGGCGCCCCAACTGGTGGCTGTGAAGAAATGAACGTACGATGATCAGGGGGCTTCCCATATCTAGTTGGAAAGACATATGATGGGGAACTACTCGCCAGCACTAAAGCTATACAAGCACCCGCGAAAGGCTACCCTGCCACTGCCGGGTTGCCTCACCATTGAGGTGTGGTCCACAGCCCTCACTGGGATGGGCTGGTGTGGAGTGGTGACGATGGAGGCATACATCTGGGCCAATAGAGACCTCCCCGAGGTGGTGAAGATGGGGTACCAAACCAAATGGGTCACAGCAGGGTTGCAGCAAATGAAGTACATCGTAGAACAGAAACACTTGACCCCTTTTTGCCACTTACAGGCTTCTCATGGGTTGTGCAACAGGGATTGCTTCACTTACATACATTTGCAATATGCCATGAGTCATGAGGGTAGGGAATAGTGGGACATCCATGCACACTCACCATTGGAGGCCAACCTGCTAGGGGGGAGGTTACCTGGGAAGGTAGTTATGACACTCTGCTAAGTGACCATCAACTTTTCTACTGCGCCGCTGTGCAAGTTGAAGGACCATTGGAAGAGGGACCTAGAGGACATTGAGGACGAGACTGGGTGGGGGTACTGGGATCGACGTGAAAGGAGCCCCTAGGGTCCCTCGTGATATGGAAACAAGGTAATAACCATACACGAAAAGATGCGCCAGACACAAGGTTCAAATTCCCAATGCTAGGGTTTATTGCAAGCAAAAATAGTCCCAATTGGCCAATTCTGGTCTCACGCCCCGCAACTTGAGTTTCCTAGACCTCGAGGGACGCAAAAGAGCGAATTACGTACATCAGTTACATATATACAAAATGCATATCATACAAATCAGCTATGTCATGTTTAACACCCTCCTTTATTAAGTTTCTTTGAACTCGGGATGACGATGGACATTTCCGACGGGTATGACAATTATGACACTTTCGATGTCTATTCTAGTAACAATGTGCAATTTAGAAAGTGCGGAGGCATCTTTTAGTTGTTGAACAGAACACAGTGGTTCTGTTCTTGGAAGCAAGCTGCACACGGGGAGCCACATTCCATGCTTTGCTATCTATGAGGTACTATTCGTGTCCTGAGAGCCGACACGCTCTAAAGGGTTTTGCGAAGGGGGGCCATAGGAAGAGCATAATTCAAGCCTTTAGCTGTTTTATTCTAACATATTCTACCATCGTACGAGACTGGCTGGCAGCTGTGAAGTGATTAAATGCCCTGCAGCTCTCCCTCAAGGCTACAGAGAGGGAGCGTGGGCATTCCTGTCTGGGCTACTCATGAGGAGTTTTCAACGAACTCTTCAGTCCCGCAACCTTGCCCTTTCATATTCAGATAACAATGTTAACAGTTGAGCAGAGTAAGCAGAATCCGCAAGAATTGCAAGCTGCAAAGCAGTTTTAGACAGAAAGCAATGAGCAATGGTTAACAAGCAAAATGGCGATTCTTGCAACGTTTAAAATGGCCGCTTGTTGGTCAAGTATAACAGTCTATATTTCTATAATTCGGTGCATAAGACGGTTGGCCTACGGCCATCAAGTTACGTCTGTCATTCAAATGAAGGGTATTCACTTTTCCAGATTGACAATCCCTCCTTTTGGCCGTATGCCAAACGTCTTATTCATTCATTGTATCCTCCTCCGATGAGGATAAGTCTGGGGTATCTATGTCTGAAACTTTCATGCTATTATCAGCATCATCTTCATCATTAATGTCTATATCCATGAATTGTTTTACTGTTTTTGTTTCATCAGTTTCTCTGTTATTTTGGCCATGCGTTTGTTTTCCTCTCGACACCATGTGCATACATCCCTTAGTACATCCATCAGTTATTTCAGTGCAAACTATTGGTAAGCATTGTATGCAACAGCAACATGTTATGAATATACCAAGTACCATCATTAGTATTGAAATTAACTTCCATCCCCAAGACCGCAATAATCCCCAAAACCAGGATCTTATCCCCCAACCCCCTTCTTCAGTAGAGAGTGTGGAACTTAGGACATGTAATTTCCGGATTGCTTTAAATATCGTAGGGGAGTAATCATCTATATACACACAGCATGCAGTTTTTACGAGTTTGCAAACTCCCCCACGATCAACTAATATTATATCGAGAGCCATCCTGTTTTGGAGTGCCATTAGTCTTATTCCTTTTTCTTCTAACGTCGTATTCAATAAAATATCCGTTGTTGACTCTATTGTATTTTTTAATATTCTAGACAGTTTTCTTATATTGTAGGAATTTTCTATTTGGGACAAGAATGGTATACATGATTTGGCTATATCTATTGCTATCATTCCATCCTCGCTACTCCTTTGAGTTCTACCTTTTGTTCGTCTGGCTACTTCTGCTGTCTCCAAGAGGAACACTCCTGGAAACAGTAGACCTAGGTAGAATGTACCTCCCCAGTTCCTAGGTAACCATGGATATGCTTTTTTTCCACATATAAAGTAAACAGGGTCCCCTACGTACACGGGTTCTATTTCGTGCTTTAAAACCACTGTGTTCAGGCAGTTGCTAAACGTTTCTACTTTATAGGAACCCTTTTTCTGTAAACATAGAGGAGCAGTTTCGGGGCTGTGATCCACTGTATAGGCAGGGGGCACAGCATCTTTATTCCATTGATCCCTCATTCGAAATGTCATTGCTGATGTTTCTTCTGCTGGCGGGGTTGATCTATTCTGCCTATGTAATCTATCTAGTCTTGTTGTCTTTCGTGTATTCTTACTCATGGGATCTGGTGAAAACACGCGAGCTTTGTGGAATATGGAACAACCCACAGGTCTCATGATCACTTCCTCAAATTAATTCATATTGGTCTCATCTAGCTGACCCGTACTACTCTTGTTCCATTTCCGAAAGAACATTGCACTCAATGATACTTCACATGAATAAACCAATGGTAACGGTTGTACATACCAGCCTATCCCTTTCCCACCGTGCTGTGGTAAATGGGCACAAACCCAGCAATCTTTTTTCTCTAAAACCGCATGGGTCATGTTCATGATGAGCAACAATGTATTGTTGCCGTATCCTTCTCTATGTCTTTCTTCCATTGGGGGCAAAGTACCAGTGATTACATGAACCGGGCTTTCAGTAGCTGCTTTTGGCAAAAGTGTTTCTAATGGGTTCACGGACTCCAGGAACCATAGTGTAATAGCTGTTATTGTTGGTACTACCATACTTAAGAAACACAGGACCAATGTCCAAATCAGTACCTTATTCCTTTTACCATGCTTTTTCCCTAAATTTACAGTCTCTAAATCTATCATCTTTTCAGCAGGGGTGCAGGAGGAGGCTGAAACCGGTCTTGATTTGTTCTTCATCGTCCTTCTTCTTGCTGGCAAAGTTTGTTGCAAATGTCTCTCGTTCTTGATGCCAGAAAAGTTAAACGAAAAATGTCACAGTTCAATTCTGCCAGCCCTTTCACAGCCTAGATCACCTATCCACTCCGAGCAAGATTAGTTGTTCTTCCTCCCACTGCTCAGACGATTTCTGAACAGTTTTTTTATTGATAGAGTACTATGTGCGTCCAGCTTGTCCTGCTCTGGCTCCTGACACATGTACTTTTTATAAGCGCACTGAGGAGCCGTGAGTCTTCAATTGTCCGACTTGCACAACTCTCACACTTCTCTCCTCTACGCCCCTGGCTCCTACTCCATCCATGAGTGGAACCAAAGGCAAAAGAAAAGCACCAAAGATCTGTGGATCACTTTGCCTGTCAAGGCCGCAAATTATACCGTTTCACGCCTGGTATTGTATGATCCGTGAATAGTGCCGTTGCACTTCCAGTATCAGGCTGAGTGTCAGCCTGTGGCACAATGATGGGTAGCGATGAGCGCTGTGGCAATGATGTAGTTTCTTTCTTTGGATTTGGTGCATTTGCAGAAACCGGTGGGCGCCAAAGGGGTACACGCGTTGTTTCTGCTCGTGTTTGCCACGCAGGGTTTGTGTCGCTCGACAGTGATGTTGTTTCTGCTGAGCAACGTTGGGGCACTTTTTTCCCTCTCCCCTTACTGGCAGCCTCCTCAGGCTCTGTTTCGAGTTTCACTTCTCGCTTGGGCTTTGTTTCAACTTTTACTTCTCGCTCAGGCTGATGCTGTGGCAATGGACTGGCAACAGTTTCTTTCGTTTCCGAGACAGTTTCCTTTCTCTGGTCGTCGGAAGTTGTCAGCAGTCCTGGGAATCTTTTGGCATGTGTCGCATGGATCCAAGCCTTCCGTCCATCCACTCGAATGGCCGTTTGCGTCGCCAAAAGTACTTGGTAGGGGCCGCGCCACCTGGGTGCTAATGCTGTCTTCCGCTCAAAGATCTTTATTAAGACCCAACTTCCAGGCTCCAGCGAGTGCCCAGGTCCGGTGTATCGCACTGGTAACGCCTCCTGCACCTGCTGATGAATCAAACGCAACTTCTGCCTTAGAAGGCCACAGTACGTGCTTAACATAGGATGCTCGACCTCACATAATCTTTTGGGCTGCGGTGCGCACCACACATTTTCCGGTCTCCCCATTATAATTTCATAGGGGGAGAGCCCAGTTTTAGCCTGCACAGAGGTGCGCATGCACAATAGCGCTAGGGGTAATGCATCCACCCAACTCAACTTGCTCCCAGCACAGATTTTAGCTATCTTTGACTTTAAGATTCCGTTATGTCTCTCAAGAAGCCCGGCAGAACTGGGATCCCTGGAACTTTGAAATCGCTTCTCTATCTGCAGACCTGCACAGATCTGTAGCACTACTGCGCCCACAAAATGTGGGCCGTTGTCTGACCACAGGACACGGGGCAACCCAAACCGGGAGAAATACTCCTTCAACATTACTTTTGCCGTTGACATGGCAGTACAGTCTTTTAAAGGATATGCCTCCACCCACTTGCTGAATGCACAAATCACCACAAACACATATTTGTAGTTCTGGCACCTTTCCATTTCTATGAAATCAAAATGGATCACCTCAAATGGCATAGAGGGTGGGCCAAAACTACCTACTGGAGTCACGGTTCCTTTCCCTACATTGTGTTGCAGGCACGTAATACAATTCTGCACTAGCCTTTCTGCATTCTTTTTTATGTGCTCATTTTTCCATACTGTGGATAAATGCTGTACCATCTTCTTCGCGCAAATGTGGGTAGGGCTATGCGCCATTGTAACGATTGCGGTTACGTAACAATTTGGCAACATCCAGTTCTTGGTCTCTTTGTCCACCCAACATCCCTCCAAATCTAACTCAGCAGAGCCCTCAGCCCACCCCTGAATCTCTTCGGTCGTGGCCTCAGCCTGCATTTCTTTGACTGTGGCAACTCCATTCTCTTTCATACAAGATACTTCCTCAGTTGTCATCATTTTATTTCCCAAATCTGTGGCTGTTTGCTTCGCAATCCTGTCTGCAAATGCGTTTCCCTCTCCCACTTTACATGTTACTTTTTTATGCGCCTCGCATTTCACTATAGCTAGGCGCTTTGGAAACGTGAGTGCAGACAACAATCGCACAATCAAAGGGCCATGCTGAATCCTGGCCCCGTGTGATGAAAAGAAACCCCTCTCAGCCCAAAGTCGGCCTAAGTTATGAACCACGCCAAAGGCGTACTGGCTGTCAGTATAAATATTCCCGTTCAGATTCTCAGAGAGTTCACAGGCTCGGGTCAGTGCTATTATTTCTGCGGCTTGTGCCGGATTGTAGGGGATTCTTCTGCTTTCTACAACACTCTCTAGGGTAGTAATTGCATATGCGGCCGTTGATGTGCCATCAGGTTATTTAAAACAAGAGCCGTCACAAAATAACTCCACATCTGGCTCTTTCTGTGGGATGTCGCTCAAGTAAATTCTTCCCTTTGTTTCTTCTTCAGTGACCATTAAACAATCATGCGGTGGTGATTCGTTGTCACCACTTTCTGCTATGGGCAGTGGCATTAATTCTGCAGGATTCAATGCGCTACACCTCATAATTTGGATGTGGGGTGCAAACAAGATGAGCTCATATCTTGTCAGTCTAGCTGAGGTGAGGTGTTGCGTCTGTGTCCTATTTAATAGAACGTCTATAGCATGTGGCACCATCAGAATTAAAGTGTCCCCCAATACCATTCTTCCGTTTGTTTCAATGACGCAGCAGCCGCTGCGACGGATCGCAAACATCGTGGTAGTGCGTGCGCTACAGGGTCCAGCGCGGAAGAATAATAGCCGCACAGCCTATTTCTTCCACCTTGTTCCTGTGTCAAAACCGCCAATGCACATCCTTCACTCTCACTCACAAATAGTCTAAAGATCTTTTTATAGTTGGGAGTGCCTAAAACTGGCGCAGCACACAATGCAGCTTTCAATTGCTCAAACGCTTTCTGACATTCCTCATCCCACTGTAAAGGCATCACTGCATCCTTTTTAGTTAACTTTATCATCGGCTTCACAATCAACGCAAAATTACTGATCCACTGCCGACAATAAGAGGTCATGCCTATTACAGCTCTCACTCCTTTTTGAGTTTTTGGAATAGGCATACTAGAAATACTTTCTATGCGTTCTGGTGTTAATCTTCTCCCTTCTTTCGAAATTAGGTAACCCAAATAAGACACCTCCTTCTGATTATACTGGAATTTCTTCTTGCCTTGTGACCATGGGTCGCTAAGTGTGTCAATTGTAATATAGTACTTTCTTTGCAGATCTCTTTCGTGTCAGCAGCTAATAACAAGTCATCTATGTACTGCAAGAGTACGCAACCTTCGGGTAATTCTAGCATGTCTAGCTGCTCTTTTAGCGCTCTGCTGTAAATGCTCGGGCTTTCTGTGTATCCTTGTGGAATGCGTGTGAATGTGAATGATCGACCCCCTAGAGTGAACGCAAACAGATATCTACTGCTTTTATCCACTGGAATGCTAAAGAACGCGTTCTTCAGATCAACTACACTAAAGTATTCTGCAGTGGCCGGTATCATTGTCAGTATCGTTGTGACATCTGGGACCAAAGGGAATTGTGGGTCTACCACTTTGTTTAATGCGCGCAGATCAATTATGAAACGATAGGGTACTTCATTGCCTCCTTTCTTGTAAACTGGAAGAATCGGGCAGTTACACGTGCTACCTGAAATTTCTTCAACCACCCCCAATCTCACCAGGTCAGTAACAATACTTTTTAATCCCTTCTCACCTTCAACAGAAATTTTATACTGGGGAATTCGTGGTAGTGTAACACCTTCTTTCAAAGTTATTTTTGCTGGCTCTATTTTCAAGCATCCTACATCGTTATCATGCATTGCCCACAGACAGGTTGGTACTCTACTTAGCACTTCTGGTAACGCTTTTGACATAAATTCAGTCACCGGTGCATCGTGAGGCTACATCGTGAGGAACACCCCATCTGCCGTACAATGTATGACTGCCCCCAATTTTCTGAACAAATGTAATCCTAGCAAGTTCTCTCCACAATTTTCTGTCAAAAGAAATGGACACTGTTCCGTAAATGGTCCTATTGTAATTGGGACAGCTTCGGACATGGGGTTAATTACTGGTGTACCTGCGAACCCTACAGAAACATTCTTTTGCCCCGACAGTGGGATCTCCGGAACCAAGTGGTGGTCTATCGAACACTTCTGTGCCCCTGCATCTACAAGGAAACGGTGCTCCTTATTCCCGACTCTCATTTCTACATAGGGTCATCTCTGATTCACGGGAATAGACACTGGTTCCGACCCCTGCCGTGGGCTGTCCTATCGCGAAAATAACACATTGTCCGATGTGTAGTCACCGCTGCTGCTATAATACGTGTTTGGCTGTGTATCAAAAATATTTCCATTTCCCCCTCGGTGTCCTCCATTCTGATCATTTCTCTGTTGGCCCTGCCCGCCCTGATTTTGGTTCAAAACACTTTGGTTCAATGCCTGGTTCTGTTGCGCTTGGTTTTGACCATAGGATTGGTTTTGAGTACCTCCATTGGTATATCCCTGCTGCTGCTGCATGCTATTTCTGCTTGGGCCGTTTGACCCCTGATGTCCTCTATGAGGCCTTCTCTGACTAAACCCACCTCTATTCTGTAGGTGCAGGCATTGCGCTCGCCAGTGTCCTTCCTCCTTACAGTACGCACATTGATTTACTCCCAATGACACCCCATGCATATTATTCAAATTTCCTCTGCCTTGTGCATTTCCTCTACCTCTATTGTATTCAATGACCTGCTGCAGTAACACTCCTACTATCGTTTGCATCGCTTCTTTTCTCATCTCCAATGGGTACCCATTACATATCTCACTTACTTCCTTTACTGACGTTCTTTTGTTCGACATCCATTGCATTGTTTCCCCCACCCATACCTGCAATCTTTGTTTATCACCTATTTGTCCCGGTACCGGCAAATGCTTTGTACCACCTGATAAAACTCTCGGCCACGATTTTTGCATATACAACCTCGACGCCTCCTTCCTACCTTTCTTAATACACTCACTACTACAGTCAGGTGTAGCAAACAGTTCAGCATATCTGTCTTCCATTACATTTTTCAGTTCAATGAGTTTGTGCACATGTTTTCTTACATCCTCATCTCTTTGCTCACTGCGTGCTAACTTATTCAAATCTAACAATCGTTGTGGCGGTAAATTCCCAAGTATCTTTTTCCATTCTCCCACCAAAATTTCCCCCATGCATTCCAACACTACCTGTCTCTCGTCGCTTCTTCGGTACCCATACAATGAGGCCAATGCTCCCGTCCCATCGTTTCCTTCTATGTACAATTATGCCTCTTGCCGTAATTCAATCTTTCTTTCTTTGCTGATCGCGCTTCGAGTTACCCGTCCAAATCCTGTTCCTTCAGCCCCGCCACTTGCCTCCCCGGTCTCAATTTCGACTTCGGGAGGGGCGGATGGTGCTGAATCTGTCTCTGGAGCGGGAGGTGCGGATGGGACAAGTGACACAGGTGGCATCTGTGAAGGGCCTTCCTGGGTGCTGGGAAATTGCGTGCCTGCGGTCTGCGCTTGTGGGAGGGCTCGAGCTGTGGGTGGGGCTTGGGTTAATGCTTGCGTGAGGGGAAGTGCTTAGGCTACGGGAGGGGTACGAGAGCTACTGGTTGGGCCTGCGCAGTCACTACTGGCGTGTTCGGTTTCGATTCTTGTTATTGGGCCTCGACCTGCATTAGTTAACAAATGTTCCATTAATTCATCTGCTATGTGTAGTTCCCGCTGCGGGTATACTCCTTCTATGTTCATTTGCTCACGTCTCCCTTCCCGTCTTAGACTTGCCGTCCACTCCTCCTCCTCCTTTTCTTCTGCTTCCTCAAGCTTCGTTTTGTGCCTACGCGCATGCTTCTCTCTACTCCTAAGTCGGAGCATTGCAATTATGACACTTTCGATGTCTATTCTAGTAACAATGTGCAATTTAGAAAAGTGCGGAGGCATCTTTTAGTTGTTGAACACAACACGGTGGTTCTGTTCTTGGAAGCAAGCTGCACACGGGGGAAGAGCCACATTCCATGCTTTGCTATCTATGAGGTACTATTCGTGTCCTGGGAGCCGACACGCTCTAAAGGGTTTTGCGAAGGGGGGCCGTAGGAAGAGCATAATTCAAGCCTTTAGCTGTTTTATTCTAACATATTCTACCATCGTACGAGACTGGCTGGCAACTGTGAAGTGATTAAATGCCCTGCAGCTCTCCCTCAAGGCTACAGAGTGGGAACGTGGGCATTCCTTTCTGGGCTACTCATGAGGAGTTTTCAACGAACTCCTCAGTCCCGCGACCTTGCCCTTTCATATTCAGACAACAATGTTAACAGTTGAGCAGAGTAAGCAGAATCCGCAAGAATTGCAAGCTGCAAAGCAGTTTTAGACAGAAAGCAATGAGCAATGGTTAACAAGCAAAATGGTGATTCTTGCTACGTTTAAAATGGCTGCTTGTTGGTCAAGCATAACAGTCTATATTTCTATAATTCGGTGCATAAGACGGTTGGCCTACGGCCATCAAGTTACATCTATCATTCAAATGAAGGGTATTCACTTTTCCAGATTGAAAGACGAGGGAGGTCTAGGTATCCAGCAAACTACGGCTGGTTCATTTCAAGATATTACATAGGGTATACTACACTAGGGTTCAGCTTCACAAGATGAGGTGAGCAGCGTACCCCAACAGTCTGAGATGTAGACCAGAGGAGGGCACGTTCTTTCATACTATATGGGCCTGCCCAAGGGTGCAGCATTTCTGGGGAGCGGTTCGGGAGGCATTGGCAAGAGGATCTGGAGAAGCCAGTGCCAGGCTGCCGATCTTCTGTTTGCTGCATGTATGGGAGGGCACTGACTTTTCCCGTAAAGAATTGTGCTTAAGACAGCATTGATGGTGGCCAGGAAAGACATAAAGGCAGGCTGGTGCAGCGCGGCAGCCCCGAGGGTCTCCTCATGGCAAGAGGGAATGGACCACTATTGTGACCTAGAACTGTGTATAGAGAACCATGATCAAATTTGGGGGAAATGGCAGGATGCAAACTGAGGTCATCTTTAGAGGGTGTCCAGTGTGTGGTGGGAGGGAATAATAGACACTGGGAGTGGGTGGCTCTTCAAGAGGGACTGGAAAATTGTGATCTACAAAGGAGGGATAACATTACAGGGAGCAGTGGGAGAGGGACAATCACTGTATTGTGGTGGGTAGATTGTTTGTGTATCTATGGTGGTTTTTTGGAAAAACACTCTCAGCTTGTCTAGATCCCTTCCGATACAGATCGTTAGGAAGGAACTGGGTCTGATATCAATGAAAATGTCTGCCCAATGGAAAGCACCAAGCCTCTTTGGAAAATGCAGGTATGATGATCCCCATCCTATGATTAACTGGATTAAAGACAAATTTACTTTGGTTTAGTGGGGGGGAAGACTGCAGAAGATTGCAATCTTTGGTTCGAGTGTTCGCAGGATGACCTGTCCAATCCAAGAAAGGTGAAGAAAAAACTCTGGACCACTGACTGGATCATCACCGTAGAGGAAGCTGGTAACTACAAACTACATCAAAGTTTAAGACACAAGATAAAAAAACTGGAAGAGATCCAACAATATCTCAGAACGTTCCCAGACCCGGCGCTCAGATCCCAGTTTATGATGATTAGATTAAATCTACCTAGAACAAGGGAAGTGACTTCTCCCAGAGTCAGACCCGAAATCTGGGTTAAAACGTGCAGATTCTAGAGGGCTCGATGGAAACTCTCTTCCATTTTTACACTACCTTTACGGCTTTGCCGTAGGAGAGGACTCTGTATTTCGGGCATTGCTTGCAAAGTTTCAGAGCTACATCACCAGAAGATTAGTGGCGACTGCTGCTGGGGGTGAAAGAACCTCCCTGGTAATAGCAGCGCTTAAATATTTTAGGAACTACCTTGACGCAAGACTCCAGATGGAAGCATTTGAGACACTCTAGTGATGAAGATGGACATTTGGGACAGGAAACGTCTAGGGAAAATGGAAATTAATTACTTAACTGGAAATGTTATGTTTGCTTTGGGGCCCGAATTTCCATTTGTACGACGAATATCCTGCTTTGTTGCAGTCTAAATCATATAAGGGGAGGGTTTCCTCTTTGAAGATTTCTGAAAGTCTATTCTCAGTTGCTGCTGTTCCTGATCTTCTCTCCACTGAAACTCCTGGAGGAACGCCTTCAGCCGAGGCGCCTGTACTTATTTATTGCTAAATCCAGACCCTTGGACACTCTGATGGAACGTTACCGTAGATTTCTTCGAATACCATTTCCCCAAATGAGATTTCACCGGATATTTTTTACTGTAAAAGGTAGGGGAAATGGTATGTGTGTAATGCATAATAGGTGGGGTGCGGGGTAAGGTTATAAGTTAGGGTAGGGAGGGGCGAGGCGGGCTGCGGGGACTCTCCCCCTGGTATTAAAAAAAAAAAGATTATTTGGTTTTATGGTGAAATGGATTCAGTGAGATCACCAGTAGGAGAAATATATTCGAAGAAATCACATACATCTGTGATCGAAGTCCCTCCAACAGGGATATTTATACTCTTTTGATTGCCTTTCATACCTATTACCACACCTCTTCCTACACCTGACTGTCTACCTGCATATGCACACCAAGATCAGCTACATAGTACGGCTCTCCGCAGGTATCAGCCACTAGGGCTTTTGCCACTCTCCAGGTAGGACTTGCCAACCCCTGTCCCAGAGATCCAGCTCAGCACTCCATGCATGTGTGTACTACCCTGCAGCTGTACATGTCTTGCGCGGGGTTTCTGAATTCACTACACAAGACCCTCAGTCACCAGACGTTTGGTCTGTCCTTCCCTCGGGCTTCCACACCACCATGTCACTTACTCCACTACTTTTCTACATTCTAGGCTCAACCGTTCCTAGACCCTTGGAACGCTCTACCGTCAGTCTCCATAAGCGCTGGGCTATCTCCAATATCCCATCTCACGATTCCTGTGCGTTCTTTCCTCCTTGACCTCTGGGGTGCTGTTATGCGCTCCCTTCATCCACATTGACTCCTCTCTGCCTCCAAGGCCTGACTGCTCCCTGGGTCTCTCAGCTCTACACGACCAGTCTACCTGGTGCTTGAATCCTCTCTGCAGGGCCCATACTCCAGCCTGAAGGTCCCTCACTAGCAAGCTCAGAGGATCACAACACCTCCCCAGGCCACATGCTCTGTTCCTTCCTGCATGTCCCCACAGTTCAACCTAGGAGACTCCCAGAGACAGCCCACTCATTGTCTGCTGCCACCAGGGACTCAACCAGTTCCTCATTGTAGGTTACCTTGTCAGCATAGTTGCTTTTTCCCTCAGCACGACTACATTACAGGTCAAGCCTCACAGGGAGCATGGGAACTAACTCTCCTTCTCCAGAAACCTTTGGACCCCTGCTTAGAACCACTTTGCTTTTTTTTTTTTTAATTTGGAGTAGGGATGGGTAATTTTACCACGGGCAGGGATGGTATTCTGTCCGCCTTCCTTTTTAGAGCTCTAAAAAAGAGTCGCTTCTCTGCATTAGCTGAGTCGCCATTCTTGTCTTTGCTGTTGCCTGCTGGAGCAGTTGACTCGTTATTAGGCTCTAAAAAGAGGTTAGTGAAGGCCGACAGACTGTCGGGATGGAATATTTGGTCCACCTCTGTTTCTGTTAAGCTCACCTGGCTCCCACAGAGGCGTCGATCTGAACTGGATAGCTACGGTCTCCACCAATATGACGCGTAGGGCCGAGATGACGGACTGGACTGGCCCACCTAGCTTCGTTTGCTTGGCCCGTAGGAATATTCTTCTGATGGTTTGAAAAGATGAGCTCTCCATCCTGCATTGAGCGCAGGGGCGCGTTGATAACCAGTTGCTTCCCTGGCTCGAAGGAATTGGTGAGTTCCAGAACAATATTGACTCCGAAAAGTATGTAGTTCGTAAGAGTTCACATGTCTGGCTTTCACTCTTGTCCGATTCCTTGCAGTTTGCAGCTTGACCCCAGCGAAGAGTTCCTCGTGGTAGCTGACGAAGTTCAGCTAAGAATTTGCCTTATCCTACACAGTTCAATAAAATAAGGCCAGAATGTAACCTGTGGCTTGCTGCCTTATTCAGGTGTGGAGAGAAAATATGAAGTTCGGGGAATAATGCCTCCGGCGGTAAAATTAGGTAAGTCTATTGTGGTGAGAAGAGTTCCCCTTGTTTGTCCCTTCGTCTCACCTTGTTGTCCTTTTGTTCCCCTTAGGGGGCCGGGGTACGGCAAGGATACAGTGGAGACTGCGCCGACCCGTGAAGAGGAATAGTACCCCCGGCGGTAATCAGGTAAGTCTATGGGGGTAGTTACTATTGCCTCGTTTTATTCCCTTGGCTCACCTTTGCTGTTCTTGTGTTCCCCTTAGGTGCCAGAGTGCGGCGGGAACGTGCAGAAGGATGCGGTGGATCGTGAGGATGCTGCAAAGGCCGGTGAGTTCAGCGTGGCACTGCAGCAGGCAAGGGGGCGCGCATAAAATGCTTTCTTCCAGCTCGAAGGCACGGTGAATCCGGAATTCAGGTAAGGATCGAAGGTTTTGCTCTTATTCTAACCTCTTCTTCTGTTCCTCCCTTTTTCTAGGAGCTGCAGACTCGAGGTGGGCGTGGCAGAAGAGTGGATGCTGACTTGCAGACACGGTGAGCGTTACGTTGCTGAATTCAGAATAGCCTCCAAAGTAGTCCCAGGTAAGTATTCCTCCCAAGCACCACCAGAGTAAAAAATAGTCCCTAGGTAAAATAGTCCCTTGCAAGCCTCATTTGGCTTGGAGCTCTGCAGCATGGTCTGCATCAGGTAAGCTTGCAGCATGGTCTGCATCAGATAAGTTCTACTCTATGAGCCTGGCGCCTATGGCGCCAGGACTGACTCTCCATATGAGCGCGCCAGGACCGCACCCAAACAGCCTCTAGCAGGGTTTTTTGGGCTTGCTCAAAATAACTTGATGCCTGCTTCCGTGGTTGCTGGACCTGGTCTGGTTCCCCGGGGGTAGGCATCATGACAGTTTCCTCTTGTACCTCTTCACACTCCATTGGGCACTCAATAGGATTCTCTTGAACAAAAAAGAGTAGTTGAGCAATCTTTTCAGTATTCGTGCTGACCATTTGGCATAGTTGGGCGTGAGTGAAGATGAGATGTGAGAAGGAGCCATGGGGGCAGCCACCGTTTGAGCAAAGGATTGCACGAAAGAATAGGTGTTTGATTGGGAATATCGAAAGAAGACACCTGATCTTTCTGTTCAGTTTGAGTAGCTATGCTCACTGATTCGACCTTTTCTATTTTTCCAGTGAGCACAGGTGCACTCACCCCAACCAAAGGAACCGCTCCTTCGGAGCGAATAGAGTCAGCAAAGATGAAACCTTCTAGTTTATTGAGTTTGAAAAGAATTTGATTCAAGGAAGACTTATAACCTCTGAGTTCATAATGGGTGTAGTCATGTCCTTTGTCCAGTAAGTTTAGAATGCTTGTTAGGGCCGGGTATGATGCCTCTAGGGCCTGTAAATCATCTGAAGGATCTAGCAGATCAAAACCCAGTGGAGGGATAGAGGGATTAGGAGTGGGCGAGGAGGCATCACCTACGGTCGGGGGAGTCAGATCTGTCTTAGCAGAAGAGGGCACTTCTTTGGGAAGGGCCGATGTTGCAAGGGGATTATTGTGGGTTATCTAGCTTGAGGATATGTTAGATAAGTCAAACATAACACTTTCCTTACAGTGCAAATGGACATATGGACATCGGCTCTTCTACAACTGGGAAGAGTGACCGGAGTAGAGGGACCATCTGTAACGCTTACCTCCAAAACTCTGCAGAGCACCTTTTTGGGATGTCAGTCTAACCTTCTTAGTTTGCGTTGCTTTCTCCCTGACTCACTCTCCCCTTAATCTAAGAAAAACACAATAGGTTCCTTAATATTGCCTTTTCTATAACAGTAGCTACTAGGATTCTTATTCTTTAACTCTCTTGATCTTTACCTTTAATTAGTTAATGGTGGGCTCTCCATCCTGCATCTGTGCAGGGGCGCTTTTTCTGAAGAGTGGAGATTGTTGAGGGGGATAAGGTAATATTCTGTAATTTGTGACCAGTGTAAGGTTACGGTAGAATGAGGAAGCACTAGAATGACCCAGCGAAGGTATGCTGTACAACACGGGATGAACAAGGGACAATGTAGAAATGCTTTACATTCAAGGACTTGAATAGCAATTCCCCCCTTTTAAGGATTCCTTGCTAAAAGCAAACGAGTCATGAACCCTATATCTTTTTTCCCAAGAAACCAACAATGTGAGAGCGTTCTCTGAGGAAGTGCCTATAACTGTGCAATCCCTATGACAGAAACTCTACAATACTTTTATGCGCACTCGCCAGACAACTAGCGAACCGTACCTCAAAAAAGAACCCCAGAGTTCAAAAACTGCGCAACACACCTTCAAGAGAAAAAATACCCCAACAAACTAACGCAACAATACTTGCGGCGAGTGACTGCTGACAGGAATGAGGTCGGACACTCGATTCCGCTGACAGGAACGGACGAGTGAAAATGTTTGTGTGAAAGTTACGGGTTTACAACTGAGGGAATAACTAGAACTACAGAAGGGGAAACTGTGAAGTAACACTAGAAATGTGGGTTCTGAAGAATGTTGCTGAAGATTCTGTTGACAGGAGCCGACGCCATGATAAGCGTACACTGCGAAAAGCAGACGACGCGAAGCGCGGAGTTGGAAAGGGGAGGGGCTTAAATATGCTGTGAGTGTGAAACACTAGACCTTCACTGCCACTTCCCATAAACCCCACTAGGAGCCATGTTGGGTGATGAGGAAATGTCTCATTCTGCACATCTTGGGCATGATTCTTTCTTACCCACTGCCCAAGCACGGTAAGCAACGGCCCAAGAATGTTTAGGGGCCAATCTAGGGGCATGATCATGACACCATCAGACAAGCGTACACGTTTCTCGAGGGCAGCAAGAACTGCCGGGGCAAGAATAGAATTGTCGGAAGGAGAAGTATTCAGTGGATCAGTGTTATTCTCCCCCAACCAGGATGGCTCGTCCATCCTCATGCTCAGGAAGCTTTTCTGGGATGAGGATGTGCGTGCCACGCCCCCCTTAGTAGGATCGACTAGCTGATTAGGCGGCACTGACATTGCTAATTCCGCTTGTGAACGTGCATATGCAAAGGCCACTTCGTGGCAGATTATATAGTTTGCAGAAGCAGAATTCCAGTTGGATGCAATGCTTTGCGCTCCCTGTGTTCGCTCCATATTTACGGTCTCAACAATGGGAGAGAGGTTAGTAATAGTGGCTTTGTTTGCTTTTTTTAGAATTTGTGTTTTTGACCAAAAATTTGCGTGCGGGACGTCCACTACGTAGGGAGCAAACCATTTGGTGCTAAGACCATGTATGAGCCAGTTGGCCCTCACTAGTAGGGCCGTAATTAACAATATCCTGTGTCCAGTTGAATAATAAACACAATGTCAAAACGTTGATTTAGCGCAGCAATATTAAGAAGGTGAACCATCCACCCATCAGTATGTAGTTTTGCAAAAAGACTACTATAATTAATACACAGCTTCAGCTACACTACATTCGAGTGTATGCACAGTTGGCCAAATTCGTGGCTCTTCATGGCATGTGCAGGACGGCACCACAATTGAAGCTGCCTTAGTTGTCTAGTCTGAATGACACACTTGCCTACATCTCAACATTTGGCCGCATTTATGTTTGGTTAAACATGCGAGTCAGCAATTACCTTAATGGGTTAGTAAGATACGTGAAGTGCCAGTTTCATCCAAGATTGTTTAAGGCTGACAGGGAAATCATTTACAAATGCGGCCTTTAAGTGCACCCAGCGCCCCCGCACCCTGTGAACAGTAAACAGTACTTCTGAGTACTTCCACGGTGCGCGCGCGGGTGCGCTGGGTCCACTGTTTTAATACTCCCAAGAAGGCGTCACCACGCCAGGGGGGCTGGGCAGCGTACAAAGACACACCTTTGTTTCCTTTTCCAAGTCCAGGCAATTGGTGCTACCAAGAAAGACGTCCTGACAGATCCAGCCTCTCAAAGGAGCAGTATAGTCCTCAGAGTTCTCCGGCGATTTCAATGCAGCAGACAGAGTCCCAATTCGAATCCAGCAGCACCTGCCCGCAGTAAACAGTACTTCCGAGTACTTCCACGGTGCACCCACTTCACTGTTCTAAGGCTTCCAGCTCTGTCCTCCTCTCTAGTATCAGCATAGCAGCCCCAGACACTCTGCTCCTCAGGTACCACCACTTGCAACATGGCTGTGCTGTGACATAATTTCCATACAGTAACTCCCTGTGCTCCACTCATTCTCACCACAGTGAATCCTCCTTTCTCCAGGGTTGAACTTAAGTGGTTGTCTACAGACATTTTCCTTACTTTCAGTCTGAGAATGATTTGGTGAAGTTCTGAATCCTCTTGGTTCATATGCCATTGCCCCTTGATCGATTTTGTGGGCAAAGATAATAGGTTTTCTGGTACCTTCATTAATATAGCAAGATATTTAATTTAATGTATTTATTTTTTTTTAGTTCATAAATGAACCTTTACAGATGCATATGATATATTTGGTACATTTAGCACCCAGTAGTAAAGTGCAATAGTGCAATAGACCAATACACCACTGTGCAATACTATGCAGTAATAATAACAACAATGATAATAAGTGTAAGCAATAATACAAGTAGTTAAAATAGAATTTAAAAAAATCATCTTTATTATTATCACTTCCATTTAAAAACTAAGTCATTTGGTTCTGTTACATTCCTTATCATATCGATTAATTTCATTTCATTTCATTCGATTTCATTTCATTATGTTTAATCATTAATTAATTTCCATTTCACTGTTTCATTTTGTTAAAAGATGGATTTTGGGCCTGTCTAAGGCCATAACTATTGCAATGAACAATTCAGCATTTAATTAGGAAAATACGATTTGATCTGTAATCGTTTTCCAAACAATGCTATATGGTCTACATCTGAGTCCGTATTCAAGCAATAGTGCCAGAAATGGTCTGTTTTAATAGCATCATACTGACTACCAAACTGTCCCAGCATGCACATATCATTCGGTCCCAGTTTTGTACACTGTGTAAAAACATGACAAGGGGGTCTCCAGTTTAGTCATGCCTTTACATATATGGCAAATTCTCATTGCCCTTGGGATTTTTAAATAGGCCCCCCTCATAGCGAGAAGAGGGAGTTGGTTTAGTCTCAATCGTAGTATAAAGCTACAGACTCATGTACTAGGGCATTTTAATAAGTAGCACTGGGTTTGCAGGTAGTTCAGTGTTTCCAAGTGATTGATGTTACCTATCCAATCGTGAGAAGTAATTTTCCTCTTGTATATTAACGTGGTAAAACTTGTGCCACATTCAGAGTCAGGCTTCCAATCAATGGAAAGGAAACACTCATCGTTAATTGTTTGATAATCACAATGTCTACTTTTATTACAATGGGTAGTTTCCATACACTGTCCCAGTATCCCTAATAGGGGGCATTTAGGTTTAGTTCTTTAATTTATATACAGCAGGCCTCTACGTATCATTACCTGAGATCGCAATAAGATCAGCCCCAGCTCAAGCCTCAAATAGGCCATAGGGGTGGACGTAGGTAGGGTTAGTATATACCTCCAGAAGGACCCTTCCAAGACATCTAGCCAACCAAAGTCACCCATGGCTAGTGCCTCCAGGCCGTATAAGATTTCTGGAACAAAACTCTGTTTATAGAGTTTAATAGTGCCTTCAATTGAGAACCCTGCTGTATGTTTGGTGGACTGGCCTATAGCATATGTCAGCTGTCAGGACTTGCACTTTTTGCGTCCAATATTATCATATATACCTGTGGCTGACAGCTCCACACCCAGATAGGTGTATGTCTGCACATACTCAATGGGACCCAGGTCTGTCTCTAGTGTTACCCATTGTAATTTTCCTCTGGAGATTACCATCATTTGGGTCTTCTTTATGTTGATGGCAAGATCATTTTTACTCATATTCGATAAGGGCAAGGGCCTTAAATATACCCCTATATACCCCTAACACCTGCTATTGTGTGGTCCATCAGGACTAGATCATCGGCATGCAAGATGCTGGATATACAGATATCTCCAATCTTGATCGAACAGCCCCTTGCAAAGGTTACTGCTTGTAGGATATCTGATAAGATCAGGTTAAACAACAGGGGGGCCAAGGTACAGCCCTGCTTGACCCCTGTGTTGATACGTATCCTAGGTGTTAATGTGCCGACCTCCTCTAATCTTACTCACATTCCTGTATTTGTATGTAATGTGACCAGGAAAGACAAGATCCAGTCAGGGCATCCCAGGGTTTTCAGTTTTTGCCAAGGTATAGTCCAATTTACAGAGTCGAAGGCTGCGCTGAAATCTACAAATATGAGATATAATACCGGGTTTCCCTTCCCTGCTGCCTCCTGCATAAGTTTATCAATAAGCCTGATGTTGTGTGTGTTCCCCATCACATCCAGAAGAAAGAGGAACCTATCATTTTCTGCCGTCCCTCTATCCCCTTTCATGTAGACGGGGAGAAAAATTGCCTGCTGCTATGTGTCGGGCACCGTACCATCACTACAGACTCTGCTATACAACATTTCCAGGATCCTAGACACAACTACAGGGTTTTCTTTTAGGACTGTATTTGACAAACCATTTGGACTAAGGGATCTTGAGCTCTTAAGTTTACCAATGGATGAATGTTTTTCCTCCGCACTAATTTTCAAAGCACAATGACCGTCCCCTTTTGGTACCCTCCAGGCTATAGTGGGCTGGTCAAATTTGGCCCTGAAGAAATCTACCCATTTATCCGCAGGGATAGGGTTAATGGTTTGTCTTTTAGAGTCCCCCTTGGCTGTTGCCACCAGATTTGTTGGGAATACCTGCTACATAGGATGTTAAACATCTTTTGCCACTGCATAGTTATCTCGGAGCGCCTCCGTCTGTCAAGCCAGTTACTGTATGTGGTTCGATCCTCCGTAGCCTAGCTTCTACCTCTCCCTGCGTGCCTCCGGTGTTTTTGGCTACCTGTACCTTACTTTGCATCTGTCTTTGTGTGTCTCTAATTTCAATATCAAACCCTCAACCGAATTTGGCATTATGGGTGTTTACATGTGTAGTGGGGAGAATCCCAGCTTCTAACGCAAGGCCTTAAGCCTCTCTAGATGCCTTATCAATGTTCCTGGGGGTCCAGCCTAATCTATTCTCTGCTGGATTTACTTCTTCCCCTCCACCCCTCCACCGCCAACCAAATGCGCACACAGATCCAACCACAACGTAAGATTCAACCGGGAATGATCACTGAAATCTGTTCTCTGTATCTCAAAAGATTTTACTCTTTCCGCACAGGTGTTACTAGCAAAGAAGTAGTCCAGGTTGAAGGATGTTTTGTTCATCTGCCAGGTACAATGCCCAGGTTTATCACCATATGTATGGTCATTTAACATTATTTGGCCCCATTCTTTTAGGAAGGACACCCATTTATTCCTCTTAGCATTCCCTCGTTTTTTGACCATAATACTAACGGGATCCACATATCTATAGGCGTCCCCACTGTCAGTGTCTCTACAACTGGCATTCAAGTCACCACCCGAGTACAAACTCGTGGCCTACAGTCATTAACTACCCTGCGCAAATAGAATCAATACTTTCCTGAATGTCTAAAACCAACATAGTAGGGGTCACGTATATATTAATCAACAGCAATTCCATAGATGTTTTCCTAGACCCCCTTCCCTCCACTCCCCAATGACAAATCTCGCAAGTACATTTAGGGTATATCTATTACACTCTCTAATGGGAGTTTCTGCTTAATCCCCATTAACAGGCCACCAGATGGACGACCACTTTGCCAACAAATGGCACAGCACGTAGCCCTCTAAGTATATTGATTTTGTAAGCCACGTCTCCTGCAGAAATATTATATCACATTCCTGCAGAATTGAGATAGATCCCTTAGTACCCATGAAGTGGCTATGGCCATGTGTGTTCCAGGAGGCAACCTTCATCAATCAATCTGGTTGGACTAAAAGTCTTAACAAAAACTTCCTGAACCACTTGCATCCCATCGCATCTTCAGCCTGGGGGGGTGTGACATGGCCCAGACCATGGGCACCTGATAATATTGGCATTGCTACTCTCCTAGCCAACTGGGTGGTTGCTAGAGCTGCTGCTTGTTCTTTAAGGCCAATATGCGATGGCCTGTCAATTTCATAACAAGATATAATCTCCTAGGAAAAAGTCTCAAGACAATACACATTATCATGGTATTCGCCAGTGCATACTATGCACCATCCTTTTAGTGATCTCCAGTGATTTCACGCTTTGAAATATTTACCACACATAGGGCCTCATTATGAGCATGCCGATCCGGTAACAGTGCTGCTAAACCTACCAGCACTGTTGTTACCGGACCGGCACACTACGAGTCTGCGGGCGGCTGCCGTTTCCAGACTTTCCGGGAAGCACCGGCACATTATCCCAATTCCCATCAAATGGGAATGGGGATTAACATTTGTCTGGCGCCTGACTTCCAGGAACACCAGGGTCTTAATCCGCCAGTGTTTTTGTGAAGTCAGGCACCGGGAAAAATGACAACTCCGGCCATAGCCTGGCGGTTTTACCGACACGGCTACCGCCAGAGTTGTAATGAGGACCATAGTATTGTGTTTTTGGAGTTTTGTTAAAAAACAAATGTGCTAAAATGGTTCGATAAAGTTCTTAAAAAAAACAATACACAAGATACTTCATTCACGCCATTTCCGACTCGCAGTGGCATAAGTCAGTTAAACTGGACCTAAACTGAATGTTAGTGTACTCAGAAAAGACGATATGTTGTGGAAATTAAACTTGCTCCGTTGACCTGACACATCTTATCAGGTTCCACTGACACTTTTCAAGAACAATGATTCTATGTCAAGACCGGAGGCTCCCATTATGCTTCTCTTTCTTTTTTTCGACAATAAAGAAAAGAGCTCAGCAGCAAGATATTTGTGCACCAAAAATGAAAGTGCCATGAGTAATGTGCAGAAAACAGGTGCACCAAATATATATAATAAACATAGCAATATAACAGTAATATAACAGTAATATCTTAACATAAAAGGTAAGAGTCTCTGAAGAAAACTACATTTCCCAGGGAGCTTAGCTCCAGTTCATTTTGAGGCCATCAACACGTGACCTAGTCCACCAATAGTAGTTCAGATCCCCTGCATAAACAGTCCTAAACATGATGACACTTCCACTTTCTTTGCTGCTCCCAGCAAGAGATAAGTACTTATATTTAGCACTGCTTACGTCATGATTTTATAATTTAAAAGATAACGTTACAAAAATGTCATAATATATGTTCACTGCATAGTTATAGACTTATACGAATTTTACTTTCAATATTTATTTAAATAATAATAATAATTTGTACTTTTATGTTGGGCTCTGACCTCGGAGACCGCTTCACACGGTCACAACTGATCAGTTATTTATTCCACTCATCGAGCGGATTCTCCGACGGCTCGCGCCGGTTGCGCCGCAACTTCGTTGTGCTCTGAGGTACTGGGGATTCGGCGCGGCTTAGTCGGGCCACGCTGCACCGCATGCAGGCCGCCAGGAGAGCTCCTGCTCTACGGGTCCTTTCCTCTACATTCCAGCGCTCGAGCGCGCATGCCCGTTATAATATAACGGTTCTTGCAGCTCGAGCGCCGGAATCTTTCCTCAGACAAGAGCGACCGTTTCTTCTCGCTGGTTTTTCACCACGCATATATCATAGAAATTTTCTATTCAGCATTTAAGAACAATTACAAGACTGAACTGAAATTACATTACTGGGCAGTGAGAGAAGGCGTTCGGAAGCCCAGAAAAGAAAAAAACAAATGTGAGTAAGGTGCATTTATTTCATAATGGCAGAACAGTACTCGCCTCAATCAGATCATGCTTGGTCTGAGGCTGAATGAGATCACTGTTACATAGATGAAGTGCAATGGCTAATATTTTACAGAAGGTTCTGGGATCCTCTGTGGAGACCAGTGTCAAGAAAGCTGTAACGGATATGCTCATTCCCATACAAAATCGTCTAGACACTATGGAGGAGCATTTCAGAGGGACCTCCCCTCCTGGGAGGAAGAGAACACAGAAAAGGAAGCACCTTACCAAAAGGGGATGTATACCGGCTCGCAAGAGTAAAAGCTCTACGACCCCCCCGAGCCAGCCATCTAATGCCACAGCTGCCGTAACGGACGCCTTCCCAAGGCTGAAACAAGCCTTCATGAATAGGAAGGTAACCCCTTCCCATCTACCCTCTTACCCCGAGGAGGAAACCAGGGGAACTAGACCCTCCAGCCCGGAGGGACATGGACAGGGCTCGGAAGAAGAAGATCATAACAAAAACGTCTACGACGCTGATCTTTCTCACTCCTCTTCAGATGAGGAATTTAATTTCGAGGATTCAAGACCCTCTGCGTCAGGGATTGCGGCAGACCCATCCCTAATGACACAACCGGGACCAAACCTTCTTCTGAAGGTACATTTACCCCGGAAGACTTAATACACCCCAGGTCCACCGACTGGGAACCATCTTCCAAGACATCGAGTTACATCCACCTTCGGCTGCGCAAGTCGCTTGATAAAGAAGTTCGCGCCAGACTACGTGCTGAATGTCCACGACCAGACATTGCGGATAAAGTAGCTCTGACTCCAGAGCTGGATTCAAAAATGATTACCTTTTTGGGTAAAAACGTTAAAGACCCCAGGAAGGGTATTGATCGCGCCTGGAAAGCCTGCCAGGACAAAGTATTGGACATAGCAGGTCCACTAGCAAAAATCTCCGATCTTGCGAATGCAGCCATCTCCTCATCGGACCCCATCGACCCAGTGATACTGTCCGGTTGGGTCCAGAGGGCTATTTGCCTCTTGGGCAACGCCAGGTGCGCCACCTCAACAGAGCAACGGAAAGGCATCCTATACAAGATAGATGCCAAATTAACCGAACTGGCAGACACAGAATCTGTCTGAATGTCGCAAGGCCAGCTTTTCGGAGACCCTTTCATGAAGGAGATGACAAAATTCGTCGGGACATTCACGGCGTTGGACAAAGCACAGGCTTCAATAAAAAGAGTATTTGCAACCAAGGTTTTCTCCAGGGCCGGGCGAGGAAGAGGTCGCTCAACAATCTCGAGGCCACCATAATTCCTGGCAAGAACCCCCCGACACTTTCTTCCCCTCGAGAGGTCGTGGAAGAGGGCATCCCTGGAGGAGAGCGGCTAGATACCCTGCCCAGCAACAACCCACAGGTCAGTGTACTGATAACTGCACCAGCGCCACTAACACCTATAGGAGGGAGGTTAAGGATGTTTGCAAATGCTTGGGATACCTTATCGGGAGATGCCTGGGTCAGGGACACAGCTCGGGGTCTACACCTAGAGTTTTTTACACAGCCCGTTCAGACATGTCGTCCCACTGCCATAGTAATCTCCATCAGACCAAACCGCCCTAGACAGCAAAATACTCAGCCTCCATCAAAAGCAAGCGATTTGCCCCTGCTCAAGTCAGGGAGGCTTCTTCAGTCCCATTTTTCTGGTACGCAGGAAGCAAAAAGTGCGCCCAGTCATAAACCTCAGAGCGCTCAACGAGTTCATCCTTTACCGCCATTTCAAAATGGAAGGTATACACATGCTCAGAGATCTTCTCAGACCGAACGACTGGCTTATGCTTCTAGACTTAAAAGACGCTTACCTCGCAGTACCGATTCATCAAACACACATCAGTTACCTCAGATTCTCCTGGAGAAACCGAGATTGGGAATTCACAAGTCTCCCATTCAGACTCTCTTCGGCACCTTGGGTATTCACCAAACTCTTAAGACCTGTAGTAGCTCGATTAAGAGAGCAAGGTGTCCGTCTCATAATTTATCTAGACAACATTATTTTCATGGCCCAATCACAGGAGTTAGTTCAGAAACAAACCAAACTGGCAATAAACTTGCTACACAGCCTAGGTTTTCTAATAAACTGGGAGAAGTCAGTTCTACTTCCATCCAAAAATATGGAATTTCTAGGATTCATAGTGGATACACAGAATTCGCAGCTTCGACTCCCATCAGCCAAGATTCACTCTACCAAAAGAGAAATACGCAGACTCTTACAGAAGAACATGTTCTCCCTTCGAGAACTAGCAAGAGTGATAGGGCTACTTTCATCTTCCATCCAAGCAATATTTCCCGGCCCTCTTCACTATCGAGAGCTGCAAAGACTAAAAGGCCAACACTTAAGGAGAAACCTTTCTTATTCTCAACTCCTGACACTGTCTCCTCAAGCGAGGACAGAGCTCAACTGGTGGCTCTCTCACATGGAAGCCTGGAACGGCAGAGCCATCTACAGCTCCGCTCCAGATATTATTATCGAGTCGGATGCCAGTCGTTCCGTTTGGGGAGCGACATGCGGTCCCATAGCCACGGGAGGGACTTGGTCCCCACAGGAGCTGGACCTGCATATCAATTGTCTAGAGCTTCTTGCAGGTTCCTTTGCAGTGCGCTCTTTTGCCAAAGACAAAGCGAGTTGCTGTATTTTACTAAAGATGGACAACATCTGAGCGGTAAGATACATCAACCATCTGGGCGGCACCAAGTCGAGACCCCTAGCAGAATTAGCCAAAGACTTCTGCCATTTCTGTCTGGATCACCAGATTTAAGTTACAGCGGAGTACCTTCCCAGCCTCTCAAATGCAGTAGCGGACTGGTACTCATGCCACTCGACAGATTACAGCGATTGGAGAATCAACAGAGAGATTTTCCTCCGCCTTCAGGAGATCTGGGGTCCGATGTCCATAGACCTCTTTGCTTCCAGACTCAACTCCCAACTACCAGCTTTCTACAGCTGGAGGCCGGATCCAGCAGCAGCTGCAACAGACGCATTCCTACAGTCATGGTCCCAGGGAATACTGTATGCCTTTCCTCCTTTCACTATGATGGTGAGGACCCTGGCAAAGGCCCGTCAGGAGCACGCGAATCTGATCCTTATAGCGCCGGTCTGGACATCTCAGACTTGGTATCCAGTTCTTCTGGAACTTTCTATAGATTCTCCAATCCTACTACCCCAGTTTCCGTATCTCCTATTAGATCCATCAGGTCAAGGTCATCCTCTCCTACTCAACAGATCTCTGACCTTAGCAGCCTGGAGGATTTCAGGTCAAGATGGAGAGTCCCAGGCATGTCTCACAAAGCGATTAACCTTATTGAAGAGAGCTGGGCTCCTAGTACCCGGAAGAGATATTCCAACTCTTGGAGCATCTGGAGCTCTTGGTGTCGTGAGAAAGGATTACATCCAATTTCAGCACCTGTAGAAGAGATTTTGAATTTTCTAGCATCCCTAGCGGAAAAAGGGATCGCCTACAGGTCTGTGAACGCCTACCATTCAGCAATTTCCTTTGGTCATGACCTTATCCAAGGAGTACCAGCAGGAGAACACCACCTCGTCTGCACGTTGCTCAAGGGTGTAAGGCTTACCGTCTCACCTCCAGCTCGCTATCACAAGCTTTGGGACATTAATAAAGTACTGAACCTTTTTCTGGCATGGCCTAGTAACGAAGAACTATCGCGTACAGCCCTATCTGGCAAACTCACTACTCTACTCTGCATGGTCTCCTGCAGGAGAGTCTCAGACATCAGAGCTCTAGATCTAGCAGGCAGAACCTTTTCTCCTGATGGCATTGTATTCCATATTCATAGAAGAACAAAGTGCAATTCCAGGGTGATTTCCTATCCCGCCTTTAGAGATCAACCGAAGCTCTGCTTGGTTAAATGCTTGAAAGTCTACGAAGAAAAGACGGAAACCGCACAAAGCAGTATCAGCACCGACCTTAGCACGTTGGGTCTGGTGGACGCTAGCTCAAGCAGGGATAGACACCAAGCATTTCGGAGCCCACTCAGTTAGAGGAGCCATGGCCTCCAAAGCCTTTCAGGCAGGAGTTCGCCTAGAAGATATCATGAGGATGGCAGACTGGGCTAGTGAATCAGTTTTCAAACAATTCTACCTAAAGCCAGTAGATCAGCCGGCATCTATTGTGGTAAGTAAGCTTTAAACAAGCATAATGGGAGCCTCCGGTCTTGACATAGAATAAAGATTTTCCATAATAACTTACTAGAAAGTCTTAATTCTATTAAAGACACGGAGGCGAGCATTATCCCACCCGGCGAGAAAATAACAGCATGTTACCTGATGTTAATTAAAGATGCAATGAGAAGATTAATCTTCTGAAATTTACATGTACCCTATCGGAATAGCTCCAAGATTTTCCCCCACCCTGATAAGAGATCTAGGGTTGTTATATACAAGAGACTAAAATTTTCCTTTTTCTTGACAGCACCAGCAGACAAGTCCGCCTGATCACGGCCCGACACAAGTTCTTCTTCTTCAAGTTAGCTACAATTATCTCCTACTATGGACAGCCAAGTTCGCAGCCCAGAAAGAGGAAGTGTCATCATGTTTAGGACTGTTTATGCAGGGGATCTGAACTACTATTGGTTCACTAGGTCACGTGTTGATGGCCTCAAAATGAACTGGGGCCAAGCTCCCTGGGAAATGTAGTTTTCTTCAGAGACTCTTACCTTTTATGTTAAGATATTACTGTTATATTACTATGTTTATTATATATATTTGGTGCACCTGTTTTCTGCACATTACTCATGGCACTTTCACTTTTGGTGCACAAATATCTTGCTGCTGAGCTCTTTTCTTTATTGTCGAATAAAAGAAAGAGAAGCATAATGCTCGCCTCTGAGTCTTTAATAGAATTAAGACTTTCTAGTAAGTTATTATGGAAAATCTTTATTGTACACTGAAATGTTTTATGATAATGATCATTTTTCAAATTAATTTCCAGAATTTAGTGGCTGAAATGTGGTAATTGCTTATTGTGACATTCAACGAAATATATACCTTATCCAGGAAGTCAAGTTTCTCGACCTCATGGTTGAGTTATTACTAGAGTGGAGTTTTTTATTGGGCCTTAAGCGTTCTAACTCCCCGTTCCACTATGTGTCATGACCCACAGAACGCGCCCCTTCTGGACTTCCTGGTCCTTGTCACGGCAGGGCTTGCATTCATTGTTTCTCCCAACATGGCCGTATCACGTGACACGCCTCGCACCAGCCTTCACGGCGGACGTAGTACGTTCTATAAATATGCTGCGTCCCCGCGCGTTTCAATGCTATTGCGAAGTAGCGACCAGACGTGTGCTCCGTAGCTCGCGGTATTGTTTCCCTTGCTTCTTCCACTCTAACCCAATTCTAGTCCCTTTCCTTCCTTTCTTGATTGCTGGACTTGTGTGCTAGTTGCGCACCCTGTTAATTCCTGGATTCCTGGATCCCTGCATCACGGTACTTGAACGCACGCTGGAGTCGGAAGAGACTCGTGCAGCCTTATTCAAGACTCGATCAGTACGCAAGAAGGCATAAATCAAGAAATCCAGCAATGATCGTACTCTGGTGAGAAGGGGGGGGGAACTACTTGACAGTTTGAGACACCAACCGACCGAACTCGATATGGACATGGAAGCGGCCGTCCAGGACCTGATGCGTGGCATGCAAGAGCTATCAACCGAGGTGCAGAATCTAAAGGCAGAAAACGCTGCTCTCAAACAACAAGTTCTATCCCGCGATTCTGCCACAAAAGAAAGTGTATTGCTGGGCGGTATAGTGGACAAATACGATGGCTCACCAAAAACCCTTTGAGGATTCCTGGATTCATGTTTGGTTTACTTTACTTTTAAGCCCTACTACTTTTCAACTCCCAGGGCTAAAGTGGGCTTCATAATTTCCCACCTTTCAGGAAACGCCTTAACCTGGGCCACGCCCCTCGTTAATTCCGGCGACGTTCTTCTAGTTGACTATGATGGCTTCATACAAGCCCTTAAGACCATGTTTGACCGTCCAGAACAGTTCTGTAGTGCCCAGGAACGCCTGTTAGACTTTCAGCAAAGATCCCAGGATATGCTCACCTATGTTACCCGATTCAAGCAGTTAGTCAAGGAAGCTGATTGGTCCCTGTAGGCGAGTTTTACCCTTTTCAGGAGAGGACTGAATGAGGAGATTAAGGATGAGTTGGCCAGAGTGGCTCGCCCAAACTCATTCCAGGCACTAATGGACCTTGCCATGCAAATAGATTTTCGTATCCAGGAAAGGAAGGCAGAGAAGAAGAAATCCAAAACGAATCCTCCGAAGCCGTACTTTGAGAATACCACCATGGCGGACACAAACCCAGGCTCAATCTCTGAACCAGAACCCATGCAGATAGGAGCCTTCCGTGGACCTATATCCCCGCAAGCAAGAATGAGAAGGATTCATACAGGGTTGTGCATGTATTGTGCCTCAGACAAACACCTGGTTAGGGAGTGTCCTCTGGCCCCTCCTCGGCGTTCCGGAAACGCCAACTCCCGATCCTAGATGGAGCAGAGCTTCGGGAGAGAGATGTTTGCTCCACATCAATTCCATCCTTGAACTCTCCTGGACAAAACAATTTGGTGATGCTACAAGCCTTCCTGTTGCCCTCCAAGAATAAGACCTATCCCATTCTGGCCTTGGTGGACTGCGGAGCTATGGGAATTTTCATTGATCAAGACTGGGTTGTTAGTCATCATATTCCGTACGAGAGACGAAGCACCATGCAGCCGGTGGAAGCAATCGATGGAAGACCCCTCTCTTCAGGACCCATAACCCTGCAGACAAAAGAGATCCAACTTTCCATAAACCATCACCAAGAGCGGATTACATTCGACATCATTAAGTCAGCCCATTACCCCATGGTATTGGGTATGCCCTGGTTACAGAAGCACAATCCGTATATCAATTGGACAGCAGGATCACTATTCCTAGGCTCAGAGTTTTGTATGTCCCACTGTCTAATCCTGGATCCCTCCTCGACACCCCCTAAAGAACCACCAAGAGACCTGAAAACACCACTCATGGTTTCTAATATCATACAAGTCCCAGAGGCCTATCAGGCATATGCTAATGTATTTTCAACTGCCATAGTCCAGGCCTTACCCCCTCACAGACCTGAAGACTGTGCCATAGATACAGATCCCTCAGCAGTGATTCCTTTTGGCAGAATGTTCATTCTTTCCGAACCTGAGAAAAAGGCCCTCGGAGAATACCTGGATACCAACCTTGAAAACAGCACCATAAGACCCTCAAAATCTCCAGCGGGTGCTTCGTTGTTCTTTGTTCCCAAGAAGGACACCAAGGAACTCAGACCTTGCCTCGACTATCGTGGTTTAATTCAATGCACCCTCAAAGATCGGTACCCACTACCCCTGATCTCGGATATCCTGGAAGCTGTGAGAGGCGCTGTAGTATTCACGAAGTTGGATCTCCGGGGTGCCTATCATTTGATCCGTGTCTGGGAAGGAGACGAATGGAAAACAGCCTTTAGAATACCCTTTGGTCACTATGAATATCTAGTCATGCCCTTTGGACTAGCTAATGCCCCTGCAGTTTTTCAACGTTTTATGGATAGGGTGTTTTCTGACATGTTATTCCTTTTTGTCATTGTCTATCTGGATGACATATTGATCTTTTCCAAGGATCCTCTAAAGCATGAAGAGCATGTAAAGGCAGTATTGCAACGACTCCGTGAACACAAACTTTTAGCCAAACCCGAAAAATGCTTGTTTCACGTTACTTCTGTTCACTACCTGGGATTCATCCTTAGCCCAGAAGCAATTGGTATGGACCCTTCAAAGGTAAAGGCCATAGTGGCATGGCCTGCTCCCACGTCCGTGAAACAAGTTCAATCCTTCCTGGGGCTTGCCGACTTCTACCGGAAGTTCATTTCGACCTTTTCCGAGATCGTCCAGCCGATCGTTGCTCTCTTGAAGAAAGACACTCCCTTTATCTGGTCTACACCGCAAGACAAAACATTCCAATGATTGAAGACAGAGTTCACGCAATCCCCTGTCATGATACCTACCTCCAAGGAGCCAGGCCCAGCCCAGCAACCCCAGAGGCAGACATCATTTTCCCCAAGGACGTCTCAGCAGGCCCAAGTTGGGGCCTTTTGGACGCAGTCCTGGCGCCTTTGGCGCCAGGCTCATTCTGGACCCCAGTCCTGGCGCCTTAGGCGCCAGGCTCATAAAGCAAGACATGTGTGTAAGTGTTTTAATGTGCACTTACCTGAAGCAGACCGTGCTGCTACATCCAGGCCCTCTTGAGGACTGAATGGGACTACTTTATCTTTTGGACTACTTTATCACTCGGGTGTGGTCTGAGGAAGAATACATATCTGAGTGGAAGGATACATACCTGGAACTACTTTACAGGCTATTTAAACCACACCCGAAGAGCAGCACATGCTTCGCATTGTTCTGCATCTAGCAGCTGGACGCTCACCGTGTTTGCTCCTGCATTCGGACTTCTGCCACGCCTGCCAGCATCCTGATCACCTACAAAGGAAGATAAAGAGAGAATAGGAGAAGGAAAAGACTTTACCTGCAAGATCTGCATTCCGGAGTCAGCTCGCCGATGATCCTGCAAAGGAAGACACTTAATTTAAAAGCACATCGCATCGACCGCCGCAGCGCCGCATTCCACTCACCTTCACAGGGCGCCTCCATGTTCAGCAGCGATCACCCGGATTCGCAGCCACGCTTCCACGCCTAGGGAGAAAAAGACAAGAGCAAAGGTGAGAGAGAGAAGGGAATGAGGAAACCTAAACCTCCATGTTAAGACTTACCTGTTGGGTCATTCCCTTTTCATTTCGGGTCTGCGCCGCATCCAGGCGTTTCTGGACCCCGGCCCCTATGGGGAAAAAGACATTAGTGTCAATGAGCGAATGAAAAGACATTACCCAAAAACGCTCATCAAGACTTACCTGATTTCTATAGGGATTGCACCTCGCATCTCGGGTCGGTGCCTTTTCCCCGGCATTCCGTACCCCGGCCCCTATGGGGAAAAAGACATTAACATTAGCATATTGATGCAAGGACAAAAGGGGAACCTTTCAAGGAACTTACCTGGAAGCCAAGCAAGTTTGGTTCTCATAAAACCAAGAATCCAGTGAAGTAACTGGATACCAACGCGCCCCTGCATCAGAAGCAGGAAGGAGAGCTCGCCCTTCAAGACCCTAAGAAGGATACTTTTGCAAGCCGGACAAGCAGGAGTTGGGAGTCCGGTCCAGTCCATCTTCTGAGCCCCGCGCAACACCTTAGAAGAGGTCACAGCAGCACGATCCTGGCCAGCGCCTCCGTGGGAGTCAGGTGAGCGTAACAGCCCCCATCCTGGCCCAACCAGACATAAATCGTCCATTCCTAGTGGAAACGGATGCCTTTAACTACGCCATAGGAGCGGTCTTGAAACAGGAACTTGAGGATAAACTGGAACACCCCATTGTTTACCTCTCACGAACCCTGACTCTCAGTGAGACACACTATTCCGTCCTGGAAAAGGAACTGTTAGCCATCCACCAGGCTTTCACTGAATGGCGACATCTACTTCTGGGTGCTAGATATCCAGTTCAGGTCCGCACGGACCATCGGAATCTTCAAATTCTACAATCATTGGAGTGCAGGAACAGCCGTCAAGCGCGTTGGGCCTACTTCTTTGCCCAGTACCAATTCCAAATCACTCATGTTCCCGGATCACAAAACATGATTGCTGACGCCTTATCTCGACGTCCTGACTATGTAACTACTGAAGACAAGGCCTATCCTAAGATGTTTCCCCACATGATCTTTGTAGCTCAAGCAGTCAACCTCCTGGAAGAAATTCGAGTGCAAACCCAATCCTCTGACCTCTGGAAGGATATTTCAAGGAAGAATCCATGGAACCTTAAACTTAAGGAAGGATACTTATTCAAGGACAATGCACTGGTCATTCCTACACATAAATTACAACAAAGAATGATAAACCTCTGTCATGATACCCTTCACTCCAGACATCGTGGCATAACCAACACCCTCCGTTTTATACAAAGACAGTTTTGGTGGCCTGGAATAAAGATCGACGTACAGCAGTACATCAAAGCTTGTGCTGTCTGCAGTCAAAACAAACATGATAACAAGAGACCGGCGGGTCTTCTAATGCAACCATCGCTGCCAACAAGGCCATGGGAATTCATTGCTACAGACTTCATTGTGGAATTGCCACCTTCCTGAGGGTACACAATCATCATGGTTACCATAGATTTGTTCACTCAAATGGCTCATTTTACACCCCTGTGTAAGTTAACATCCTCGTCCGAACTTGCTGGAATCTTCCTGGAACACATATTTCATTTACATGGACTCCCTTCTAAGATCATATCTGATGGAACAGTATCTTCGATGTTTCACCACCAAGGTTCAGGATGACTGGTCGCTCCTAATACCCGTGGCTGAATTCGCCTACAACAATTCTGACCATTCAGCAATTAAGACCAGCCCCTTCTATTGTAGCCAAGGTTTCCATCCATCAGTTCTACCCTCTGTTCTCCCTCATCCTACACTAGTACCTACTGTCGACTCCTTGATTGAAACCCTCATCAACGTACACCAAGAGGCCAAAGAAAATTTAGAGAAGGCCAGAAAATAGACTAAGAGGTATGCAGATTTAAAAAGGAGACCAGGTCCTTCTTATGCAATCAGTGATCAAGTCTGGTTGTCCTCGAAATTACTACCCCGGCATCTACGGCCAAACAAGTTGTCCCCTCGGTACTATGGTCCATTTCCCATCAAGGAAATTATCAATCCAGTTTCATACCGGATTAGTCTACCAGACACTTGGAAGAAAATTCACCCAGTATTCCACACATCCTTATTAAAACCCTACCACCAATCCTCCCGGAAATCCTACCGACCTCCTCCTCTACTGGTCGACAACCAATTGGAATATGAAGTATCTCGAATATGTGACTCCTCCTAGTGAAAGAACCTGAGAACCACTTTCTAATCTCAAGGCCCCTCGACTACTCAGAAGATTTCACCATATACACCCGTGCATACCTGGTGGAACAGATTTTCGGAGGAGGCATGTTGTCATGACCCACAGAACGCGCCCCTTCTGGACTTCCTGTTCCTTGTCACTGCGGGGCTTGCATTCATTGTTTCTCCCAACATGGCCGTATCACTTGACACGCCTCGCACCAGCCTTCACGCGGACGTAGTACGTTCCATAAATATGCCACGCCCCCTGGCGGCCCTGCGCGTCTCAGTGCTATTGCGAAGTAGCGACCAGACGTGTGCTCCGTAGCTCGCGGTATTGTTTCCCCTTGCTTGTTCCACTCTAACCCAATTCTAGTCCCTTTCCTTCCTTTCTTGTTTCCTGGACTTGCGTGCTAGTTGCACACCCTGTTATTTCCTGGATTCCTGGATCCCTGCATCCCGGTACTTGAACGCACGCTGGAATCGGAAGAGACTCGTGCAGCCTTATTCAAGACTCGATCAGTACGCAAGAAGGCATTGATCAAGAAATCCAGCAAAGATCGCACTCAGGTGAGAAGGGGGGAACTCCTTGACACTATGCACGGGAGCATTTTAGTTCTCTTTCTTAAGATGCTTTTTCGAGTTCTAGCTCCCAAGTACCAGCATGTGCTGTATTCTTCCGGTGTCTCTAGCTCAATATGCTTTAGGTCTAGCTACCAAGTCCAGCGTGCATTGTGTATGCATTTCTTAAGGTGCTTCAGAAGTTGACTCTGTTCCCCGTATGGCAGCCCTTTCCTCTATGGCTTTTTCAATTCGCTCTAAGAACTCCACACTCTTTTCTAGTGTGCAGGGTGCCCATTCTCTGTGGCTGTCTATATGTGCTCTAGGAACTTGCTCTCCTTAAATTCGATTTTGCAGCATGTCTTTTCAGTATCCGGCAACAGCCTGTGCTGTTAACCCTGTGGTCATAGGATCTCCTCTCACTCTACTGGTCTCCACTCTTGTTCCAGTTGCTACCTGCTCCACATCTTTCTTTTCTCTCTCCTGGTTTAGTTCACGCTGGCGGACTCCCTGTGGAGGCTTCGATCGGTGTCACAGCTTGGCACCTCTTTGTCAAACTCCTCCCAGACCTCTGCGCCTTTCTACTAGTAGCTAGAGGACATATCCTGGACTACCCCTATCTCACCCAGCAAAGACTCCTCGCAAAATGATCCTGCTCCACTCCTCATTGCTCTATGTTCCTTGGTGTGCGTCCACAATGCCGCGGTTGCATTCACGTGACCCTGAAAAGATAAAACATACTTGTATTTGGTTGTGTACATTGGGTTCATGGCGGCCACTCCCTAACAGAATATAGATTTTGATGAATTAAATCGAACCACCAATGGTTTCGGTCTGAGGCGCTCTGCAAGACGAAAGTTCAAATTGCCTCGCAAACGCCGCCTTTGCTTGAAATAATGCATTCGTGAACATACATCAGTATTCTGAACGCGTGCTTTCCAGGGACAGTGCTGTGAAATTAGTCCTGACAAACAGGAGTGTGGCTTTGGTAAGCAGTATTACGGTTTTCAAAGGCCTGTTTCTCCAAGTGGTTCCTTCCAGCTGTGAGACAAATCGTGCAACGTCTCACAGCAGTACTCTTTCAACTTGCAATATTTTTAACAGCTTCTGTGAAATGAGAATATTTCACATTTAAAATGGAAAGCAAGATGTAGGTTATAACCAGTGTTTTGTTTTCCACCTGGCATGGGTTTTCTGTGTAAACCAATATGAATCAATGAATTGCATCACGTTGGTGGCAGAGAATTCTTTATGCTATTTTTTGTATGGCCTTTTTCAGTCACTATGCCTTCTAGTGCTTTTGGGATGTTTTTTTCTTTTATTCGTTTGAAGATCCGCCGACATGTCTGCTTTTCATTATGAATACAAAATGCATGTATTTAATATATAGTACCAGCCTCAATATCTCACATGTTAAGCCCGCGATCCCATCCCCTCTGCTCAATGCATGCTGCTTATTGCTCAGCTGTATATAAATGTACAATTTGTATGCTCCCTGCAATGCAGTGCCAATGCTCACTGGAGCCAGATCAACTCTCAGAAAATAGCGTAAATAAAATGAGAACGACAAAATAAGCTAATGGGCAATGTAGAGAGAAATTAGAAAGCAGGTAGATCATTAATATGTTTCTTCTTAGGATTGGTGAGAGGCAGAGGCAAGGGAAGACTAGAGTATCTGTTTCCAGTGATCAGTATAATAATATGAGGGATATTTGTGCATATTTAATTCCTTAGGCTATTTTTAATCTCTTTTGGACCGGACTATTGAAGCATATTGTACTTCCATCTGACAGCACTGACACTTGTTGTTCATTTGAATCAATCAGTGTGAATACCAAACGCTTTTGTTTAACTAACTGTCACCAAAAGTTGAAATCTCTTGAATGTTGTAGAAACAGACCAGCCTCCAGGATCACATGAATGTTAGCTTTGATCAAGATAAGTCTTAAGGAAGTTATTCTGTGTGACAAACATTTTAGGGAAAGTAACAGGAAAATTATTGTAGACCGAGGGACGGGTCGTTAGCTCGGGACAATGGCCTGCTGCCAAATTCGCCAAAGTTGGGGGAGGGTCGTTGTCATAATCGATAATGAATCCTCCTGAGGTCTGTAAGGCTATTAGCTCATAGTGATAGTAGCTAGACACATTTGGGCGTTTTGGTGGTGAAGTAAAACATGTTAGACTAATACTGGGTAAAGCAAATGGGCAACCAAATTAGTAAATTAAATGTGGTTTCATTTTGTAATATTAAAATAACATGATTGTCCTCACAAACTAAGCATTTTAATTGCACATTTGGTTGAACTGAAACATGTTTAACATGAGCATGCATTTGGTGTTGTAAAGGTATACGGTTTCTCTATAAGAAATTCAAAGCATTCTCCCATGTTTAGCTTTCTCTTTCGTATGTTAAAAAGGATATTATATTTTTTAAAAAAGTCCTCTCAGAGAGGAAGTATCTTGTTCAAAGAAATCTTGCCTGAACATTGTATTGTTTCCCTGTCTGCCTTTAAAGACAAAATATTCAGTTCGCACACAATACCAGAAGTTATTGACTGCATTCTAAACATTCTGATTGACTGAAATCTCCATGTGCTAATAATATTTTCATCATACTGAAACCACAAAGGCATGAACAATGCAGTGGTTGCCTTTTCTTGACTAAACTAAGTTAAAACCTCCACAGCATGGTAAATATGGATCTAGCTTGAGGTAGCTGGTAAAATCAAACAAAACGAATTCCCTGGCCCCAGGAAACACCTAAACATGCCCTTATCTTCGTTTGACTATGTTGAAACACATCCTTGAGTGACGATGTTCCCATCTAATAAAGAATATCCTGTTGAGCATAATGCAGGGAGTCTTGATTCTATTACATACACGATTACAAGCATTATGCTTTTCTATCTCTACTTTTTCAGCCACTTCAAATACAAGAACACTGATACAATACAATCCCCCTAAGTCCGTTTCCCTGAGTATTTCTAATACTTCTCTTTTCACTACTTTCAGTCTGGCCGCCTGGCCCTATTCTAATGACTAATCTCCACACAGGGCTCCCTCTATTGCACACATCATACCCATGTCCTGTCCTCTTTCTTTTGCTATTATATCCTAAACTGTTCATGAATCAACCTTTAACAAAACTATAAATTCGAACATCAGTCATAAAACAGCTTGTAACTGTCCAAAACGTGTTAACATTGACTCCTGAATCGAATCCCATTCTAAGATTTCCAGCAACTCCTTTTTCTGCTTGTGTGCTGGATGGACATTTTGTCAGGGAACGTCACCATCCAGCAATAATCCAAAGGACTAAGGGTTGGTAAGTCTTTCTTTAACGGCAGTGCGCAAAACAGCAAACCAGACATCAACAGAACAGGAAGGCACAAACACACCTACGGAGCATGGAATAGCAATCACCCCTACCCACTTTACATTGATGTTATACCTTTGCTTAACATGGTCTTCTAAGGGAGGGGTGTGCCAGACAACATTCAATGACAATACTATCAAATGTATCAGATTGTCCCCTGTCTATTTTGCATTCTTCTCACAGGTGGGCACTTAAGCTTTAATTACCTTTTCGCACCAGAGTGAGAAAAACCTTGCAACATGGAGCAGACACATATTCATACATTTGCAGCAGGCCAGCAGTGTCTAGTCCCAACACCAGTTCTCACAGAACTCTGGCAGTGCCTGGTCCGCATAATGTTGCTAATCTATACACTGGAGCCCTCTCGAGAAGCTACAGCGAGGCAGTACTCCAAATCTCACTTTTCTGAACCAGAAATTAAATACGTATGAAGCGAACAGCATGTGAAGCGGACAGCATCTTTGTGCTTACCTAGGGACATACCTTAGGGAATGCACACAATTACATATTGTTAGGTCTATTGGAGGCAGAGCGGCACAATAGAATACGTCAGACACTAGCAAGGCTTTGCATTGCGATTAAAGCATAGGGCTCATTAAATGTATAGCAGCTTATTTCAAATTTCCACTACACATCAAGCGTCCTTCTTTGGATTTCCTATGAATGAAACACAAAATTAGGAAGGGTAGAGTACAATAACATTTCATGAATCACGCACAATTCAGCTAAATTCTCAGATCCATGGTAGCCTGTGTCCCACCTGGCTGGGGTAATGCTTGCCTCTGTCTTTAGTAGACTCAAGACTTCTTTAAACATAGTCGCTAAACCAATCTGCCGCTTTCAGGATATTTTCCAACTTTGCTCTCACTGTGAAAGCCTTTGTGGTTTTGGCTCCTTTTTTGAATGGGCTCCAAGGCTGTCATGCCAATCCCAGCCTGTGCCATCTCCCAATGGATACTGCCTGGCTAAAGTGGGAGCAGACACTGTTCTGTGCAGCTTCCTCGTGGAAAGGGACACCTGTGGCACATCCATCGGCCTACATCTCAGTCATTCTCTCACACTCAATCATGCATCTAAGCGCACACAATTTCAGATTATCTGGATAGTATGGGTAAATGATCGTCCCCCAGTTGCATTTAGTATGCCTGGACATAATGAACACTACCCGTTTTGGTGAAAAAAAAATCAGGTTCTAATCCAGGCCTTCATATTCTAATCCAGAGCTCTGACATCTGATACTCTTCTACACAAGATCAGACAAAATAGCGTGCCATTTTACCTGACAAGGCCTTCAAACTGAAGCTCATGTTATCAGACCAATCTTCCTTAAACGTAAAACTTTAGTTTCCCCAAATTCAATATTTTTGAATTTTTTGTGAAAAACATGTCAAACAGTTACATTTTCAGTCAACTCAAGTGCATATAAAGAGAAAGGAATGAGGTCTTCCATAACATAAACACGACCCAAAACACAATTGGACCATCCCTTTCCCCCCACAAATTATGACATTTCTTTTCAATTGCCTCCCCCTGCCCCTGATAATCCCGGCACCCCCATATTTATCTTTGCCTCATACCTTAAATGCAAGATTTTGTCCAATCCCTCAACTCCCAGACCCCCTTTGGTCGGTCCCCTTTCTTCACGTACCCTGCCATGTATTCTGTTATGAAGGGAAGCCACTCATGCTTCATTGTGTTGCTTGCTTCGTTTTTTCAGATGTGTCAGCGATTCCAAGCAGAAAATATCTCTATCCATGATTACCCACTCATTTTTGGTGGTGGGCCTCACCTCTCTTCCATGCCCTTGCAACCCCCGTCTAGCCGCCAGCAACAGATTATGCATCATGTGGCTCGTTCTAGGCCAAAAAGTATCAAAAGTGAACGGGAAGGTCTTTCAAAGCTATCTAGGCTACTTATCCATGAGAGAACCTCTCCCCACTAGGCCTGGTTGTGGCTACAGCCCCACCACATGTGCCAGAAGGTTCCTTGTGCCCCACAGCCCCTCCAACATTCCGGAATCACATTAGGGTAGATTTGTGCTAGTCTCGCTGGTGGTAGTTGCCATCTGTGCAATAGTTTGATGGCGTGGAGCCTATTTTGGGAGGTTTTGGAAATTGTGGTTGTCGTTCTGCACATTTTCATGCAAGTGTCCTCCAGTTGGGCACCTAAGTCGTGTTCCCATTGCCCCTTTATCTTAATTGGTTCTGGCTGTCTGCCCATAGGATGGTCGAATAAGTCTAGATACAGTCTTTCTCTGAGCCCCCCTGTATCAGGAGGGTTTCGAAGTTGGTAAGCCCTCTTGCCAGATTATCACACCAGTTCTTCTCGCTGAGATCACCCTTGAGCCGGAGGAATAGGAATACTTGAGGGGACACCCTGCCTTGAGAAGTTCCTTGAGCTGTTGGATCATTATTAACTCCCAGTCTTCCCACGGTAGGTCTGCCCTATTTAGTCCTCCCTCGTACCACTTCTGGAGTGCATTGGAATCCTGTATGTTATCTCTAAGCTGGAGAGCCAAAATAACACTGAGGGGCGATGGCCAGAGCGACAGCCATCTCGTGCACGCCTGTTCCTTCCACAAGTCCCACAATACCCTCAAGACTGGGTGCATCAGGATTCTAGTAGAGTTATTTGCCCTTGGTCCCATAGCCATTCGTGGAGGCACACTGGATAATGAATTTCATTCTCCAGGGCTAGCACCCTGTATTGCGTGGCACAATAGTATTTGTAGAGATCGGGAAATTCACTGTTCCATGATCTCTAGGCCACGCAAGTGTGTTATAAGCTATTCCAGGTTTGGTATCTGCCCACAGGAAGTCTATCAGTAGTTTCTTTACCAATACGAAGACATCCTTGGGTACCCGAGTCGGTAGCGCCGGAACAGATTTAGATATCATCTGGGTAGTATGTTCATTTTAATGATAGTAAATTTGGCAACCCACTATAAAGTAGTTTCCCCAAGTCTCTATGGCACTTTTCACCTCATCCCAAAGTGGCGGGTAATTTGCTTGGTAAAATTGGTAGTGGGGTTGGTGATATTGATCCTTAGGTATTTCATCCTCGAGGCCCAGTAACTAAAAGGTGATTGTGACATGTTTTCTTCCACTGGCGGGATATGCTTTCTATTGGGAGCAGGACTGATTGTGTGTAGTTCACCCTAAATCCAGAGTATTTCCTGTATTCCATCAGCTCTTTCATTATGGCTGGGATCGTTGTGGTCGGGTCCTAGATGTATAATAAAAGGCTGTCCGCGAACAGAGCTAGCTTATACTGTATCCCACTAACTTGGATGATCTCTTTCCCCCGTTTTTTCCCTAATTCGTATTGCGAGCGGCTCCATAACGAGGGCACAGAGAAGAGGGGAAAGAGGACTGCCCTGATGGGTCCCACTACCAAAGGGAAAGAGGTTTGACTGTACGCCGTTAACCAAGGTCGTCACTGAAGGTGTGGAGTAAAGCTGCTTAAGTCAAGCGAGCCACCAGTCTCTGAATCCATATCTTAGCATTACCTCCTGTAGGAATTACCATTTGACCCTGTCAAAGGCCTTTTTGGCATCCATTGTCAACAGGAAAGACTTGTGCAGGGTTTCCTTGGGTAGTGCCACCAGATTTAGGGTCTTCCTAAGGTTGTAAGCCCACTGTCTATTTTTAGAAAAGTCCTCCTGGTCCGTGTAGACCAATTTGGGGAGTAGGGAGCCCAGGCGGGAGGCGAAGACTTTTGCGAAGATCTTGGCATCAATATTCAACGATGATATGGAGCGGTATGAGGCACACCTGGTGGGGTCCTTACCTTCATTCTGTATTATCACTTTTATGGTCTTTGCTGAAGAAGGGCGATAGCCGATGGGTTGCATCAAATTCATTGAAATGTTTTTCAAGGACTAGCAATGGAATACCCCGATAGGTTTTGTAAAATTATGTCGAGAAGCCAACCACGCCTGGCTCTTTCCCTACTGTCAGGGTACAGAAGAAGGACTCTGACACAAAGGGGACATATGTGGGGCTAAAGACATTTATATGGTAATAAAGCAAGAGAAAGCCTACCTTTACCTATTCCTAAGAGCAGTTTCTCTACCTCAACTAAAGATCTAAAGGGACTCTCAGGATGTCTGTTAAAGTAAGTGTCCACCCTCCTGTGTCAAGAAAACCTTACTTCTGACCCTTACACTATAAATTAAGGAATAAAGCAGTACTGTTGTGGTTCCAGGAGAATGTCTCCTTTCGAAGGGATTGTGTCCTCCGACGTATTCCTTATTTTTGATATACGTTTCCAGCTTGCTGGCCTCGGAAATTTTTTCTCTGTAGAGGGCGCTGCGCGTCGACATCCGCCGAGTCGATGTCCCTCGACGCCCACCGTATCGGCGCCGACGTCACCATGCCCATAAATAGACACGCGCTGCGCCCGTTATACAGTTCCGTTTTTCCGTGCTTCGTGGGGCCTCGGAACGTCGTTGCTCAGTTCAGTCAGGTTTATCTAAATCTATTTCGACGAATATTCCTTATCGTTCTCGATGGCTTCTTCATCAGAACCGACGACACCGCGATCCGGCTTCAAGAAATGTCGAGACTGCGGTAAAAAAAATGTCAATATCGGATCCACACAGGGTCTGTTTATGGTGCTTGGGGTCCGAGCACCATTGTTCGGAGTGTGAGGACTGCATGTCCATGACGGCGAAAGCCCTGAAGGAGCGAAAGTGGAAGCTCGAGAGAGGTAAGTCAGCCAAAACCTCCTTGAAGGTTTCCTCGGCCGAGTCGAGGCATTCGTCTCCTCGCCGTCGAAAACACTCCCATTCTAGATCTCGAAGCAGCTCCCACCATTCGTCGAGATCTAGACACTCAAAAAAGAGACGTCGAAGGTCCCATTTCTCGTCGTCTTTGGTGTCCCCAGAAAGAGTTTCCTGTCCCACCAAACACAGTTCTCAAACTTAGTGGGAGGAATTCAGAAAGAAAATGTTAAGCGTCTTCGAGAACGCGGCCTCGACCCCCTCGAAGACAGCTGAGGGTGATACCCTGGGTGAAAAACCCAAAAAATCAAAATGCCGCGAGTCGCAGCACTCGGCGAAACATTCCACCCGAGAGCGCCATGAGCCATTGGGTAAGAAGGCACCGTCTTCGACGCCGTCGTCGAGGGTTCCTTCGACGCCGTCGTCGAAGATTCCCTCGATGCACGGGTCGGCGACATCGACGCCGTTGTCGAAGGGTTCCTCGACGCATTGGTCGATCGACTCGACGCCATCGTTGATGCCAACGTCGACGACGATGAAAGAGAGGACCAAGGCTCCACAGCCAACAGTGTTTTCAAGGGCCTACGGCACGACGCCGAGACCGTCGTCGATGCCCTCGAGTAGGATCCCGATCCTCTCGAATTCTTCGAGGCCCCTTCCAGTTTTTTCGATGCCAGTTTCGGCGCCTTCGAGGCCGGTTACATCGGCGTCGACGACTTCGACATTTTCTCGTCCAATAACGACGAGTTTGGCTCCTTCAGCCCTAGAGATGGGCTTTACTCCATTTCAGAGATCAGAATACCCTGGTCTGTCTTCAATTTATGAAGAAAGAGAACACTCTGACCAAGAAACTTTTGGTTTACAGAGATCCTCACTGCCTGCTGCAGAGGTTTTCACCTCTGAAGAAAGGAGACTGAAGGAACTACAAGACTCACTTCATGAGGCCAGTGAACTTGACACTTCCCCAGAAGTGGAATTTGTAAAGCCAGACCCAGGGGAACATGCCGAAACACCATATAGAACCCTGATGGCAAGAATAATTGAGTTTATGGGTTGGTCTGCGCCTTCACCTGTTTTCCAACAGGATGATCTAACGGATATATTGGACAAAGGCCCACAGGAGGACCCGGTGGTTCCCTTCCATGCAGCCCTACAAAGAAAAATTGCATCCAATTGGGAGACTCCCGAAGTCATCCCAGCAGTCAATAAAAGACTGTCGACAAAGTATAGGGTAGCGGCTGCTGACCCTGAATACCTGTCAAAACATCCGACCCCAGAGAGCCTGGTGGTTCAAGCGGCAACTTCATCCAGCAGTAGGACTGCTTACCCTACTGTCCCACAGGACAGGGATGACGAGGTAAGACTCTATGGCAAAGAAAGTCTTCTCTGCCTGTAGTTTGGCGTTGAAGTGCATCAACGCCACCTGTACGCTCGCCAGGTTCAGTCTCACATTATGGGAGTGTGCTTCATCAGCGGCTGACTGCATACCCGATGGAGAGGAAAAGGAAGCCTTCCTTAACATCATTCAAGATGGCAAAGATGCCATGTGCGAGTCTCTTCAAACTGGCATCGATTCCGCTGACAGTATAAGCAGGGCCATGGCAGCTAGTACAACAATCCCCAGGCATGCATGGTTGCGAAAGTCTGGCTTTTCTCCAGATGTATAGGCTAGACTTTTGAATATGCCCTTTGACGGCTCTTCGTTATTCGGAAAAAAGGCTGATGACAGTCTGGAAAAGTTACAGACTTCTAAAGCAGCAGCAAAATCCTTAGGAGCTGCTATCTGCCAAACTCCCTTTCGCCCCTCAGGAACCTCTGGGAGAGGAAAGTCCTTTCGCTATTATTCCGCATTCGGAAAAGGCAGAGGACAGCCTGCTCAAAGAGGCCAAAGAAGATCCACCCGAGGTGGACGGGTCAAAGGTACTAAGACCGCAGCAGCAGCAGGTGCCTCTTTACCCTCGGCATCTGCATCAGCCGCCCCCAAACCACTCTGAGGCCTTTGCACACAAGACACCTGTAGGGGGCAGGTTAACTCACCATCTGACGGAATGGCAGGCTATAACATCAGATACTTGGGCGTTGGAGACAGTTGCCCAAGGTTACTGCCTACCCTTTCTACACATCCCTCAGAGTCATCCACCGGGGAACAGCTCCCGAAAAGTTCCAGATCCACTCCTCTTGCAGGAAATTATGGACCTGCTAGAGAAAAGTGCCATAGAACCGGTACCTGTAGCGGACAGGAACAAGGGCTGGTACTCCCCCCTACTTTCTCATACCAAAGAAGGACGGAGGACTGAGACCCATCCTGGACTTACGAGAATTGAACAAGTTCCTCAGGAAGGACAAGTTCAAGATGGTAACTCTCTCTCAGATCCTTCAGGCCCTCCAGCTCCAGGACTGGCTGGTATCTCTGGACCTTCAGGATTCTTATTTCCATGTGCCAATCCATCTCAAGCACAGGAAATACCAGAGGTTCGCAATTGGCAACTCTCATTATCAATTTCGAGTTCTGCCATGTGGCCTGACCTCCGCCCCGAGGGGCTTCACCAAGCTGATGTCGGTAGTGGCGGCGAGTCTAAGGAGGGAAGGGATCCACGTCTATCCCTACCTGGACGATTGGCTGATCAGGGCCGTATCTTCAGAACAGGCCCGGACCCAGCTAGATTATGTCTGCCTCTTCCTTCTCAGACTGGGCTTCTCCCTCAATTTAAAGAAGTCACAGATGATACCATCTCAGAGACTCCAGTTCATTGGAGCGGTCCTGGACACTTCCCTGGGAAAAGCTTCGCCACCAGAGGTGAGGGCTCAAGATATTCTACAGATGGTCACCAAGTTTCAAAATGCCCAACGTCTCCCAGCCTTCGACTTTTTGAGGTTGCTAGGCCTCATGGCATCCTGCATCTTCCTTGTGCCAGAGGCTCGCCTGAGAATGAGATCTCTTCAGTGGGCACTGAGAAGTCAGTGGTCACAATTCTCAGGGAGAATGTCAGACCTCCTCCAGATTCCGGACAAGGTAGCCCACGACCTTCAGTGGTGGGCCTATTCAGAAAACATCTTGAAAGGAGAACTGTTTGGCAACCATGGCCGGAGATAACAGTAGTCACAGACGCCTCGCTCACAGGGTGGGGAGCCCATGCCAACGACTTGACCATCAGCGGTCGTTGATCTCCATCGGAGTCCAGACTACATATCAACCTACTAGAGCTGAGAGCGATCAGACTAGCGGTGAAAGCTTTCCTGCCATCAGTACAGGGGAGAAATGTCCTGATAATGACGGACAACACGGTGGCCATGCACTACCTCAACAAAAGAGGAGGCGTAGGATCACTACCACTGTGCAGAGAGGCAATGCAGCTCTGGTTTTGGGCAATTGGGAAGGAATCTCTCTATCGGCAGTCCATCTAGCCGGAGAGAAGAATTTGACAGCGGACGCTCTGAGCAGGCAGAGCACAGTCTCCCACGAATGGGAGCTAGCTCAGGAAGTCCTTCAAGAGATCTTCGCCCTTTGGGGAACCCCTCAGGTGGATCTGTTCGCCACAAGCACCAACAGGAAGTGCGATCTGTTCTGTTCAAGGGAATTTCCCCCGAGAGGAGCTCTGGGAGACGCATTCGTAGTGGACTGGGAGTTTTCACTCCTCTACGCGTTTCCTCCAGTCCCTGTTATTCATCAAATGATCAGGAGGTTGAGAAGATTCTGGAAAATCATGATCCTAATTGCCCCGGACTGGGCCAGGAGAACGTGGTACCCGGACCTTCTAGATATGTCCATCTGTCCTCCAATCCGTCTTCCACTCAAAGAGAATCTTCTCTCGCAGAAGGGAGGTCAGGTTCTCCATCCAAACATCAGAACCCTCAACCTTCACGCTTGGCTTCTGAAAGGTTGAGGTACAAGGATTGGGATCTCCCTGATGACATCATGGAGGTGTTGCTTTCAGCCAGAAGACCAGCAACAAAGTCTTTATACTGCTGCCGTTGGAACAAGTTTTGCAGCTGGTGTAGGGAAGAGAAATCAACCCTTTTTCATGCGATACACCAACGATGCTATCGTTTCTACTCTACTTGGCAAACTCTGGCCTTCAAGTTGGCACTGTAAAAGGCTATCTCGCAGCGCTTTCTATCTTCAAGCGCACTGCGGAGGAAGCATCGTATTTCAAAATTCCTCTAGTGGTACAATTTCTCAAGGGTCTGACTAATGTTTACCCTCCAAAACCATTCCAGGTTCCACTATGGGACTTCAATTTAGTCTTAAACTTCTTAATGGGCACTCCATTCGAGCCACTTCACTCTTGCGCATTAAGATTTCTCACACTTAAAACTGTCCTACTTGTAGCACTAACATCGGCTAGGAGGGTGAGTGAGCTACAAGCTCTCTCCTGTAAACCCCCACATACAATCTTCCACAAGGACAGAATTGTCCTCCAGGTGAAGCCTAATTTTCTCCCAAAGGTAGTTTCTGAATTCCATATTACTTAGAAAATTACCTTGCCTTCATTCTACCCTCCTCCCCATCCGGGGAAAGAGGAAGAAAGGCTACACAGGCTGGACTCTAGGCGAGCTCTCAGCTTTTACATCAGCAGAATGGCTAGAATTAGGCAAGCAGACCAGCTGTTTGTAGGATACTCAGCTCACAAGTTGGGACTACCCATAACAAAACAAACCATCTCCAGGTGGATTATCTTGGCCATCCTGGAATGTTATAGACTAGCAGGGAAAGAGCCACCCCAAAACCTCAGGGCTCATTCAACCAGGGTTATCGCAGCTTCTTCGGCTCTCCAGAGTGGGGTACCGGTCCGGGACATATGTGCGGCTGCCACATGGTCATCCGCACATACATTCACGAAATTTTACTATCTGGATTCCTCCACTGCTCAAGAGACCAGATTTGGCAAAGCAGTATTACACTCGGTCCATCCCTAAAAGATATAACACTATCACTCCCTCCTCCAATTACATACCACTGCTATGGGAGTCTATCAAAGATAAGGAATACGTCGGAGGATTCCTTATCGCCCCTCCCATCCATCCCCGCAATGATAGCTTCCCTTGTGGTTGCAGCTTTCGCTCCTTCAGGGTTACTAACCAATTCAGGCATGTCTTTCTTATACTACAAAATGGAACTGAGCAACGGGCTCAGCGCGTGTCTATTTATGGGCATGGTGACGTCGGCGCCGATACGGTGGCCGTCGAGGGACATCGGCTCGGCGGACGTCGACGCGCAGCGCCCTCTACAGAGAAAACATTTCCGAGGCCAGCAAGCTGGAAACGTATATCAAAGATAAGGAATACGTCGGAGGAACATCCCGTCGAAAGAACGTTACCAGGTAAGAAAGTAACTTGTTCTTCTCCTGGGTTACGGTCAAAGTTCTACACAATATTTCCTTGCTGGGCCAGGAGAATGCCTCCTTTCTCCTGGCGTTCAATCTCACTTTACCTGGGTGAATGACTCCCTTCTCCAGGTAAGAAAGTTCCAAACAGTATTTACTTTGCAGGCCAGGAGAATGCCTCCCTTCACCTGGCGTTCGTACTCAGTTTCAAATTAGCCTGTGGGAATGTCTCCCTTCCCCAGGCCTGTTGGACCTTCCTCCTGGTCCGAGCTGCCAGGAGAATGACTCCCTTCTCCTGGTAATTACAAAGCATGCTCCTACGTCCCGTCCCCTTTTCTCCATACTGTATGGGCGCCCCTCGCTAGGGACGGGCGATGGAACCTTTTTCACCAGAAACATGATCTTCCCCTTTAAATTTAGGTGCGCACATGGGTGCGGCCCTGGCTCCGCCCACCAGCACCACTCCCAGGCCTCTTTTCCGCGTCAACGGGAACGGATTGCTTTCACCAGCGTTCCTAGGTTAAGCCTCTGGCCTAGTAATTCCGCACGCTCTTCCCCAGAAAAGTACTTTTGTCTTCTTTGTATTTCTTTTTCAATTGTCAGGTACCGCTTTGTCCTCTGGCGCCAAGCTCCTCCCCAGCGCATGCCGACGACGGCAGGCTTCAGCAGGTGTCCAGCCTGCAAGGGTCTCTTCCCAACGTCGAACCCCATGCCTTCTGCCTCTCCTGTCTTGGCCCAGACAACGGCTGAGACAGATGTACCACGTGTGACGCTCTGACACTGCGCGCCCTCAAAAACAGAGTAGCTAGGGGAAGGGAGCTCTTTAGAAGGTCACCTCCAGAGGATCTAAAAGCGTTTCTGAAGCAGAATACCAGGCCCAAGGTAGGTGCACTCTTCTCCTCTGCACCCCGCAAAGGCGACTCCTTTCCCAGGAAGCTCACTAGCAGGAGGGACCTAACTGGTCCTACGATCTGCACAGTCACCAAGGCTGCTCAAGCTACCGGCCACCAGGCCGAGGGGTCACAATATCCTACCAGTGATCCCGCTGATGTACCGTAAGATTCTATTACCAGGTCTCAACCCGAGGGGCTACGCCCTAACACTGGACTGATGTCTGAGGGGGGCGCCTAATCGCAGCACTACCGGCTCTACAGCCGAGGGCACTCCGCCTACCAGGCCCCGTCCTGAGGTGCAGGGTAGGCCTCAACCTCCACTGCTCCACGTAATGGAGGAACCCAGGCCCCGCGCAGCAAGTACCACGATGCAGGCACGTGGCAAGGCGAACTGGCCACTGGGCCAGACAAAATGGCGGCTTGCCCAACACCATCTCCCTCAGGGGACCAGGTGGGGGATAAAGTTTCCAGGTGGGTCTGGTCAACGCTTGTCACTTGGCCCACAGCATACCCATCTACTTCGCAGGGCAGATGCCTCTCACCCCATACAGCGAGACAAGGCGCACCTAGGTCACAGCAACCTCAGGGCCGCACCTATTCCATCCAGCACTCCTCTGGCCTGTGAAGACAGGTTCTTTGAGAAGTTCCTTACTCTCATAGGGTCCCCACAGATGGGTACCATCTTTAGGGATGTGATCAGGGACATGCTCTCTCCGGTACAGCCACTAGCACCCACAGCCACGCCGCCTTTGGGTCCAACTCCTCGGGGTCCAGCACAGCCCCAGGTGCCCGTGCCAATCCCTATCGCACCGGTTACCATGCCTGACCCAGTCACAGCAGCCCCGTCCACGCTGCCGCAGCAGCCTCCGGCGCTGATAGTCAGTACGTCCCAGCTTCCTGCTACCAGCACTCCTCCGGCTGCAACGGGCCAGCAAGACACAATGGTGGACACAGATGATGATGAGGAGGAGGAACCCAACACTCCATCATCAGCCAAAGCCTTTCACGAACGGCTGGCGGGCCTGGCTGAGTATTTGGGGATCCCACAGCCACAGGTGGAATAACTGTAGGTGGGTGTATTGGCAGAAGTTCTCACTCTACGTCCCATGGCTAGAACGGGAATCCCACTGCAGAAGGATATAGTGGCGCTTGCTAAAAATGGATGGCTAAAGCCACATTCTACCTGCGTCTTGATGCTAAGGTTAGGCAAACGGAAGGGACCCCCTCTTACTGTTGGCGCTCCCCCAGCCACACTCATCAGTGATAGCAACAGCTTCACTGTACTCTAAGCCTCAATCATCCTCGGCTACTTCAGCCTCAGCACTTTTGGGTAAGGAGGAGAAGGTCCTGGAGGCATTTGGAAAGAAAATATATTCCAATGCCACTCTCCATCTGTGCCATGCCAATGCGGATGTCATGCTGGCAGCGGTCAACCAGAGGCTATAGCAGGAGATCGCTGACTTCCTACCTGAACTTGCTGTGCAGAGCCAGGCTTGCTTCAAGGCTGGGCTGGCTGAAGCCAAAATAGTGGCACAGGACATAATGGAGTCCACCGTGGCTCACATCGATAACTCAGGTTGTGCCATCTGTATTGCTACCGACATGAGAAGGACGGCTTGGCTGAGGGCGACTAAGTTAAACCCTGAAGCCCAGTGACGTATACTGGACCTTCCTTTTGAGGGAGGGGCGATCTGTTCCATTCAAAAACGGACGAGGAACTCGATAAGTAGAATAGCTTGCAGACTGCTAAGTCTTTATTGAGCCTAACCAAGTCCACCCCGAAGGCATATAGCCAAGCGCACCAGCGCTCAGACAAGGGTAGGTCCTTCAGAGGCTTCAGGGGTTTCCAAGAGAGCCGGTCCAGACAACCGGACAGATCCCAGAGCCAGCAAGGGCGCAAGCAGCACGACACGGCTCATAAGGGCTTTTTTTAGCCCCTGCCTCAGAGGGCAAGAAATTGACACATCCATCTGGATCCACGAGTCTCCGGTGAGGTGCAGGCTTGCTCTTCACGCTCAACGCTGGCGGACATTGTTCACGGACCCATGGATCCTCTCCGTAGTATCCACGGGCTTCAGGATCCCTATCCCTCCTTCTCCTACCCTCCTCTCCCACAGAAGGGTACAGCAACTCTGTTGGCAGAAATAATCTTGCTCGTAGAGAGTCAGGCATTGAAGGAAGTCGCAGCCTCGCAGCAGGGTCTAGGCTTCTATTCATGAATTTACCCTATACCCAAAAAGAACCAGGCTGACCGGAGAGTTGTGTTGGACGTTTCCACCTTGAACCTTTCCCTTCATCTCCAAAGTTCAAGATGGTTACTCCAGCGCTAATTGCGGAAACATTGTGTGCGGGAGACTGGATGTGCTCCCTGGATCTGAAGGATGCCTACCTACATGTCCCAATCTGGCAACCCCATCGGTCCTTTCCGAGGTTCAGGATCATGAGTTTTCACTTCCAATACAATGGTCTACCCTTTGGCTTCAATTCAGCCCCCAGGGTCTTTACAGGACTGGTGAACGCTGTTGCAGCGCTACTCAGGGCGCAGGGGCATCACAACTACCCATATCTAGACGACTAGCTAGTCAGGGCAAGGTCTCTGGGGCAGTCCAGCACACTGCTTCCACCCTCATGAATACACTACACGAGCTAGGATTTTCTATCAATCTCAAGAAGTCACAGTTGGTGCCCACACAGTCTAACCTTCCTGGGCCTTATCTGGGATATGAGCTCTGAGAGGATTTTCCCCTTAGCGGACAAGATCACAGCTATCAAGAGGGCCATGGGGCATTTTATTTCAGCACAGCAGTGACCTCTGCATGGTGGTACCAACACCTCTTGCGCATCATGGCGCCATATCTCCTGGCAGTGCCGCATACGAGGCTCAAAATGAGGCGATTGCAGTTGCACTTCGCAGCCTCCTAAAGTCGGGAGAGGGGTTCCCAGGAGCAGCAAGTCAGCATCCCACATCATCTCCACCAGGACCTAGTCTGGTGGAGCATGGACAACAACCTGCGAATAGGCAGGCCCTTCCGTCAACCAGCACCTCAGATCACCATCACCACAGACTCATCCCTAGTGGGCTGGGGAGCTAACTTGGGCAGCCACAGTGTCCATGGGGTATGGTCCTGTCTGGAGCCAGGCGGCCCACATCAACTGGCTCGAGTTGATGGCCATCTGGCTCGCTCTCAAATCCTTCCTCCCGATGATCAGCAGCAAGGCGATCCTCATTCAGACGGACAGCTCCACCAGCATAGTATAGTATCACGGTAGATCTTTGTAGTACATGCGACAAGGATGAAAGAGATATTTAAAGTTCAATGTGTATACTCATTTTTTTATTTTTCTATATTTTATGCATTCTTTAGAAAAGTAGGTTCTTTGTCAAATTCAAAGCATGTTCATCAAATGAGATTTTTCTCTTATGGTGTACTGTCTTGACATTCCATTCATATATTTTAAAATAAAGTAGGAAAACCCCAACACGTGTTTCACCACTTAATGTGGATCCTCAGGGGGTAAGGGATGTTTATATGTAGTTAGATAGTTCTGAACAATAAAATAAAGCAAACAATATATGATAGAAATTTGTGAAATGAATTGAATCATGCAGTTACTACTGAATTATTTAAAATGTCCAATTCCTGGAAAGCTTGACATCATGATTCAGGTGGGAAAAAAATTAAATAGCACATTTAAGCTTATTTGGATAGGTCCATTATCATGGTTTTTATGTTGCATTTATACTGAACTTGAACCTTGGATGCAAATGAAAGAAAACATAGGTTGGTAAAGTTTGTATATAAGGAAACATATTAAAAATAGCTCCATGTTGATTTTTATTCATGGAGCATTCTAAGCTTTCTAAAGGCATTTTGCTTCATCAATATTTGCTTTGACTAATGTCAGAATAGAAAGCATGCTCTTTAACATTTAGATGCATGCCTTTGAAGTTTTTGGAATACCACATGTTCAAATGGCTTGTCTATTTAAGGAAACGTTAGGGCAGGGTAACCTTGTATTTTCAAGCTTTTAAGTTGAGACCTGCTATTACTTACTTTTTCAGGCAGGAGCAGTAGAGGAAGAAGATACTTCCTATGGCTTCAGGGCTGTAAGCAATGAAGTCAGGATGTGTCCAGCTTAAATATGCTGGTTTTTACAGCGTAGGATGTCATCACGTACTAATTTCGAGCGCAATGACATCATCATGCTGCAAACGTAATTATGAGGCATCGGGAACCGCGAATGAAGGATGATTTATGGTCTCAGTGTTGCTTTACCAGTTATCCAAATGAAATCAATTTTTTTGATCGGTTGATCGTTTCCTTATTTTGTTTATCTTTTTAAGGAATTGGAGCACTGGTGAGATTTTTTAAACAACAATTTTTACACAAGTGCTAAGTCTGCAAATGGTTATAATAACTTGAATTCATTTCTAAATTAAATTCAAATTAAAGTTAAGGTGAGAGCTACATTAGAGTGTGTGGCGATCACGTTGATTGTGATTGTGAATGGTCAGAGGATACAATGCACAATTGTGAATATGCATGCTACACCACAATGTCTGATGAATATTGGCAATTAGATTTTGTTCTAAATGAAGGATTTTAGTCTTTTTCTGAAAGAAAATTTGAAAAAATTCTAAACGAATAGAAAACATTGAAAACAACATTATAAGAAGGACCAAAACTCACTGTCCTGATTTAAACCAGTCTGATATTAAGGTTGTCCACTTGGATTCCAGCTGTCTTAGTTTCCTCCTTTCAAGGTTTCTTTTATTGTAGCAAACCCTGCCACTTTCAGATCATCAATGCTGTCTTTATTATGTTCCGGAATGTAGTGAGTTGCCAAAGGATATCTTGGATCTCCATTTTTAAATGCTCTGATGTGTACCATGAGTTTCCTGATTTTTGCTCCCAACGTATCATCTATTGCAAATGCACTTTATCCGGTACACTACAAATTGCGTATTGCAGTTGATAGAGTCTGTAATTTTCTTGCTCATTTTGTTGGGTAGGTGTACTTCTTTAAGTTTATCCATAATGTGAGTAATGTGAGTACAGATTTTGCATCCTCCACATTTGTGGCTCCCCTTCATTTCAGGCATGCTCCAAAGTGACTTAAGGGTTCCTTTATTATGTTTTTGAGGCTTCATGTAACTTGGACTGGTGATAGTTTTTAATGATTTTGCTTTCCTAAATGTTAATGATGTTTTTTTTTGTCTAAACTTTTTGCAAGTATGGGGTCAAGCTGGAGAATGTTCCAATGCTTTTTCAATATCTTTCTTATTCTGTAGTGGTCCGACCTGAAGGTGGTGATCAACAAGCAGGGTGGCACCAGGTCTCTTCCCCTCTGCACTCTAGCAGTCAACATTTGGGAGTGGGCTCTGGTAAACAACATGCACCTGGCAGCACTCCACCTCCCGGGGGGAGTCCAACATAGAGGCGGAGAACTACGAATGGCATTTGGATGAACAGGTCCTCCAGGGGATGTTCGACAGGTGGGGGTCATCCTCAGGTGGATCTCTTCACCACCTGGTTCAACAGGAGGTGCCCCCAGTTCACGTCCTGGCAAGGACAGGGCAGGGGCTCTCTCGACGATACAATGCAGATCCAGTGGGACAACATGAACGTGTAAGCCTTCCCTCCCACTCCCCTGGTCCATAGGTAACCTGCAAGATCAGGGAGACCCAGCACCCCCATATCATCCTGATAGCTCTGTGGTGGCCAGCAAGGCCATGGCTCTCTGAACTACTCAGCCTGTCGGATCAGGCCCTGGTGCACCTTCTACTGGGCCCAGCACACCTACTCTCTCAGCACAGAGGCACAGTCACCCACGCCCCCCCCCCAGAGGTTAGCCCTTGCAGCATGGTTCCTGAAAAAGTCACACTGAGACATCTGCATCCTTCACGTCACAAGCTTACCTAGACATTATACAAGGGGCTAGGAGCGATGCTATCAGGAGCCAGTACAAAAGCAAGTGGACCAGGTTTTGTCACTGGGCGGAATCAAAGGAGGTCGATCCATTGACCTGCACTCTGGACAACGTGCTATCCTTCTCTGTGCACCTCGTACACTTGGGGGTGCAGGTAGACACGTGCCACACCTATCTGGCAGCCATTGGAGTCTACAGGAACTCGGAGGAGGAGGTATTTTCATCCTCTAATCTGGTGGTTAAAAGACACTTGGCGGGCCTGACCAGCCTTTATCCGCCTATCAAGAAACCACACCCTGTGTGGGACCTCAGTGTGGTCTTGGGCGCCCTGGCGCATAAACCATTCGAACCTATGGCGTCTGCGGACATCAGGCTAGTCACCATTAAGACGGCCCTCCTGATGGGCCTTCTCTCGGCACGCCGGATCAGTGAAATCCAGGCGTTGGTGGCTTCAAAGCCTTATACTACTTTTCATAAGGACATGATGGTGCTTAGAACTCACCCTGCATTCTTACCTAAGGTTGTATCCTCTTTTCACTTAAATGAGGAGATATTGCTACCAACGTTCTTTGCGGACCCCAAGGATGACTGTTGGAGAGAAACTGGACCCCCACCAGGGCAGTGGGGGCCAGCAGCCATACCCTCACCATCTATGGGAGACCCCAACACCTCCCATATGGCCCCCAGAAATGCAACAGAGTCCCAAGCAGGCAGCAGCATGTTCCAAACTGCGTTTATTTCTGGGCAGCAAAAAAAAAGAAAAAAACACGCAGAGCATCGTGCACATCGAGAGTTCAGGCGCCGTCTCCCCCGGGGCTGGCTTGCAAGCCAGCTTTGTAATCACACTGCAGGCTGACCTCACAGAATTGGATCAGCTCCCAGAAACCTATCTCCTCGTGCTATTGGCTGCTAAGTGATAGGTTACCTATGTAGCCCTTATAGAGAGCCTGATAATTGGATATTAGCCTTTTGCGTCAGTGGGTTGATTTAGCTGTGCCAGCCCCCAATACCTAATTCTAACTTGTTGCAATATGACCTTGTTCCCATAACTTTTTAGCTGAACAAGCAGTTCGCACCTGGGCTCTGGGCTGCGCCATTCTTGTTACAATTCATGTTTCAAATGTTGTGCGAGTCCTTGAGAAAATGTCTTTCTTTCCCAGAAAGAAAAAAAAAGCACACTGGGTTGCCGTGATTTATTCGCATTTGTGGATAATTAAAAAATGTTTGTCTGCAGAAAGCAATCTTATCTTGAATGTGCGGCCTTGGCAGGTCGGAGGTTTTGCAAGGAACATTGCTGAAGGCTCCCGCAGCCAGTGTTCAGTGAGAGAAATGAACTTGGCTGTAATTTTCCTGAAACATGGCTTTACACTGTGCATTTAGACCATGTTAATTCATATAGGCATTTGCAAGCCTTTAAACAGGGATTTTTGTGTTTGTAGATTCTGATATTGCAGCATTGATTCTAATGTAGCATGGAAGTTGCACTGTTGGTGAAGTGGGTGTGTTTCAGCATATTTGTCACCCATGGGTGCGCTGGGGCCTGGTTCAAATGATAAGTGCGCTCCTTGTTTTTCCTGCTGTTCTTCTGTATATGCGCCTGGGGTGAGGGGGCATGGGTTTGATCTCGATTTTCCCTCTTCAGTCCCCCCTCTGGTCGACTTTGTCGACCACACCACCAAGCAACATTCACCTCCTTCCGGTCTGCATATCTTTGTCAATTCCTTGAAGTGTCCATAATTTTTTGCATTGTTGTTGATGAACAGTACATATAGGAGTGTTCTCCTTCTGTATTCCACCACACTCACTTCCCTTCGTACTTCCTCTGATCACAGGGAGTGGCCACCTTTATTACTGCTGGAACCATGTTGCACACCACTATCTTCTCCCTTAGTCCGGCTCTTCCTTTCACCATGTCTCTTATTTGCATTCCGATAACTTCTTCTGTTGTTCTCTTGCAATGTATCTCTATCTTGCGCAATGATGCTGTGCTCGGTACTAGTCCTTCCGTTATCACCTTCAATTAACCAGGCAGTCATGATGTCCTCCATTACCATGCACGCACTAGCTAGTTCTTTGCTTTCTCTTTTCAGATGCAGTTTTGCTGATCATTCTTTAGTATGCTGGTACTTCACCCAATTATTCTTCTGTCTCGCTCGAGAAGTAATTCCCCCCTCTTTTTACTCCTCTGTCTGTTTCTCTTCTTCCGTTGTTTTCCATCTTGGTGAATGTGTCACTCTTCACATATTCCTTGGTCATCACCAACAAGGGCATGCTGATGCGCACCAATGAACACTCTCCTCCCCAATTCAGTGGTAGTTTCTCTTGATCTTTAGATGCATGTGCTCAATAGTAGTCCATAAGCAGTGATGTTCCTGCTCTCATCTCGCAAACTTCTCTCAACCTTCTCGCATCCAGAATGATTGTCCACTTCTTGTCACTGTTGTGCTGGTAACATAACGCTGGTACCTTAACAGTATACGTCCTTCTTCATTCTCCACCCAAGTGACCATCTTTGCTCTTTTGTCTCACTCCGTTAGGCACTTATCATATTTTTGTCTCTTTTATTTTATTTTTTCTTCTCTTTTTGTTTTTCTTTCTTCTTTTATTATTTATTTATTTATTTTTTATTATTTTTTTTTCTTGCAGCTTGCTCACTTGTGCATTTGCTCGTTGTTTCTTCTCTCTCTGGTCACTTTCCACATACAGTTGTTCTCCAAGTAGCTGCTTTATGTAATCATCTTCCATAGGGGATTACCCCCCCTTTTTTTTTTATCAATCTCAATGTTGCTGTCTTCCCTTGCAATCTTCTTCGCACCTTGGCATACATGGGAGTCGTGCTCTGCTGTAGTAATTTCTGTTGTAATCAATTCTCTTCCGGCACATGTTAAAGGACAGTCAGGACAGCTCTCTCCAGTGGTGTCCCTACCAATTTTGTACATGTGTGCATGTTATTGGTCACTTCTGCTATGTGTGTTATGTGTATGTTTTACTCCCTTTGTGTCTGCCCTTAACTCTCCTTACTTTAGCAGCAGCTTTTCCTCACCCACTGACGCCGTAACTCTTCCTGCTTAGGTTAGGGAATGTTAGTAGGGGATACAGCGGTAATGCTCACTATTACAAATAATTTTCAAATTACCACCCCCATTATTTCGTTCATCATTAATAGTCCCATCGTGAAGGTAAAAGTCCTTATTTGTGTGCCCAACACCACTTACGCTGCTGGGTCCTTGCAGCTGATGAGATGATAAAGTTGCCCGCCTGAAAATCGCAAGAAAGGCGTTAATACGTTAGTACTTGTTAGTAACCTCAAGCTCCGCGAACTAAACAATCACTAAGGGCAAAAATCAAACCTCCCCCTGGACATTTCGTGTTTTCAAAATTTCTCAATATGGGTAGGGAAAATCTTGGGTTGTTTATTCAATGGAAGCAAGGAAATACACTTCAGGGAAACATGCTCTAAGGGGTCTGAGGTTCTTGATAGGGTGTGCAATTGAGTGGGGAATGCTACACGATGTTTTAATCAGTAGGCCTCACAGTTTCTAATGGAAGATAACATTAAGGAAATTTCCTACACATTTCTAACAGCATACATACGCAACAACCTGCATGTGGGGGAAAAGAGAAGAAACAAAACAGTGTTACAGCTGTAGGTGCACAAAATGTAATATGAACCTCAATTAAACTTTGGAAATGCGTGTGTCAGTCCCTATTCTAGTTGCTAGTGTGCGTTGGACCATAGGATGGCCATGTTTCCCTAACTCGGGAGTGTTTGTGCTATTTTGCAGTTCATGAAAATCTCTTGCGTTGGCCCTGTTGATCGTTGCTCCCTCGTTGCCAGGGTGGCCACCGCTTTGTAGGGCTAGACGCCTCACACATCTAACAAAGTCTGTCAGGAGGGGAAAATGTCCCACTGTAGTCCATAGCCATTGGGTGTTGGTTGTCCGTTGTCTTCAGGCCTGCCCTGGGTCCTTTATATCTGGCGAGAAATGAAATGGAAGCGCTTGAGACCTGAGAATCAATTTCTTGACCTAACCTCTCTGCACTACTCTCACACTATTCAGTGTCCTAGTGGGAGGAGCCAATGGTACACCTATGCACCATCCTGTCACCACCTGGTGGCGTTCAATGGCGGTCTGACTGTAAATTGTTACACAATTCGAAATGTACCCAGAAAACGGGTAGGCACTTAATTTATGTGAAGATACTCATTACACACTTGGATCATATATACGCAATTTAGGTGCTAGTGTACAAATGGGCCTTTGGATCTTTATATTTACTGTGCTTTTGTTGTAAGCTATTTATAGTGCGTGCCTTTGTCCCGTGGGGCATCAGGCACTGACAAGCTAAATAGGGAAACATCAGGGTGGTAAATTTGTCATATAGGGTGGCTGTGTTTCTAAATTAAGTGCACCATGTTACTTAGTTAAGATAGTCGCAGGGTTTTTAAATCTCTTTTTTTTCTATGGCTCCTCTCTCAACTTCTCAGGGCGTGCCTCGCAGTGAACTGCAGGCACTTTAAGCTGGTACTAATGAAATTCGCTACCAATTATTCGCTACCTGTCTCCCCCCCCTCTTTGTATGTATTTATTTATTTATTTATTTATTGCCTATTTCCTTTCAAACCCAACCCTCACAATTTACTCCCATTCTCTCTATCCCACCCCATGTCCACTTTTTAAACCCTACCTACTCTGTTAATTACTCATTTAGTCTAGTATTTTATTACTCCACTACTTTAATTACTGTTACATTTAAACAATATATTCATCCCCCCATTATCTGCTCTCAAATTTTAATACAACCATCATGCTCCAGTTCGTGCAGCAATGACCTCTTTCCCTATGTGTGTTGGCTAATGCATTTGTGCCAGTGCTATTTTCAAAAGCGCTAGTGGCATTACCACTTGCACTGTCATTTTGTCGCCAAATTAATTCTGTTGGGAACATGGATCATCCACCCTTTACCCCTATTTCTCTCCTCCTGTGGTGAACTGTCAATGAAATGTAGGCCTCCCCCTTCAAGTGCACCTTCTTCCACCTTCTGTGTCTTATTTAATTGTTCTGTGTTAATCGTGTATTCATGAGCCCAGTCTCCTCACTGAAAGATGTGTGCTCAAAATGTAGCTAAATGTACTCTCTTGTGATGCGCTATCATTATGCACCCCCCTCTGTACCGTGTACCCCCATTATCCTTAAACAATCTTCCTTACTTTCAACATGTGTATGCCTGGTGTTTAACAAGTTATGGATTTCTCTGTTAATAAGGTGGTCATGTCCACATCGCTCATGATGTCACAAATGTCTCTTCCCTAATGCATGGTCTAGTCGCCCCACTGTCACCCAGAAAAGAAAATGTTTTGATACCTATCACCACCCCTATGCAATTGTCCTCTGCATTATTGAGTGTGCGTGAGTGTGTGTGTCGGCGCGCGTCTCGCCCGCTCTGTCGGGGAGGTGGAGCATGAGTGTGTGTGGCAGAGTGAGTCAAATCAAGTTTGTCTTGGGCTGTCCTATTAGCGGTATAATGTCAATCTATGTCCTTTGAAAGGTTTGTTCCCCATCAGGGAGACCCCACCCAGTCATGTAACCGGTACCATTGCTATTGTGTCAGTGTTCTGTATGGGTGCTGGCTGCTGTGCAGTGCCCCTGTGTTGTGATTCTAGTCAGTCCTGGGGTAGTGGTGCTGTCATTTGTTGTGTCTGTACATGTAGTGGTGACAGTACCTGCGTTGGTGCTTGTGGTGTGTGCTGAAATGATCCCATCCTGCCCCATGTATCCTCCCCACATGGGCGGTGCATATTGTGGTGGTTGTTGACACTGCTATTGTGATTCTTGTGCGTGTGTGTTGAGGCTGTTTTTAACTGCCCCTCCCATTGCATACTTTAATAATTTATTTTGTGCCTACTTGTCCTCATCTGCCTTTCTCTGCCCCTGCGTTTTCTTGCCACAATCTACAATGCACACAGTCAATGTCTAGCGCGCTATCATTCCTTCCTCCCTTCCATAACCCCATGCATGCTGCACCACCCCTTACTGATCCTCTATCATGTTTGGCTGTGCTGTCTCGTTCAGTCCTTCTCTCCTCCTCCAATCCCTTTCTTCCCTTTCCAGTTCCCCCTCTTTGTTGCTATTGTTACTCCTTGCACCTCCCCCGTTATCTTCCCTTTAAATTTAATTCCTCTGTACCTGTGCCTTCAAATCTACTTCCATGCACTGCAGCCCTCCTTTGCTCACTCCTGTGCTGCTAGTGGGTTGTTCTGCACCTTCCAGTTTGTATATTGTGATTGTGTGTGCATGGTGTTTAAATGTCCTTCTGCTGTTTTCAGTTCTCTCATGCAATGTATTCCTTTCTTACCATCTGTATCATCAAATATTACACTCCCGGAGGTTCAGAAGGGTGAGTCCCCTCTTCCCTCTGCTCGCGCTGGTTCAGCATCAGCTGACCCCTCGCATCTTCCCTTTCCTTCGTGCACACAGTTCAACTGTAGCCATGTGCTTTTAAAGCTATTCCCGTGTAAGTGCTGTGTATGTGTGTCCTTAGCGATTGCTGCACGCTTCTGGAGAAGCCGCCTATGAGCAGCCATGGTCTTTTTTAATTTACCTTCAGTACTTTTGAATCTTTGCACACTATGTTTTACTTACTTATTTCGGCATGGAAGCTGTGTGCTACACAACAGGTGAAGGGGAGTCATTTCTGTATTGTCTGATACATTTTACCTCTATTCAATTCGAAAATTTCGATAGTCCGCTGTTCAGGGAGCAAAAGTTAGAAGATAATTGAACATTTTCAACTTCTGTGAGCCTTCTTGGCTCCGCACCTTAGCCAGTGCACTCCACGTGCAGCCCATCTTCACCAAACCATTGCCTTCTCCGGCACACCCCCACAATCTTGCGCATGTGTCTTCCACACACCGCCTATGGGTCACCTATTCTCCAAATCCAAAACCACACCACTATCTCCTCACCATCAAAACTCTGTGTCCTATGCATCAATCTGAAGGTGACGTCACCAAACTAAAAACACAGTGCAAATGAACAGACAAATGTGCATACACAGAACAATAACCCATTTCTCCCAACCCCACAAAAATCCCAAAATAAAACCCCACAATCCCCACGGCTGTCTTCCTGTCTCAACTGGAACAAGGTAAACTATAATAAAAACTCTTATAATTGGACTGCACACGCTGCGTCGCCTCACGTGTGATACGCTCCTCACCAGGGGACCTTAACCAGCCAACTATCTTCCGCACTCGGGAACAATCTAGCTACCTCCTGCGGGAAAACATCATCCACTCACTGAACTAAAACGCTCAATTAGCAGGGAACCTCATCTACTCATTGATCTATAACGTCAATTCATAGGAAATCCAGACCCCCGTACATGAAATCGCCATCCAGACCAACCAGTGAGACACTCCTGTCCTATATGTGGGGAGTCACTACCCCACCCAATAGGCTCAAAACACAAGAAGGGACCACTGCCACCGCCCCAGTCCCAACTACAATTCACGTGCCGATCACCACCAATGCGCTGAATTTTGCGACAATGTACAATCACCCACCACCCCATTTACAATGCCTCCCTCAGTTTCTACCCAAACAAAATAACTTAATATTTCTGCAACATACTGATCAACAATGCATCATAATACTTTAAACGTTTCCCCCCCTCAAAGCCCATGTTGCTGGTTGACTTACATTTTCCTATGCTGCACTGGCAGTTGCTCCGCTGCTGGACACCCCCTCAAGGCGCTTCACCGGACCCCTTCTCCTGCAGGGCTCTCACCTGCCCTCAAGCGGGGTATTTCCAAGTGGCCCCCGAAGCCTTTAGCCGGTTACGCGTTTTCCGGTGGTCTTCAGGTGCAGGCGAGGGTCCCACAGCTTCCTTGAGTCGGCGGCAGGGAGTTCAGTTCAACGCAGGGCTTGCGCAGGCAGTGCTCATTCACCCATGTTACAATGAGCAATGAGCCTCACAGAGGGCACCAACTTGTTGGGGAGAAACTGGACCCCCACCAGGGCAGTGGGGGCCAGCGCCATACCCTCACCATCTATGGGAGACCCCAACACCTCCCATATGGCCCCCAGAAATGCAACAGAGTCCCAGAGCAGGCAGCAGCATGTTCCAAACTGCGTTTATTTCTGGGCAGCAAAAAAAAAGAAAAAAACACGCAGAGCATCGTGCACATCGAGAGTTCAGGCGCCGTCTCCCCCGGGGCTGGCTTGCAAGCCAGCTTTGTAATCACACTGCAGGCTGACCTCACAGAATTGGATCAGCTCCCAGAAACCTATCTCCTCCTGCTATTGGCTGCTAAGTGATAGGTTACCTATGTAGCCCTTATAGAGAGCCTGATAATTGGATATTAGCCTTTTGCGTCAGTGGGTTGATTTAGCTGTGCCAGCCCCCATTACCTAATTCTAACTTGTTGCAATATGACCTTGTTCCCATAACTTTTTAGCTGAACAAGCAGTTCGCACCTGGGCTCTGGGCGCTGGGCTGCGCCATTCTTGTTACAATTCATGTTTCAAATGTTGTGCGAGTCCTTGAGAAAATGTCTTTCTTTCCCAGAAAGAAAAAAAAGCACACTGGGTTGCCGTGATTTATTCGCATTTGTGGATAATTAAAAAATGTTTGTCTGCAGAAAGCAATCTTATCTTGAATGTGCGGCCTTGGCAGGTCGGAGGTTTTGCAAGGAACATTGCTGAAGGCTCCCGCAGCCAGTGTTCAGTGAGAGAAATGAACTTGGCTGTAATTTTCCTGAAACATGGCTTTACACTGTGCATTTAGACCATGTTAATTTATATAGGCATTTGCAAGACTTTAAACAGGGATTTTTGTGTTTGTAGATTCTGATATTGCAGCATTGATTCTAATGTAGCATGGAAGTTGCACTGTTGGTGAAGTGGGTGTGTTTCAGCATATTTGTCACCCATGGGTGCGCTGGGGCCTGGTTCAAATGATAAGTGCGCTCCTTGTTTTTCCTGCTGTTCTTCTGTATATGCGCCTGGGGTGAGGGGGCATGGGTTTGATCTCGTTTTTCCCTCTTCATGACGCTCAGAGGGTATTGCACTGTCTGAACGTGAGGTGTGCACTGAGATACTACCTGGACAGGACCAAGATCTTCTGCAAATCAGATGCCCTCTTTGTCACCTCCAAGGCTTCCATAGCAAGGTGAATGGTTATTGCCATCAAGGAGGCGTACGAGGGGCAGCACAAACCTCTTCCAGCAAATATGCATGCCCATGCAATCAGAGCTAAAGCCATGGGGGTTGCTTTCCAGAGGAACGTCCTGTGACAGGTTATCAGCAAGGCAGCTACATGGGCTACGCCCTCTGCCTTCTGCATGCACTACTGCTTAGATGCCGGCTCCAGGTCAGACGCAGCATTTGGTCAGCCAGTGTTAAGGAACTTGTCTTCTTAAGAGAGCACCTCTCCACCCTGGGGCTACATTCAGTTGTATTCGCCCATACGGTATAGAGGAAAGGGGACGGGACATAGGTGTAATTATAAGTTACTCACTGTAGTGGCTAACGTACTCCAAGTCTATGGTCCCCTTTCCTCCCTACGTCCCACCATCCTCCCTGCTAATAAAACTGGTGGTGTCATTAGGCAATGTTAATATTGTCAACGCGTCAAAGGGGACTGAGGAGAGACGCCGGTGGGTGGAGACAGGGGAGCGCATGCTCCCAGGGCCGTGCCCCCACGCACATCTATATTTAAAGGGGAATATGATTTTTCTAATGAAAAAGGTTCTGTCTCACATCCAAAGCGAGGGATGCCCATACATTAAGGAAGAAAGGGGACTATGGACTAGGGGTACGTTAGTCACCATGGTGAGTAACTTATAATATCTCTTACAACCACAGGGAATGGCTCCCTTCCCCTGCCACGAGGATGATGACTCATATGACTCTTTCATTGGGTTAGTGACCCTGGTTTCTCTTCTCCTTCTCTTTTTGTCCTCTTGCCTGCCTTGCTTGCCAGGTACTGACCTGAGGAGGATTGTCCTGCACGTTATGTTCGTACAGGATTTTGGCTTCATGTACATTCGGTTTTCTGTTCTGATATCGGCAGGTATTTTTTCGCTGAGTTTTTTGCTGAAAAATTTCAGCTGCAAAAACAGAATACTTTTTACAAAAAATGATTTTGGGCCCCCACCGCAAGCCACCCCTAGTCTATTATCTAGTCCCTATTCCCCACACCCTCTTACCCCTTATATCCCCTTATTCCCCCCATCCATATTTTTCAATGAGTTTTTCAGCCAAATATTTTCAGCAAAAAACTCAGCGAAAAAATACCTGGCGATTGTAACAACATCGTACTGTAGATTCCAGCCCCTTTCGGGATGCACAGATGGTTCTTTCTAGGTCCCTCTCCTACTCCATATTGTTTCAGTGCCTTCACCTTGCGGATCTCCAGCCCGGACCTTGCACCAACGGTCTGGACGCTGTCTGTTGCGCTCTAGTCACCATCTGTCCTCCCAGTACCGTCTGGATGCCCTTGTCCAACAAGTCCTGTTGTCCTCTTGACTCCGGGAGTGGATTTGTCCTGGTTGGCTGTGTCACTCCGATAGGCAGCCCTTGTTTAGTTTTTATGGCGTAAAAGGAACCACACCTCTGCAGAACTGTATACCACTGCAGTTCCTTCTTGGTATTGCTCATCATTGTTCCTGTGTCCCACCTTGTCCTGGTACTTGGATTACCAATGTTCCTGATGTTCTTCTTCGTCTCAGTACTTTCCAGAACCTTGAGGTAGTCTACTTTAAATTAGTACATAGGTCTACTGTCAACAAAGGGGTTAGCAGAACAAAGAGAGGCTAGAGTGTGTCTGTGGGTCTGATGTCTTGATAAGGGCTATACCCTAGATGGCCATCCATCTCCCGAGGGCCTGCATGAGTTTGAAAAGAACGTCTGTAGCCCCCAGCCTACTATGGCTCATCCTCCAGATGTAGCATAAGGCATATAGTTCATCACCTGTCCTGTTTCATGTTTTCTCGGCCGTTGCAGACATCCAATCCAGTCATGGGTCTCTAATGGTATTAAAGTCCCTCCCAAGATTCTCAGGCTCCCCCCACCTCCCTTGTCTTAAGTGTATACAGTGCCCCCTCTACGAATCTCCATGAGTGTTAATTAGGAATGTATATCGTGGCTATAGTAATCTTCCACAAGTTTGCCCTGCCCGTTAACATTAGTAATCTTCCTTGCATATCACTTTAAACTTGAATTCTTTTGAGTGCGCACTCTTTACTCAGGAGGATACATACCCTCCTTTTCTTTGCTGGAGAAGTCGCCCAGAAGCATTGCCCAATGTACCTGCCAAAGTTCCTCGTCCTCTCCCCATTCCTAAAGTGGGTTTCTTGTACCATTACCACCGAGATTCCCTGCGCCTTCATTTCCCTGCTTAAGAGTGACCTTTTCGTGGGGGGTTTGAGGTCCTTTGTGTTGAGTGTAGCTATATTCAAGGATTTCCATATCTTTTGTCTCATTTCTTTTGAAGTTTCTACCCTTCGACACCTTCTACTCTGGGTACCTAAATATTAATCTCAAGTGTGCCCTCCTGGATGGCATTAACCCTAATGTCCCCGCACTCCCTGTAAATGTAGCGAACATAACAACAAACTGTAATAATCAACAAACCATTCAGCAATGGCGAAACACATAGTGCTGCAAAAGTAGGGCTAGATCCCTTTACCTGATGCCTAGATCCTTCCGGGCCACCAGAGATTAGTCCTCTGCGGTTGTGCTCCTGCCCAGTAACAATGTCGAGATATTCTCGTAAGAGTCAGTGCCACCTCTTCTTTGTGCCTCAAGATCAACTGTCTGTCAAATGGAGACCCATTGGATGGTTCATTCCACCCTGACTCTTTTTCAGCGCCTTGGTTTCATCTGGGAATTATCTGCAAGTTTCCTGAATTTACGGCAGCCTGTAATTCTCATCCTGGCCACCTTCCCTGAAAACGCTCTGAGAAACCTCTCAAGTTTCTCCCTCTGTCGAGGGTGGTGCTTGTTTTTTTCTGATAGTTATTCCAGTAGTTGGGGGACCTCAGTGTCATCTGTCAGGTTATACAAGTTGCCTTTATATTCAAAGGACAGGGTGAAGGGGCATACCCACCTGTAGCAGACATCCTTTTCAGTCACTGAAGTCGCAGGTAGTTTTAGAGCTCTCCACAGTTTCAACGTTACCCCAGATGGGTCCTAGAACATCTGGAGGTTTGACCCCTCATATGCGATAGTATTCCTCTGCCTGAATCTCCTTCTTGTCCTTTTAATAGTGAAATTTGGCTAAGACTGACCGGGGACCTTCCCTCTGCCCCCCTCTACCTGAATGTATGTGGTCGAACTGCACCGTCATTTGTGCTTCCTCTCCATAATGCAAGGGTACCACTTCCTTAATGTTATTCTACAGGGATTGCGTGGATTCCCCCTCCATCTGTGTCAAGCCCCATATGCAAATATTATTCCTCCTTTCTTAGTCCCCCATATCCTGAAATTTTAGCCTGGTTTCTCTTTCCCTTCGGTCATGGTTTTTGAGGCGTGTGTCAAAGTTGGGGACCATGACCTCTATGGAGGCTTCATTATTTTCTATGGTACCCAATCTTCCACCTTAGTGACTCTTCCCTTGGGTTCCGAAAGGGATGCTTATATATAAGATCTCAGAGCCTTTTTTCCTGTAGGATGCTGAGAATGTCAGTTTCCCTAGGGACCCGCTCCTCATCTCAGTTCAGCCATTGTTGCTGGCTTTCGTCCTCCTGCACCAAGTAGAACGCTTCCAGTCACCACTGTGGGCACTAGTAGCTCCCCCCCAAGTCCCTTGCGCCAATCTCCGAGGCACAACAAGCCATCTACAAGGCTATATGTCCACGGTCTTGGGAAGCCTCAGGGGCGTACCTGATCGTGCATAGCTCCCCACAGTTCCTACCCCCCATATTCTACTGCACCTAAGGGTGGCATTCTTTCTGTATCTTTGGCAGGCTTGAGGTGTGCTCATGGCACCTCCAAGTCTACAGTCCCCCCTCGTTGTCGCAGCAGGGGGTGCAGGATCTACCCCGGTTCTGGCCCCTGTCATTGTAGCAGTGCTTCCCAGCCTCAGCCTCTACCACCTTCCCAGGTGTCGCAGCTTTGCCCTTCGCTCCTTCCTCGATGAGGCGTGAGGGGACATTGTTGCTCTGGATCTAGCGCCCATGGCAGCGGAGAGCCTCTTTCTCTATGGTGCTAGGCCTTCGCTGGTATACAGTCGTTTTGCCTCTAGGGTTCTTTTTCGATGTAATTTTATATGAAGCAATTACATCGAAAAAACGGAGCTGAAAATATAGGGTTTTAGGGGGATATAAGCGGTAGGTGGAGTTTGGGATAGGGATAAAATAATAGGGAAGGGGGCTTGAGAGGGAGGAACCCCCCCAAACCCTGATATAAAAAAAAAAAATTTTGATGAGTTTTTCCGATGTAATTGTTTCCTAGACAATTACATCGAAAAAGGGTGTGGTGTCAAAATAACATAGAACCGCCTCCGCCAGAGTTAGAAAGGCGAAGCCGGTCAGTAGCAGGATCCTCCGCATCAGTTGCGCGTCACCGTCGCTTGCCTGGCGCACTCTAGTATCCAAGGTATTACTTCCACTAACCGGGCCCGAGTACATGCTCTCTGCTACCATGCACTGTCTGTGGCCACTGGGCTGCTGCAGCTTCCTTGTTCATTGTCGGATCCCAGCTCTCACACAGGACTCACACAGCGATGGCCGCCAATCTGGCTCTCAGTGAGCGTGTATGACCCGTTGACCTCACTTCACCAACCTCCTCTCAGGTTTCCCGGGGGTTTGCTGCTTCCTGCCGTGGGGGACATTTTTGGATTTTACAATTGTATGTACTGCACTAGTATGCTGCTGCATTATAATATCAAGGAGGTACTGCAAGCCGCCATGCTTAAACGACTGTTTCTTGCATCTGTGAGGTGAGGCTTTAGACTTTACTGTGCATGTCTTTGCAATCTAGCCTCTTTGCCTGGTGTGTAGCTATGCTCGCCTCCACATCTCTCGCTTTAGATATGTTTCCCCTTTGGCATATGTAAGGGTGTTTTAAGCTCCCGCTTTCCTAGGAAAAGCAGCTTTAGTATGCGCAAGTCATCATACTGTAAGCAGGTTTACCTGCCCCAGACCGCGTGGGAACCTTTGTGGAGTATATTCACATTTGCTAGATATATCACATTATGCTGTCCTGCCTGATAACACCATCCTATATGTAAGAACACAGCTGGTATCAAAGACTTGGATAGATGGGCTTTGTTATCTGTTTATAGCATTGTTTCGGTATGATTCTTTGCTCTTCCTGGTCCTCCCCTTACATTGAAATGCTTGTGTTCCTTTGGGTGTAGGAGAACAGTGCTTGGAGCGAAGAGGGGTTCTCACTGCACCAAAGTCTCGTACTGTTGTTGGTTTGTTTTGTCCTGCCATCTGCTTTTTACTAATAAATTATTCACCAGAATATGCTTTTTACTAATAAATTGTTCACCAAAATAGTCCGTGGTCATTTTTCCATGACACCGCCGACGAGGGACCTTCTGCGAGGGGGCCACTCTTCGATTTGTTCAGGCAGGGGGGGGGATCTCAAGAGCTCGGGATTCCCACAGTCATCTTGTCCGTGTCCCTTGGTGGTCCTCTTGTAGGACTTTAACATCCCATAAATTATCATGTTTGGAGCTTATGACCAAAGAAATTTCATACCTTTAAGAATTCTACACACTACCTAAATATGTGAGCTCTTGCCCTGTGGTGATGGCCACCTCCATATTCTGATCATCCTAAATTCCTTTTGTTCCTCTTAGAGGGTTGCTAGGAAATTTAAAATCTGCTCTTTAGGTGCAGAAACGGAACAAAGGTCCTGTTCCAAACACCACTTGCTCCATAATCTGCACAGTACTCAATCGCTCTTAACTGTACCATACGAGACCTCAATGAGCCTTGATTCTGAAAGTCCTTGCAGTCTCCCAACAACCCCTGAAATCCTGCAGGCCAGTATTTGGAAGAATATGTTTCGCACCATTGGGTGTGTTGCTACTGCTGGTTCATCAGTAGCTCCTGTGTGTTGGGAAGCACTTGTGGGAGATCTCTAGAATGTTCTAGTAGAACTGGAAATCACGCTTGCAACGTCCACCAAGGGACCACTAACACCATGTGTCATCGCAAATAGTGGGAAAGCAAATGCTGGACCAGGACACCAGTTAGTAAGAAATGCTTTGATTCCTATTGAACTCAGGTTCAGCCTCTAGCTGAAATATTTGTGTAGCAGGGCCTTAAGCCTCAGTTGTGTCCTTTTGAAGGGGCCTACAGGTTCTTTATAATTCACTGTGTAGATATTCACTTCAAGCTTCCATTCACTGGAATCTTGAATCAACCTTAAATTCCAGTCTGTCACATTAAACAATCCTGGCTGCTATTCCCTGGTCACTGAGAATGTAATTGCTAGACAATAATGCCATAAGTCATTAGCTAGTTCCACTAGCATTCTTGACTTTTTCAAGCCTAAGTGATTCATGTACCACACTACTGAGATGTTGTCCATCCTTAGCAGGATACATCAATTCACTCTGTCCTATAATAGTGACTTGATTGCCATGGAACCAGCAAGCAACTCTAGGTAGTGTATATGTATGTTGAGCTCCTGCTGCATCCACCTTTCTCCTGTCCTGTGGTGATGCAGCCACCTCTGGCTCCCCAACCTCTCCTGCTTGCATCAGATTTTATGACTATCCGGGAGTGTTTCTAAATGTGCCCCTCTCAATCCATATCTTAATGTGCTCCAGCCACCAGTGCAACTCTGTGAGACTCTCTGAGTCTGTGCTCACTGTATAGTTATATGGCAGGCCCTTATGTAGGTTGAAGATATTAAGCCTCTGGAGTTCCTGGTAATGCAAAGGTCTGCGAAAGATGTCTTGGATAGACGCTACCAACGACCCTACAATTTATATTTATTTTGTATTTGTATTTGTATTTATGGAAGAACAGGGATTTCAATTTCGAACAAAAATGACTTACAATAACACATTTACGGACCGAGGAGGGTCAATTCCACGACAGGTGCCGCACAAAGATGAGAACAAGCAGTGAGCCAGTTTATGAGGGTGCAAAAAAGTGGGACATAAATAGGGACAAAACAAACATACAAAAGAATGTGGGTGTGTGTATTACAGTGCCTGCGGTATCGGCCCTGTAGCTATGGTTATGTTGCTCAACCCATAGGAAGAACAGTTTCTGGGCGGATTATAACTTTGCCACGGTTCGATGAATTTGCCTGAAACTTTGGCCACCTCTGAATTATTTTGCAAAGTTTTGGGCGGTTTTGTCAAGGGGCGGCAAAGTTATAGGGTGGGGTCCCAAAACCCTTGAAATCCGGATAGACATGAATGGGAAAAAGCTATGTTTGCGCCTACAGCCCAAACCGCTGGATGGATGTGCACCAAACTTGCACGAGAAGCGGCGGCCTGGTCCTGAAAGCGTGCTTTTGCAGATTTTGTGTTAATCCATCCAGCAGATTATTTTTGAAATGCCCAAAATGCAAGTACAAAAAATGTGTGATATCTGCGTTCAGTCCGCGGACTCACTTCCTAATTCAGTGTCAGCTGACACTTCTGGACCAATTAGAGAGCTGTGTATCGTTCGCGTACATCGTACATGCACGCTGATTGGTATGTTAAAAAACATGATGTGCGTCAAAACTTTGGAAACAGACGCCATGTTGGATTCGCGAACTGCGTCTGTAGTCCGTAGACATTGCAGTAAAATCATATAAAAAAAAAAACCATTTCACTTGTCAAACAAATGAAATACTCTCTGGCCATAATAGCCATACATTGGGTGTTTTTTTCATCTGCGAACATCTGAGATGTTCAGGGACATTTCTGTGATGTTCACAAACTAACGTTTGAAGACATCCATACATATTTCTGCCTTACAGGTTTGGTCAAGAACAGTTTTTTTTTAAGATGGCTTATAACTTTGGCACCATTCAATGAAACTGCCTGAAATGTTGAAATATAATGTTAGACATTTGAATATGTATGCAATGTTTGGTGCTGTTCCGCTAGGAGGGGCAAAATTAGAGGGGGGGGGGCTCCAAAAAGGATTGAGCAGCTTATACATTTGGTGCTTGAGGAATCCTCACAGAATCTGAGCCTAAAGTTTCCTCTTATGCGGTGAGGGGAAGGCAGCCACTGCCTGATCCTGACCCTGGGGCTGGTAGTAGCCGGGTGGATTTCATGGGAGGGGAAGGCCATCAAAGAAATGTGAGGACTTTGTCATGGGAAGATCGGTATTTAACCTCTTCTTAGTGTGAAGGTTCCCTAATACCTGAATATCTGATGGCTTGTTTTCATAGTAAGGCTTCCTCTCTCAGATTTCCCTAAGACATAACATTTGAAAACCCCTATGGTAACCAGGGAAATAAAATATGTGAAAGCCAGGGAATTAAGAGTACCTCTGATTGTTATAATTCTACAGTATGTCTGAATTGTGTAAACAAGAAATAACTATTAATTCTTTTGAGAACTTTCCCTAAAAGTCTATGCTATAAATCATTAAACCAAAGTAAATTGAATAACCAAAAAGGGAATAGGAACATAAGGGACTTCGAGTCCCATAATGCTCTGAGTACTGGGATGAGGAAGAGGGGCTCAGAGGTGCAGAACCATAGTGTGCAGTCTAGTGGTTCTACTGAACCACACCTGAGCAGGATGTATAAACATTGAAGGTCCCTTTAGGTCCAGGCCCTTAATGTGAAGGAAGCAGGAGGGAGAAGAAAACGCCAGTGCGGCCGCTGCGTTCCAAGGTTGGCGGGGCGGTAATTCCCCCTTCAACCACTGCCCTTCCCCATTCCCATTTTTGCCCCATAGGGCATAATGGGAATGGGGAAGGTGCTAATTACGGCGGTGCCGTAATTAGCACCAAGGTCCCTTAGCGGGTTGGTTTTTAACGCCTGCAAAAAGCAGGCGTTAAAGCACCAACCCGCTAAGGGACCTCGTAGTAAGGCGGTAATGGTTAACGGTCACCGTTACCATTAACGGTGACCGTTAACCATTACCGCCTTCTGTGTAATGAGGCCCTATGTCTATAGGGAGGAAAGAGTAGATGGGAACGGCAAGGGGTAGGCTTGAGCAGTAGTCAAGTTTGCTGAGCACGAGATTGGAGATTAGAGTTTCTGTAGAATGGTTTGTAAGAAAAGGACACATTTTGTGAAATGTTGAGGTAGTTAATATAAGCAGCAGTGGTACTGATTAATTGTTGCACTCATAAGTCGCTATTAAAGAGGACCCCAAGATTGTGTGCCTTGACTTAGGGAGCAAGATGGTCAGGCCGGTACGAGATGGGGGAGGGCAGGGATGGCATTGGAAGCCAGGAGAAAGATGACTTCTGTTTTCTGAAGAGTTCAGCATGAGGCAGCAAAGAGCCATCAAGTTACTTACTAATTGCAGCAAGACAGTTCTTAATCCGTTCCGAGATTGTTGGGGTGAGGGAGGGAAATAAGAAAATTATTTGAGGTTATTCAGCAAAAACGGATGGTGAAATATAGTGAAAGCCAAGGATGTGATCAGTATTCTTAGGGCAGAGGTATAGAGGGTGAAGAGCAGAGGTCCAAAGATGGATACTTGGGGAGCGCAGACGGTAGAGGTGTGGAGTCAAAGGTTTGCAAGTGGCAAGAGATTTTGGAGGATCGGCCTTCCAGTTAGGAGATGATCCAGGCAAGATTGGATTTAAAGTGAGAAGGAGAGAGGCAAGGTCAACGGTGTCAAAGCGACAGAAAGGTCCAAAAGGATGAGTATAGAATCGGGTTTGAAGTGGTGAGTATTAGAGAGAAACTTGTAGACATGCAGAAGTGCAGTCTTGGTGGAGTACTTTCTATGGAAGCCACATTGAAGTGGATCTCCAGTGCCATTATACTCAAGGTACTTAGTCATAATGTTGAAAAAAACCGCTCCAATGACTTTCGGAGGAAAGGAGAGGAACTGGGCGAGAGTTTGCTTGGGCCAGGAGAAGATTTCTTCAATAGGGGTAAGACAGTTGCAGATTTGAAGGAGGCAGGGAATAGACCAGCGCGAGAGGGGTTTGAAGAGCTCACAGCGATAAAGATACGTGATTGAGACTAAGTCCATTTGGGGAGCAAAAGGGTTGACAGGAGCACACGATGGGTTGACAGTGCTAAGGATGGGTGCTCACTCATTAGGAGTGGTAGGAGAGAAGTTCCGAGCTGACCAGAGCCCAGGGCCATACCCCCTGTTCCTACTCCACAAGACTGTGAGTAATCACTCTCCTCCTAAACTTACTGCCTCTGCACTCTCAATTTATCTAGCCACCCTGAACAGTTCCCTTCATTACCCCACCTGCACTAGCCATGCACACCAATCACTGTGATGGACTTGAATGCCACTTAGCGTTTGCAACAGAGCCTAACCCCAGATGTACCTTTGCCTGCGTACTCTGCATTTTGCTGTACAACCACACCTTGCTTACTCCTCGTTGGTAACTTAGGTGTCCTTTGTTTATGCATTTTGAACTAGTGCCTTTCTGGCTCCCACTGCTAAATTTGAATCCAGGTGTCCTTTGTTTATGCATTTTGAACTAGTGCCTTTCTGGCTCCCACTGCTAAATTCGAATCCAGGTGTCCTTTGTTTATGCATTTTGAACTAGTCCAAACTAATGTTCATTGAGCCACAGCCGATTTTGCACTTATTCTGTGCGTTTTAGCCAAGTCTAATTCGCCTAATTTTAGGAATACTGTGCTAACTGATCATGTTTATTTATGCATTTTAACCTAGTCGATCTGTGTCTACTCTGTATTATATTCTAGCCAAGCCGAATATACCTTTTGGCGATTGTCCAGCCAAAAATTACACTTCTATCCCAGCTTTAGCCATCACTCTCTCTGCTAGCATCACAGGAAAATGGTAACCTTAGTATTATTGTTATGCACCTTGATGCCGATCAGTTACCTACTAGCACCACTCTCACATTTTAGCCCACCTGTACCAACAAACCTTGTCACTATGAGCCAACCTTCACATAACAGGGCTTGCACCACAGCACCCTATGCCTCTTTACCTTGTGACACTAAGAGAAATGTATGCCTCCGTGCTAGACTCCCTAAAATATACGAACCACTAAGATCGCTTCCAAATACCAACCTCAAAACTAACCTTAACATTAAATTGTCTCCGCCACTATCTACACGGGACACAAATATCCAGAACAACAACCACAAGTGTAAGTCGCGTGCTAATAACGCTGACAAATCTACCCCGGTCAAGGCATCTACCGAGACCCCCCCCCCTTAAAGGGGCCCTTCTTAATGCAAGATCGCTTGTTGCACATGCCACCGACATTGCCGACCTAATTACAGAGGGTAAGCTTGACTTTCTAGCCATTACGGAAACATGGCTCCATAGTGCAGCAGGCCCTTCTCTCATGCTAGCAATTTCCGATGGCTATACCATAGCCAGACAGGACCGTGACAGTACCCGAGGAGGTGGCATCGCCATCATCTCTAGAACATCTCTATGCCTACGACTAGCCCCTGCCCACTTGTCACAATCGTGTGAAGTCCTCTCGGTCAGATTCCAGATAAATAATTCTCACACTTTGACCATTCACCTATTATATAGACCGCCTGGTCCACTTGGGACCTTTGAGGAGGACCTGCACAATTTACTCACCAACAACCTCAAACCATCCTCGCAAATACTCTTCTTAGGGGACCTCAACCTTGGCTTTATGGACCAAACCGATAAACATGCCACAGACATAGTCACAACAATTAAGGCACTAGCTCTTTCCCAAAAAGTTATTAAACCTACCCATCAAAAAGGAAGAATACTGGATTGGATAGCGGATTGCAATTGCACAGCCACCATTTCCTCCATCCTACCACTCTCCTGGACAGACCATTCACTGGTGTCCTTCGACCTATCAACTACAAGACTTACCCCACAGGTGCTCCCAGTATCGCCACCCTGTCTAACGAGAAATAAAAAAAGTATAACAGTAGAGAAAATTATCCCTGCTATCCTTCCCACCCTCGACTCTCTGCCAGACAATCTTGACCCTAGTACACTAGTTCAAGAATTTAACAATATCTTGCTCTCCACCTTGGACAGAATTTCCCCCCTCAAACTCAGGCCTAGTAAACCTATGGCCCACATAAATAAATGGTTTACGTCTCAACTTAAAGACCTTCGCAAACTAAAAAGAAAAAGTGAAACCAAATGGAGACTCTGCCCTTCTAGCGAGAATAAGATTAAATTATCCTCACTGTCCTCACTCTATAAGCAAGAAGTCTGCCAGGCCAAACGCAAATCGTACGATGAGCGTATTGCCAATTCTAATTCCAATATGAAAGAACTGTTCTCCATACTCAAAGAACTCGAGTCCCCAATAGCAGAACCTGACATTTGTACCAAGGACAAATCTTGGTGCTCAGACATCCAACAAGCACTAGCCACTAAAATGGTCACTCTGCAAAATAAAATTCAACAAAAAAAAGAAGTGCTGAACCTACAGCACCCATCGAATAGTCCTGTAACAAATGTACCACTGCAGGCCCATAATAACACGTTCAATTTCTCCAAAATGTCTACCCTTGAAGTTGAAAAAATTATCCTGTCACTGAAGCCATCTAATTGCAAAGTTGACACCTGCCCAGCTCAACTAATAAAAGATGCTGCCAGAGAACCATCCCCATTCATCACCAAACTGATCAACGCCTCTTTTGACACAGGCACCATCCCTGCTAACCTCAAACAATCCTAGGTGCTACCGCTCCTCAAGAAACCAACCTTAGACCCACTTATCCCTACCAACTTCCGACCCATCACCACGGTCCCATTCTTACTTAAAATTCTAGATAAAGCCACATACATTCAAGTCCAAAAACACCTTGAACAGTTTAAACTCCTTGGTAACAGATAATCTGGCTTCCTCCCGCTACACAGAACAGAAAGAGCCCTTATTGATTTAAAGACTCAAATTGACGAGCTGAGGGACAAAGGGAAATCAGTACTTCTGCTCCTTCTTGATCTTTCAGCCGCGTTTGATCTGGTCAAACACAATGTCCTCTGCCAACACCTTTACTCTGCTGCCCACTTCTCCCCGGAAGCTATTAAATGGATTAGGTCCTTCCTTAGGGACAGAACAATGAGAGTCTTCTCTTCCTCGGCAGCGGCTGACCCTATCCTCATTCTCTGTGGGGTCCCTCAAGGATCCTGCATCTCACCAACTCTCTACAACATCTTCATCAAACCCTTGTTTGATGATCTGGACAATATGGGTGTCACCTACACTAACTACGCAGATGACACCCAGATTCTCCTCCTGCTTTAGACACAGGGTTGGTGAACAAAGTATATCTTATCATCCAAGCATGGATGGCCACCCACAGCCTTTGCTTGAACGATGATAAAACTGAGTTGATAATTCTGGGTTCACAAGCCAATATCAAAAAACTATGGCAGGAATTCTCCTCTTTCAACATTGAGGGGAATGCCATTAAAGTCTCCAAAGAGGTAAAAATCCTTGGCTTTTACTTAGACTCTACACTGTCTTTTGATAAACTGATCAAATCACTGACCTTCTTAGAGCGGGAAAGCCATTCCTCTCTGACGAGAGCTGCTTGATCCTGGCCAGAGCCTTAATACTCTCCAGAATCGACTACTGCAATGCTCTCTACAGTGGTGCTAATAAAACTACTATCCACAAGCTCCAAACCCTACAAAATAATGCCTTAAGAGCAGCCTTAGGCATAAACAAAAGAACCCACATTTCCCCCCTCAGACGACACCATAAATGGTTATCCACAGATAACAAAATACAGCTGAAGTTGTTATCTCTGACCCACAAAGCTCTCAACAACATGGCACCCACGTATCTGATTGCCAAACTCCAGAGAAGAATCACTCATAGACCCACTAGAACGGGCAATGCTAATTGTCTGACCATACCCAAATACAAACTTACAACCATTGGTGGTAATAGCTTCCCTGTAAAGGCCGCCAAATACTGGAACTCACTGCCTCACCTCTTGAGAGCTGCCCAACATTACTTTCATTTCAGAAAAAATGTTATAGAACATATCATCGCTACAGACTCCTAGCTGTGACCTGTAAAACTATGTCTGCTACTAGGGCCCAACCTAGAGCCTTGAAGGATACACGGAGGTGATATGTGTATGTTTGCACCCTGGCACACTGCTTGGCTCCTCTCTTGCATCAGTAAAGGGTTTTCCCTTCTGTATATATTGATACCGCTGTATATATGTGTACATGTTGACCTGCTGTAAAATTCTGTATTTATGCTAATTTTGTAACTTGTGTTTGTAACTATGTAAGCCTTGCATTCTCATTCTGCTGCGCCCTTTTACCTACGGGTTTGGTGCGCATAACAAATAAATAAACAAACAAACAAACAGAAGTAGTTGAGGGTAAAAGAAGTTAAGGACTAGAGGTGGGGGGCAGAACGAGGGTTGAGGAAGGAGAGGGAGGAGGACTGTGAGTGTCATGCGTTTCAGAGATTTCACAGCTTGTCGTGGAGGGAGTTGTGAGGTGTCAGAAATGAGAGGCGGACACAAAGTTGTAATATTTTCATTATCCGACATCTTTTTTAAAAATAAAAAGGGTTGGATGAAGGTCTCTGTCCCAATCCTAAAGAGAGTTTCCCTATGTAGGAGACTAAAACTAAAGATCAGTCTGTTTCAAGTTGTAAAACTTATAAACTGTCCTTGTGTCCAAAACATAATAATATGACCCTCACACTAGAAATGAACAACTAAGGGTGTAAGAGAATGTCTCTGACTAATGTTTAGTAAAAAGTGTTCATAATTAAAGCAAATGGATAAATCTAACAGAAACAGTCTTTTCCAAAGAGAAATCCTTGGTTCCAGATGGTGGTTCCCTTCCCCTGAATATTCAGTTAGGATGGCAAAAAGTGACTCTTTCACGCAACAGTTTCTTAAGGATGGCAAAAGCAGCTCTACTTGATTTCTTTGCACTGAGTTCACAAAAAGGATCTTATTCAGATGAGATGTTCCATGCAAGGTTTTCTTTAACCTCTTCTGGCAGATTACCTGATGTGCCCCTCAATTGGGAATTATCTTGTGAGCCCTTCTGCCAGGTATTTTGGTCTCAGTGTGAAAAGGTATTTGTTCAACTTCACAACTTCAAATGTCTGGTATATCTATCCATCAAGATCTTTTCCATGTGTTTTCCCAGAGTCTCAGGTATACTTCTCTACCATGTCTTCTGCAAAGTAAGAAAGTTTATTTCTATAACTTTAGTGGACCTCCTGGTATAATCCCCTGCCAGGAATCCTTTAGTAAGTTCTCCAGATCTCCTGGTATACTCTCCTGCAAGGTATCTTCCCACAGTCTTAACATTCTTATTTAATTTCAAAATGCCTGGTGTTCCTTTCATCAACTTCCCAGAATCCCTGGTATACTCCCCTGCCAGGTATCTTGCCTCAATGTCTTATAATACCATATACTTGGAATGGATTGCCTTGTATACTCCCCTGCCAGGAATCACTTTTTGGGGTCTTGCAGATCCCCTCGTATACTTCCCTGCAATGTATCTTCTCCCCAAATGTTCATTTGCCTGATGTGCTCCTTTCACCAGGACTTCTTGTCTGTTTCACTGTTCTTTAGTATAGCACAGTTGTATCGCTGCACTGTGTTTCTACTTGACTTTCCCCACATTGACATCTCATACATGGGTACTTGATCAAGTTCTGTCTATGTACTTTATTTGGCGGCATTCAAATATTCTTATTTGATTTATTTGCTTATATGCCTGTCGGTATGCCACGGGGTCCCCAATAGCTCTGGGCAGACTCACAGACGTCTTGCAGCGTTCCGAAGCCGTGACACCTCACTGCAATGAAGCTTCCTCTCTAGGACGGCCTCCCTCGCACTGCAGACCTTCTTCTGCGCTCCCAGAAGCACTGCGCTCACCAGCTAGCTTCTCTCTGTGACGGAAGAGTGCTGCTTCTCAGCACAACCGTGTCTCCAGTAGCTCTGCTACTGCTCCTGGTATTCTGACGGTCCTCCTGTAGAGACGGTACCACGCCGGTATGTAACTTTCATAGTTGCGAGCGGCTGTCTCGAAGTGCCTGCCTCCTCCAGTATGGTTTGTACTGCTTCGTTTGCTGGCTCTGCCTGCATCCCAAGTGCGGATACCATTTTAAATGTCCCGCACACTCGTGCTTCACTGAAACAACCAGCCTGCATGTTCAACTTTGTGTTTCTTTAAATCTGTGTTAACTCCTTCTTCCACTTTCTCGTCTCAGTAATTGAGGCTTTATGGGAGTTGGAATCCATAGAATTTCTAGGATTTCTAAAGTGATGTTGTTTAGGATTTTTACTTAGAAAAACATTAGAAACAGGAGATATTAGGTGTGTGTTATGTGTGTGTGAAGTATTAATGGTATTTTGTCTAGTGTGATTTGCAGGAAGAGGTTTAGGTGACAGGGTGTTCTTCATAAGAAAGGGGGGAATATTGATGGGGTCACTACCTTGCCCCGACAGCCATCTCCTCCCAAGTGATCCTCCCCCAGGGTCAGGATCAGGTAGCAGCTGCCATCCCCTGGTCACATGCGAGGCGGCCCCCTGTCTTGGAATCAGTGATGACTCCACAGGATTCATTACAGATTAGAGGGAGTGGTCAGATAGGAGGTATTTAAATTCAAGGCACGTGGCTACAGTCCAACTGCATGACAAAGTGAAAGTGGATGTTGCTAGGAATTACTCTAGGAGAAGGGTCAGATCCGTTAAGAAGGAGTTGAGAGGACCAGAGGGTCGATAGAGAGCCAGAACGGGGAGAGGAGTTGAATAGTGTCATATTCAAAAGAGGAAGAGTTGTTGCCAGATGGGGGAAAAGGGGCAGTGTTGGCGGCCTTATTGATGAGGAACCACATACTGCCAGGCTCCGCAACAGGTCAAGTAGAGTAGGAGAAGGTAGCCGGGTCAGTGTAGATAATTGCTAGTGGAGTAGAGTTAGGAGGGGAGATCTGTGTTTCTGTTACAGAGGAAAGTGAAAGTTGAGGGTGATAAAAGTCGATGTATCAGTGATGTAGGTAGACTTTTTCTGAGGGATTGTGCATTCCAGAGGCAAAGTGAAAGAGTGATAGGAGCCGGGGGCGAGTAGCAGGTGATAGGCAAAAGGGATACATGTGTTTGGAGATCATGGGAGCATCTTATTTGAGGGCTGCAGGGTGTAAGATGAAATATTGGGAGGCCAGAGAGTGTTGAAGACATTACACCAGGTTAGGAATGATGGCTATGAGAGATTGGAAGGAGAAGATTGAGTATAAGGAGTGATAGTCCGAAGTCAAGATGCATGATGAATGGTAGAAGAAATAGGCAAGTGAAGACAATTTCTCAGGGTACAGCCCGAGTGAAAGAGGGTAAGTGGGTGAGCAGAAACGGAATAAGTGGATTTTTGGCTGAAAAGAAGTTGCAAGTTCTAAATTGGGCTACAATGGGGCTATAGCTAACCAAAGGACACCCATTTCCTTAATAAGGTTTCTCTGTGACTTTGCACCAAAGGTGATAATGCAGGAATCCAGCTCTGGCACTTTCAATTCTAGCTTGGGGAATTACACCATCATCCTTACTACTTTTTGATGGGGTTTCTGCAAATCTGCAACCATATATGCTACTATGCAAGTGCTAGGCACCCTATTTCACTGCTGTAGGATGCCTAATAATACCCTGTTCGAACATCTCAGTGGTTTCCTCCTTTGTCAAAACTGCTACTTTGACTTTCCTCTGCTTCATTGCACTGCTTCTCCATTCTCATTTCCTCTTCTTATGAGGGCACCTCTGTCGCTCTGAGGAGTCAGACACCTCCATGTCTTGCAGTGGAGAGCTGGAAGAGGTGGTAAGAGCAAGGAGGGTGAACGAGAAAATGGTAATATCGGAAGTTGACCGTGCATACAGAAGGAGGTGATAGAAGTTAGAAAGGTCAAGGAGGAAATGATGACACCAGAGGGGGAGCATAAACAACAGGAGGTGACTGCTTGTGAAGGAGGGGAAGCAAAAGGGGTGGTGGCCTCAAAGGATCACCGCAGACAGGTGGAGTTTGTAATTAGATAGAAGGTGATAATGCAGAGAGAAAAATACATGGAAATGGTGGTGAGAATTAAGATGTAAACCAGGGTGTGGTAATATCAGGTGAAGGACAGTGGCAGGAGTAAAAGATAACCTTGGGCAAGGAGAGTAGAAGGCGAAAGGAGGTGGTAGGCATTTGGGTGCAGGAGGTTGTGGTGAGACTCAATGAGATGGAGCAGACGGTAAAGAGGCTAGAGAGAAAACACCACAAGGTGGAGGTGGCAGTAGTAATAAGGTGGTACAGAGGAAATGGGAGGAGCAACATCAGAAGGAAGGGACTTCGTGAAAGGAACATTAGATGCCAGGGAAAGGCAACATGAGTGAAAGACCGATGTTTAGCTAGTAAGAGCTGGCAGGTTCTGGTGGACCCGATTGACCCTAGCTAGGACCGGACTATAACCACTTCACAGCGGGAGTGGGCTAAGCCTACAACAATTTCTTATGGATGGGAATACAGGACAAACATATTCGTCCTTAACACTTAAAGGGTTAATCGGAGGTATGAGCTAGTGGCAAGGGAGTTGATTGTGAGGTTCAAGAGGTGGGAAATGAAAGGCCAGAAGTAAGTTCGGAGACAACCCACAGACCCCAACCTCTCTGACTGCTGGCTACGTACACTGACTTGCCTGCTATTGGAATCTGCAATCGAGTGATTTATGTGGTATGATTTACTGGAAAGCCTGCATCTAGATTGGAGCTAGAAGAAAAAGCATTTGGGCCACCCTAAATCCTGCAACACTAGTGAGGGGAGGATTGTTCCCCCCTGTGAACTGTTTAAACTGAGACAATTGATTTTGAGGCCAGGAGTACCTAGTTATTCACATTTCGCGGAAGAGATCTTAAACACAGATAGCCTATGCAGAAACCATCATGCTATGCCTCACATTCTGTTTGGGAATATCCCACTTTGTGTTATCCAACCTGATCACAAAACCTTAATAAATAAGAGAACGCTTGATAATTGGCATCCCCCTTCATCACAGGCAGAACCCTGTGACCACGCACACATACATGCACACACTCATACTCAAATAGTTCCCTGTAAGAATATTGCTGGTGCCACTAATAGGGGTAATTTGGGTGCCTCTGGAAACCCTGTCAACATTAGTATGGGGTAAAAACAGAACCCTAAATTCACTAATGAATATGATTACGGGAACCATTAAATAACACTCAGTGAAATAATTACACTGAGTACCATATTCTTTTAGCATGGAGCAGAGCTTCTAAAATAAAAACAGAATGTTACTAGGACCTCGGTTGTAGCCCCCCCCCGCAACCCATCTTCCCCCAGTAGAAAGTATATGCCTATCCCTCCACGCCCACCAGCAATGAAACGCAGCACTATGGGTCTGAGGATCATGCTAAGAGATGATGGATGGTGCAACCTTAGAGAATCTTCCATGGGGGCAGGGAACAAATAAAAGTACATTTGTTTGAGCTTCACAGATGTGTGTGTGCACGTCCACACTTCTGCAGTTTACCCCAGACACTCTAACCGTTCTTTTGTTCCATGCCCTGTTCAATTGCAAAGTCTCATATTGTAGGGCACCACTGGCTGTCCCTTAGGGGTGGAAGGCAAAGGCTTTACATAAAGAATACACACACATGATTATTTCAGTAATAGGTAAATATTGATGGACTTTAATATTCTCTTTTACTTATGCTTATAGTTGCATTGATGCATTAACGGAATACATACTAAGTGTGTTGGGTCGGCTGCTGCATCGGAGCAGTGGTTTTCTGCTTGTGAACAGGTGTTTGTTTTGTGTACGCCAGCACCAGCGCTGTGAGCAAGGAGAGGGCACTTGCCGGTTCCCGTGTGCCTGTGTGCTGCCCGGAGGAGGCGGGGCTGTGCTAATCACTTGACGTATCACGTGACTTTGAACACCTTGAAGAGGCAGACCCATCCGCCCGAGGGGCGTCGGCTGCTGCATCGGAGCAGTGGTTTTCTGCTCGTGAACAGGCGTTTGTTTTTGTGTACGCCAGCACCAGCGCTGTGAGCAAGGAGAGGGCACTTGCCGGTTCCCGTGTGCCTGTGTGCTGCCTGGAGGAGGCGGGGCCGTGCTAATCACGTGACGTATCACGTGACTTTGAGCACCTCAAAGAGGCAGACCCATCCACCCTCGCGGCATTAAGCCCTGTGGAGTAAAGTCCATCGGCTGTTGTGCGGCTGTTTGGTGGATGGTAAGGAAGCAGTTTACGGAAGCAAAGAGGTAAGGAGACATGGATTTGCAAGCGGACCCCCTACTTCCTAGACCTGGAAGTGCTACAGATAACTCAGAACTTTCCACCCTCTATCCCCAAGTAAAAAGTCCATCTGGTAGGGCCCTGAGAAGCCCAAAGAATCACGAAAAATTTATATGGCAAAGAAAAAACGTGAAATTAACGCTAACTCTGGCATTATGCCAGTGAAAAAAGCGCTACCTTCAGGACCCTCAGTGCCCCCCAACCAAACGAACTTTAGCCACCTTGAGAACCCTCTTGAGAAAGCGTCCTGTAAGGTCGTAAGCCCTTGGACTGCTCAGAAAACATCAAATGACATTTCCTACGGTACTTTGGACAACGCAATGAGTGAAAGCTCGTAGGAGGATTCTACTAACGTTTCCTATGAAACATCGTATCCGGCACTGCTACCTCCCCAATCCGACGCTGTGCTCGCTGAAACAGACCCAAGGTTGGACGCTGGGAGGCCGATGCTCAGTACGAGCCCGCCGCCATCGCCCGTTGGCACCCCGCAGGCCTCCGCTGCGGCGAGTGAGAGTGAGCCAAGCGGAGTCGTAGGACCCCGCGCGGCTGATCTCAGCTTGCGGGTCGCCGCGCCAGTGGCGGCTTTTGCTTGTGGCTCCCACGTCCCTCTTGCCCCATCGGAGAGGGTGAGGGGGCCACCTGCTACTTTTTCCGAGAAATCAGATATCCAAGACCATCAAGGTCTTTTACAGGCAGAAGCTGTCGCGGCCAAACATCAGCCTGTGTTAAACTCAGGCGACGCGACTACGGAGTTTCTCTCCGCCGCCACCTCGTGGCAAAGCCAAGACTTGCAGCAACAGGCTTCCTTACCTGTTATTGAGAACGGGTTCACGGATGCAACCCCAGATCGCCAAACCCAGGGAAATGGACAAAATGCTGTAACTGGCGAGCTCATTGCCCAGAAAAGAGAAATTGCAATGGCGCTATTAAAAAAAAGAGCATCATTAAAGAGTGGAAAGGAACTGGGGGAACATTTAGAGCATAGCTCCCAACAACTAAAAAGGGCTCCAATTCAGAAACAAAAAAATGTGACTCAGTCAAATCCACCTTTCAAAACCTTCCGACACCACACGCGCTCAAAGAATTCTTTTTTTAACAAACAAAGAGAATACCCCAAACAGACACCGAACTTTCCGATGCAGAAATGCTCGATGTTCCGCTGGAATTACCTCCAGTGGCGCAACAAAGAGAAAGAATGGCAGATCTCACTCATAGTGCAGCTTAGGCCCAGTGTGGCAACCCCACCACCCCACTATTCAACAGTCGAGGTGACAGGGAGCTGCAAGGAAACAGGATCAACCAGTGTCGAACGAGAGCTCAAACACAGACAATAAATCTGCTCGATGAAGACGTCCCCCCACATCAATCAGAGAGAGCCGGACAGGAGGAAAATTTTCTAATACCATCAACTATTTCCCCACCAATGAAAGTAAATAACCAAAGAAAGACTTCGTCACCAATACCAGCCCAACCGGATTTGGGGAATAAGTCCCATCCTAGAATCGTTCCACCTGTGCTGGTTACGCATGGACAAAAGATATTTCCACCTGACCCTCCACCTGGAAGGCAGTCTTCATATAATGACTTTCTAAAAGACACCTCAACACCAGTCAGAAACAGAAGATCAAGTGACATGGTGGGCCACCTTCCCCAAGAAACGCCAACAAAAAAGCCAGACTTACTCACAATCATGTCCGCCATAACCGTGGGGGTGGCACCCTTTGTAAAATTGTATGAATCAATTAACGATTCAATGAAGGACTCTTTAACTCTTGCTTCGGCCCTGAATACAAAAGTAACATTTTTGGAAGGTTTCATTACTGCCCAAAACCAACAAAACGTGGAGAAAGAGAAACAATGGGATGCAAAGCTTGCCTGGCTTGAATCTTTAATTACCACACTAACCACTGTAAGAAATCTTGGGGAAAACAGGCAAAACCCCCAGTTAGAACATCCTCTGTCCTTAAACATAAAGGATCCACAAACACAAGGTGCAAAGGCAAATCAAACCGTGAGAAGCCAAAGCACAAACTCTACACTTCAAAACGGGAAGAAAAGCAAAGAACATCTAAAAATGCCAGCAATGTTTTAAACTCCAAAAGTAATTGCTTCGACACAGGAAAAGATTGTAATTACCCACGCGCCACCTCAAGCCCCAGTTGGCAGTAACTCAGAAATGGAACAAACTATAATCGAACTTGACAATTCAAAACTAGATGAGCAAGGCTCAATGTGGAATTCGTCACTTCTTGACCTGACGGTCCATCTAAACGAAGAGGAAACGAACTTGGAGTTAAACGTAAATGACGGAGAAGAATCACAAATCGTGAGTAAATCCCTGCCTACAAACACAAATAAAACAAAATCTACAACATGTAAAGAGAGTGAAAAACTACTAGCGGATCCATCGATCAAAAAAAGGGAGGTGCGGCAAAAGCAGCATGAAAAAACACCTGAAAAGATGAAAAATGTAAATATTACAAAGAATCAGGGGAGACAAGGCGTCAGTGCGATTCCAAAGTAACATCTACCAGAGTCTTTAAAATGCAACAACTCGCAGCCGGGAAAAATTTCCTCGTCTTGAACAGAAAGACGGTCCTGAAAATTTTAACCAGCATACCGGCATTGAAATCTTTAAAAACATCAGATTTGTATTGGTGGAGCCTTACGACAGAGACGGGAAGGCAAAAACTTACCTTCACAGGAACAATCTCCTGGACTTGGATGGTGACGAAGATGTGAGCGCCACCTTAATCCAATTAGGCTTCTCGATAGAGGAAGTCACGATGTCTGAAGGTGCGGAAAAGGCTGTTCCTCTGCAAAGCAATGGAACGGTGGACTCTTCGGAACGTCACCTAAACACTACAAATCTGCCGGTGGGCAGTAGAAGAGTTGCTTTCAGGGAGAAACCTGAACAAAGCAGAGGGAGATCCAGATCGAGATTATACTCGTCGAAGCACCAACACAAACTATCGAAAATTTCAACATGAAGGTAACTGGAGTTCAAATCCCAGACGGGGGAAAATCCATAAGCACCCAGAGTCCACCGACGAAACTGCTGAGTGGGCCCATAATAAAAAGCGTGAACCGTCGGGGCCTTGGAGATGGTTAAAAAAGGTTCTGAACCCAAACCAGCAAGAATAACAACTAAAAGTTTCAGCGACACCCACGGGACCTCTAACATCGGAATGTCTACAACGGAACAGGAGTATCATGTGTTCTTGGAACACGAGGGGTCATGATCACCTCACTAAGCCAGACGCTTTTGACCTGAGTGACTTTGATATTATCTGCCTCCGGGAGACGTGGCTTATGGAACCACCAGTACTAGATGGATACGATATACACATTTCTTCTGCAGTCAAAGGTCTGTTTGGAAGACCATCATCGGGCCTCCTAGCGGCAATTAAAATTGGATCGGGCATCTCTAGTAAAAAGAAAGTGGCCAAATCATATGGCATGTTAGCTCTACTAGTTGAGTTGCTTCATATAAAATCTATATCAAGAAGCAATACGATATCCAACCTCGGAATCATCAATGTCTATTGGAACCCGCAAAGAACAAGTAACATGGAATTTCTTGATACCATCGCGGAAACCATAGATACATTTCTTCTTGAAGAGAAAACTGACTACATCATAATCTGTGGCGATCTTAACGCAAGAGTTGACCAAACTGCTGCAGCACTAAATCTCTGCCCCTCGGCTCTGAGAGGTGTGCTTTGGACCGACTTTATGGACTCGAGAAAATTTTACAATGTTGCACCAGCTAGAGGCCATTTACCCCGAATTCCAACTTGGGAACGTGCCGAAACATCAGCAACACTGGATCATATTTACGTCTCTTATCCTTTCCTCCCCTTTGTTGACTATTTCGAGGTATACAGAACAAAATTCAGCGACCATAATCCTCTGATAATGACTTTCGAGACCGAATCAACTCCAAAGCAAATATATCCTTCCGAGGTAGAGGTAGCGCGAAAGTCGTCGCGAATTCAACTTACAGCAACTAATATCAAGGAAATAGCCGAGAAATTTGATGTACTGAGTAAAACAAAGATAGACGCAACAAGTAGACCAAATTACATCCCCTTGCTGGACCCAATGGAAAAGGGGTCCATGAGTACGACAAAGAACTTGCCGTGAAAAAAAAGCAGATGCGTAAATTAAACCGTCTGGCCAAAGTCTCCAACAATCAGGTACAAAAGGACTACGCTAAAGCGGCCACAAGATCCTACAAATCTTGGGTGAGGCACCATAAAGCAGCAATGTACCAGAATGACTCAGAGCAAATGCTAAAAACTCTAACAACAAAAAACCCAAGAGAATTCTGGTCCCTGATCAAAGACAAAAACAATGTGACAAACAACAAACTCTCGAACACCGTCTCAGAACAGGCGTGGATAACCTTTTTCTCAACACAGTTTGCTTCTATCTCGCAAACCTCAACCAAATCTCTATGCTGCACAACATAACCTTGGGAAGATCTGGCAGATCGCGACGAAATTCTGGCAACAATCCTGAAATTAAAAACCTATAAGGGCGCCTGGCCCCGATGGCTTAACCAACGTCGATCTAAAGCAGCATCCAGAGGAATGGGCCCCCCTCATCACAAAAATCTTTAAGCAATGTACGATCACTAGGCTAATACCTAAAACTTGGACTGAGGCAGTAATAGTTCCCATTTTTAAAAAGGGAAATAGAGAAATTCCAGCAAACTACCGCCCGATTGCCCTTCTTGACATCATGGGGAAGATCTTTGCCACCCTTCTATTAACTAGATTTTAAAACTGGGCAAGATCGGCGCCCTGTCTAGATAAATTTCAAACAGGCTTTGTTAAAAACGCAAGTACCAGTATAAACATCCTTATTTTGAACATCGTAAAGGACAATGTTAAGAACGGTGCGCCTTCAGTACACATCGCGTTTATCGATTTAACATAAGCCTTTGACAAGATCAGCCGTCCAAGGCTATGGGCGAAATTAAAAACATGGAATTGCCCTGAAAAGATCCTATGCCCGGTGATCGCATTACACACAGATACTAAACTAAGAGTACGCTTAAATCGGCAAGGGATGTTATCGGACCAATTTTCATCAGCGCGTGGTGTTAAACAGGGCTGCCCGCTCGCTCCGGCCCTATTCATCGCCTTCATGGGAGACTTCCAGCATACACAACCAGCAGTCAGAGCCTTTCCACCTAAATTGGGCAATACTGAAATTTCAAGATTGTTATATGCTGACGACTTGATCCTGATGGACCAAACCCAAATAGGTCTCCAACGCCAATTTACGAACCTGGCAAGTTACATCAGCGACAATGACTTAGAGATAAACATCTATAAGTCCAAAATTTTGACGATGGGGAAAAGTTGTTCAGCAACAGCATATTTAAACAACACAAAACTTGAATCCGTGTCTACTATAAAATACTTGGGAATCATGATAGATTCAAAAAGGTCAGAAAGTGCGACCATTTCAGCGCTATGGACAAAGACCAAAACTCTGACAATCCAAATGAAATTAGTAGATCGGAAATTTGATAAATTCTCGCCTCTTCCAGTGATCCAATACTACAAACAAAAGGTAGTTCCGTCTATAATCTACGGCATGGACGCTGCGTTTAACATCGATAACACCATATTGACCAAACTGGAAGGCTACCTATGGAAAGCCGTGTTAGGGCTGCCTAAATCCTCCGTAATTGATGCTGTTAGACGTGAACTGGGCTTACTATCATTACAAGCATCAGTAGACCAAAGCAAGATGCGTCTTTTTCAGAAAATTATTCTTCCAGATACCAGTCCAATTTACAAGTTGGTTCAGATAGAGCTTAACCAAGGACGTTGCAGAGCACTAAACTACTGGGTTCAAAAACGTAAAAAACAACTAGCAGATTTGGCCTGTTCGACAGATGATCTGATCACAAACCCCAACAGAATCAAGACAATAATAGCGCAAGCAGATTGGATCCAAACCGGCGAAAAAACAACAGGAAACAAACTCCTAGCTCATTTACCAGCAACAACAAATAAACTCAACCAACCTATGAGCTACTGCATAAAATTCCCCAACAAAAAAATCCAGAAAACTTTTATGAAAATAAGATTCAATCAATTACCAACACAGGAAATTATAGCAAACCGTACGAAAACGGACGCTCGTACCTGCAGATTCTGTCTGGACCCAGGAAAAGTGGAAACTCTGAGACACTTACTCACGACTTGCACTAGAACCCAATTTTTGCGGGAAGCCTATCTGCTCCCTTTGATGTATGACGTACCACTCCGAGAGGAAAACACATGGTGTGGTCTGATTGCTGGAGACAGAACTAAGTGGTCGACAGCGACAGTAAAGATTTTAGAGGCAGCATTGAGTCTAAAACAGAACCTACAAACTAGTCAAATGCAATTTAAAGAACAGTGACTTTCTTTTATGTTGAGACACAAAGTTTCTGCAGTGAAGCGGCTAGTTTCCTGGTTCCAATTATTCCTCTGATTCCCCTGTTTCTTGTCATCCACTTTTTGTTCTGTCTTTATCTCTTTTTTTATCTGCATCTATGATATCTATTTTCTACAAAACTTGCTTTTTTTTTCTTTTCTGCTTTTCATATCACCATCTTGTAAAAATCAAACGTTTTTGATTCTAAACAAGTAAATAAAAAAAATGTAAAAAATATTATGAAATATAGACATGCTTATTACTATGTGCACATATATCCTATATTAACAAGTTTGTGGTAAGACAGAATCAGGAGATAGACAAGGTGACATTATGTCTGACTCTTTAATTGACAATGATAAACCTACTCCGTCCCTAGACCTAGGATATTGGCCCTATTCTGCAAATGAAACTTTCAAAGAGTGCTTGTTAGGAAGGTTATTGCAAAGAATAAAGTCCTCTGTCTGTAAGCCTGTGCTAATCTAGATTCTATCCCTACTACTCATAACAAAACATACAAAGCAAACTAAGATGCATTTTGGCTCTCAGTCCTGATATGTGAATGTTGGCTGGTTTCTGACTGACCCTTCTGAGCCCTCACAGGTTCCCTCGAGTAGAGAAAAGACTGCTTGAAAGACAAAGTCCACTTCGGTCTCTAAAAAAAATCCTCGACGCCACAGACATTGAAGACGTTGACGGCGTCGACGACATCAACGCCATTGTCGACGCAAATAACAAAACCCTCGAAGGATGTCGAAAAAACATTCATCTGACTGCCTAGGAAATACTTTAAGTCTCTTTCCTCAATTTATGGGGATGATCAGCCATCTTCGGATGAATCACGTCCTTTTGGTTTCAGTGTTCCAGAGGCCTTAATTTCAGAGGACTCAAGAATAAAACACCTACATGAAACCCTGCAAACTTCAAGTGGGTTAGACGCTTCCCCTGAAATAGAGTTTGGCAGACCAGATCCCTCAGACCATGCTGATGTATCATACAGGCAACTGATGTCTAGGGTCATAGAATATCTGGGATGGAGTAGGCCTGCACCACCTTTTGAGCTGGACAACCTGACTGATATTTTAGATAAGGGACCCAAGTAGGACCCTTTTCTTCCTTTCCATGTAGCCCTACAAAGGCAAGTTAATGTCAACTGGGAGAAGCCGGAATTAATTCCAGCAGTGAACAAAAAACTGACAAGCAAGTACAGATCGTCGAGCAGTGACCCCTATTATCTGACAAAGCCTCCAACACCCGAAAGTTTGGCAGTTCAGGCTGTTACTTCTACATCTAAACAAAATTCATACCAAACTATACCCCGGGACAGAGATGACGAGCATAATGATCCTTTAGCTAGAAAGGTTTTTTCTGCGCAGAGTATGGCCCTTAAATCTGCAAATGCCATGTGTGAACTGGCCAAATTCACTTTCACCCTATGGGATTGCATAGCGATGGCGGCTGGACATATGCCTGAAGTGGAAGAACGAGATGGTTTCCTAAACATTGTCAAGGATGGGAAAGTTGCAATGTGTGGATGCATGCAGACTGGTCTCGACTCTGCTGATAGTATCAGCAGAGATATGGCAGCTAGCACTGTAATGCACAGATTTGCCTGGTTGAGAAAGTCTGGTTTTGCTCCAGATGTGCAATCTAGACTTCTTAACATGACCTTTGACGGCACACATTTATTTGGCAGCCTGGAGAAGCTGCAAACCTCCAAAGCAGCATCCAAATCCCTTGGCGCAGCAATCAGACAGCCACAAACTCACCCCACTGGTACAGCTTGGAAGGGCAGGTCCTTTCGCTATTAATTCTCAGAGGCAGAGGGAGAGAACTGTCGAATCAAAGAGGTCAGAAATTATTTGCTCCGTGGTGGACGGGGAAGAGGTGTTAAGACCACCCAGGCAGGGGCTACTTTACCATCAGCCGCTGCATCAACTACCTCAAAACCTCTTTGAGGCCTTTGTCCGTTAGACCCCGGTGGGAGGCAGACTCTCACAGCATCTGAAGGAATGGCGGGCTATTACTTCAGATGCAAGGGCATTGGTAATAGTAGCCCAGGGTTACCACCTTCCCTTTCTAAAATTGCCTCAGGATCATCCACTTCGGAATAGCTCTTTCAAAGTTCCAGATCCGCTCCTTATGCAGGAAATCCTGACCCTGAGAAAGGCGCTATAGATCTGGTACATGTAGCGGAGAGGAACAAGGGTTGGTACTCCCCTTACTTTCTAATCCCCAAGGACGACAGAGGATTGAGATCCATCTTGGACTTAAGGGATGGTATTTTTTTACTGGATTTCTATCATAGATGTCAAGTCAAAAATACCACTTGAATAAGTTTCTCCCGCATCCCTGGGGGGCCGTGAGAGGCCAGCATGAAATCTAAAAAAAAAAGATTTTCTTTTTTTCTTTTCTTTTTAGATTGGAAGAAATGGCATGGGCGGCTCAAATGGTCTTGCAGAAGCATGAAACTGTCTCAGGCACCAATGAAAAAGTGGGCTGCAGTTATAAATGGATATTCATTCATTTAGTCACAGACTGTTTGAATAGTACCCAAGGGGGTGCTTTGTGTTAAAATGTAAGTAAATTGTGATATTTAAAGAATATTTATTCAGCAACAGCGGTCACAATTACTACCTGCACAATGGTCAAAATCTAACTGCATAGTGAAGTAACTCCTCAAACTGGCCCACATTGGGCAGAAAGGTGGCCCATTTTAAATGGCCCACACTAGCATTTTGCATTTTTGATACATGCATTGCCCTATAGGCCAGACCGAGCCTGGCGGCTCATCTATAATGGCGAGGGGGCGCACACCCAGTGGCCCCCTCGCCCATTATGGAGGAGCTAAGGAGCCAGCCCAGTGAAACAATGAGCACTCCCTCAGCTGCTTTTTCCAGCTGAGGGAGTGCTCCTGGGCTGGCTGAACTGTCAAAGGGAAACACTATTTCCCTTTGACAGTTCAGTTCAGTGCCCCATCTGCACATGCTTACTGAGCCATGCAAGGCTGGGGCCTTTTGCTTTGTCAGCATTGCATAGCTCATTGGAAATGCTGGCTGGGGCACTGCATGTCTGTATGTGCGAGGGTGAGCTCCTGCGCCTCCTCGCACATATGGACAGAGCAGCCTGGAGCAGGGCGTTTCAGCACCCACATGCAGGCTAATGCCAGGCTAATTCAATTTTAACATGTGTATGCTTGTGTGTATGCTTGTGTTGTGAGTGTTGTGTGTGTGTGTGTGTGTGTGTGTGTGTATATGTGTATATGTATATATATATGTGTATATATATATATATATATAGGGAAGGAGGGTTGTACAACAAAGGCATTTTAAAAATGCCTAAATGCCTTTGTTGCACAATCCCCCTACCCACCTGCCAAAATCAGCTCTCCTTCTGAGGCGCTGTGGAGCCCAGGGAACAGGGATGGTATTTTTTTACTGGATTTCTATCATAGATGTCCAGTCAAAAATACCATGCTTTCCCCCTTGGCACCCCAATGCCTTGCATACACACATAATCATGTTGATTGTGTTAGGCCCAGGGGACAGGGATGGTATTTTTGTACTGGGCATCTATCATAGATGTCCAGTATAAAATGTCATGCCTGCCCCCTAGGCCTCCCAACAACAATTGCAAACTGTTTGGCTATTTACCCATTTCTTTTTTTAAAGTATGCTCTATAATGCAACATTTTAACCCATTATTTAAAAAAAGGAAACGGGGAGGACCCCCGATTCCCCCCCTTGATTGCTTCAGGCTCCCTCCCTGCGCTCAGTCGCTTAGGCATTTTTGGGGGAAATAGTTATGCCCCTCCACTTCAAAAATTCACAAGCTGCCACTGGCCCTCAGAGTGTGTTGGGAACAGGATGGGGGGGAGCCCAGGGAGCGTGGTGGGAGCAGGATGGGCGGGAATCGTGGGACAGTGGTGGGAGCAGGGTGGGGAAAGCCCATGGTGTGTGATGGGGTGGGGAGAGGCCAGGGACTATGTAGGAGTGGGATGAGGGAGCCCACCGACTGTGATGGGAGCAGGTAGGGAAGGCCAGGGACTAAACTGGGAGTAGGGTGTGGTGACAGCACACAATAGTGGTGACAGCCTGGGAGGACAGCTCAGCGGCAACATGCTCGCCTTGGAAGCAAGACTACACAAAGCAACACAGGTTCGATCCCTGAGTCCGAACTTAGAAACCTGTGTGTATTAAGCACGTTATAAATAACCTATCATATCATACATACTGTCCATTTGGCATTTTTGGGGGAGTCCTGGCCTGCCCAAATTTTGCTCCGGGGGGTCTCCGGCCCAAAAAGTTTGAAGACCACTGCTCTAGGGTGAGTGAACTTCAAGCCTCGTCCTGCAATCCTGCTTACAGAGTCTTCTTTAAAGATAGAGTGGTCCTCAAGGTTAAACCCACCTTTATACCAAAAATTGTGTGTTTCATTTAACTCAAAAAATCATTATACCTTCTTTTTATCCTACACCTCGTCCTGGAAAGGGAAAGGAGAGGCTACACAGGCTTGACCCAAAACGTGCACTTAGCTTCTACATTTCCAGGATGCCTAAGACAAGATGGTTGTTACACAGACCATAAGTTTGGTATGGCGGTCTCAAAACAAACCTTATCTAGGTGGATCATCCTAGGAATCTCTGAATGCTACAGATTAGCTGGGAAAGATCCTCCTGAGGGTCTCAGAGCACGTTCGACCAGGGGCATGGCCACTTCCTCTGCTTTACAGAGGGGAGTCCTAATTCAGTGGTGTGCCAGCAGTGTGTTTGGTGTTATTGGTGCAGCAGGTTATGTTAGTATCCTTCTCCATGAGAAAGTTCCCAAGATCTGCAATTTGGACATTATTATAGTCCTCTTCCTATTGCCACCATACAACATCCCAGCCTAAAAACACAGTGCGCATGCGCGCAGCGCAGCGCGGTGTGCCAGCGGTCTGTTTGGTGTTAGTGGTGCAGCAGGTTCTGTTAGTTTCCTTCTCTGTGAGCAACGTCCCAAAATCTGCAATTGGGACATTATTATAGTCCTCTTTCTATTGCCACCATACAGCATCCCAGCCTACAAACACATCGCGCACGCGCGGAGTGCCAGCAGTGTGCCAGCAGTGTTTGGTGTTTGGGGATTGCGGAGCTGCGGCTTAGGTGGTTCGCTGAAGTGTGCTCACCAGCAGTTGGTAAGAATCTTGCTTTCTGGAATCCATGCCTTAGAGCTCTGGCGCCTTCTCTAAGGTCAAGACTTTGCCCTTTGTATTGATTACATATTCTTAATATAATATCTCAATCTCGGCCTCATTCGAGCAACTTCCATGATATACCGTCATTATGGATATTGTGAATGTTCGCGGCGCCGAGGACTGCTGCTTCGTTATAGCTTGGTCTGCCGATACTTCCTTTCATCGTTCTACATTCTTCAGTGAACTGTTGATTCTAGTTACGGTGTACTTGATTGACATTACGATCTAAAGAACTAAACAGGAACTTTCTTCATCTGTGAATATTATTACGGCTAATCATGTCTGGGAAGACTACTTTGGATATATTCTATAGCATTCTGACACACAGCAGCTACTTTAGTGAGTCGCGTGGTGACTGCGGGCCATCGTGCATTTGATCCACGCGGCAGTCAGTAAAGTGCATAGTTTGGAAACCGTGTCCATCATCCATAGGTGTTTAGCATCGCAGTCTCCTGGTACTTTATACATCCCCTCTGTGCTTCACGAGATGGGTGTATGCATGCTCCTTTGGCTTGGTAATCTGACTTCCTGGGAACACAGCTTGTGTTAAGCCTTGCGAAATATTGTGATATGTACTTTGCTTGTCCTATTGTCTAAAGGCGTGACTGTGGGCCTTGGAGCCTTTGAACCCCGATAAGGTCATTTGAACTACTTATGTCATTTGCAGTTTCAAATATGGACAATTGGTTAGCGCCAAGGTGACTGCGGGCCGTTGTGCGTGCCTTTGAGCCTTTGCGCCATTGTTCCATCTTCAACACAAAGAATAGCGCTTATACAACATTTGCAGTATTTTCGTACTGTAGTTGTCTCGAAGGAAATCTGTTGGTAGAAAATAATATTTTAAAAAAATAAAAAATAGCATAATGGAAACAAGCTTAAGGAATGACAAACGCCTGAAATGTCCACCTGAAAAAAAGATGATAATGACAAATATCGCTTCTCCTGTAGCTGAGGAGGGGAGCTTACATCTACATGAGGGATTATAGGAACAGTATGTTCTGAATGTGTTGCCAGATATTGCTAGGACCGCAAGGCCTATGCTTTCGAAATTGCCTTATAACGCTTCGGTTTTGCATATAGAAGACCAGGGGTTAATGATTGATCATACACCTAATGAGAAAAATGTGGGCTTTGTTAAAAAAGTCAGTAGTTCACATGCACCTCCAATTGAATTGCAACAAACGAGTGAAATGGATTTAGGTAAATAGATACCACTCGGAGAAGCTAATGCTAGTGAAGACATAGCAGACATATCCGTACTGGCACCTGCTGTTATGGTGGAATTAGACAGATGGGTGTGCCTAACATTGGGGCCATCAACACCAGTTACTATTTCTCGTGCAAAAAGAGCAAGTGTCCATCTGCACAGTGGTGCCGGCGCTGATTTAAGTTACAGCCAGACACAGAAGCACATGTTGCCGATGTCTGATTGCTATAAACCGATCAATTTGCCAGAAGTTCCATCATCTCCAGAGTTGAGTAAAAGTTGTAAGAACTATGAGTTTGGGGATTTTGACTCCTTCACTATTACACCTAATGTGTCTGACAAGGGGATGCCTCGCAAATCCTCATTGAATCAACAAGGATCTAACCTTATAGATGAGACCATGTTGGATCTAAATGAACAAAACATGCACACTTTCCACTTGTGTCACACATCCTTAATCTTTTAGACAAAGGCCATGAATTTACACACTTTTCTATAAGGGAGATGAAGGGTGCAATAGCGGAAATTATGGGGAAACTGAATAGTTTAGAGGGTTTCATGTTTGCTCACGAATCCATAACACATTTGCAAGAAATGAAAAGAGCTAACTCCAGTAACCCGTCCTGTAGTTATAGACTTAGCTACCTCCGATCGGCTTACCACCTCGAAAGCTACACTCATAATTGAGGAAAAGATGCCTTTAAATACACAAATACCTTTAAATACATTAAAGGAGGATTATGTAAACTTACCGTCGCCGGAAGAAATGAACAAACTAGACCTATTTCAGGTAGCCAAACTGCACCATGATGGACTTCTCCAATTAGAGAATGTATTAATTAAGGCAAACGTAGTGCCACCGGCTGACCTGATAGACCTGCGAGATTCTCTCCCAACTGAAGAAATAGGAAATGACTAACGAATCACCAGATAGCCCATCAGCACTAACTGCTATTTTAGATCAACAGGCTATAGTATTAAAATATAAGGATAATCAAAAGGAAGAGGCAGCTGGTCAAGAGGACCCACAGGATTGGAAATACTTCATGTCCCGTAAAGCAACAAAGCTTCAACTTGGAGCCAAAAAAAGACTCATGAAAGCAACATAAAAGAATGATGGCATGAATCATAAGGTGTCTATAGGCAAACATGGCAAACAACTAGGTAAAGCTTTAGAGTCCGACACTAGTGAAGAAATCCAAACTGTGTATTTGTTGCCTTCAGAAGAGCCGGTTCTGGATTTAGAACAGCTTGATGAAGAATGTAAAGTCCATTTGCAGGTGGGTGTTGGCCAATCACAAAAAGAGGCTGCTAAGGTCAACTCTTCCTTGAATGGAATACCAAAGAAGTGGCCTTGTGCTAGTGGTATGCAGACTAACCATCCAGCTGCATCTGTGCGTGAAGAGACTCTTCAATCTGTCACCCCCCTCTGCCCAAGGCGCTGTCCTTAAACAATCTAATATGGCTAACTTCTATCAAACAACTCAAAATAAAAAATTTTTTAGAAGGGATAGTTTTGATGGAGAGCATGCCAAAACAATCACCTTGTTGGGTCCATCTAAACCGCCAGAACCTAAACCTGCTTATATAAGTTTGAAGCATAGCAATCCTAGTAACAAAAGTATCCCTAGTGCGGCTCCCTGTAGTGGAAACTTTCAGGGCGTACTCACTGTAAAAGTGAAGAAATTGGAAAGCCTTCCACAGATACATTTAGTAATATGGTGCAGAATTTGGGGGGTTGTCAAGATTTGAACAATCCAGTAGAGGAGTTGGGGGGGGGGGGTTAGAGAAAACCGAATGAGTGTTGAAAATGTGATGTACCCGAACCCTGACCCTGACCTAGCTCCTACTTATGAGGATCTTCCTAAAGAGATGCAAACGTATATAGGTTGGAGCAGTGATGCGACACAACATGGCAATGATCAAATTAATCGTTCTTATTTGCTAAAACTGTTCCACCAAATTCCCTCTTTGCGTAGTCTAAATTCAGAAGATCTTGAATGGATCAAACTCTCAGTAGGCAATAACAATAGGATGTTGTGTAAGGTAACCTCTCTCCTAATTGCTAAGATGTTGTGGGAACAGAGACAAAACTTCAATATGTTGGGATATGAATTGTATGCATTTGCAAATGTTCAAGATGCAACCTCTTTTCTTCAATTCCAACCGGTACTGCAGACCTGTGGTGAAAATCGTGGTTTGCAAGGGATCACTGCCACGACCTTGAATAAAGGTGTGCTTACACAATTAGCATCGTTTGCAAATGCTATAAAGGGACTAGTTTGGTTAGAACCGTTTTTTTAAAGTGTGAATTCTACTGAGGCCAATCAGGTACACTCATAACTTTCAGCTTTGCCAATCTTCAGCTGGAATTGTTGTGGTTTTAAATGCTTCTCCCGGTTTCAGTACTAAAGAAGGTATGCATAGTTCTCATAGAAGAAACCATGGTGCTCCAACATGTAACACTGGATGGTTTCACCTCTTATTGCCAATTAGCCAAACATGGAGTTTTAGGTAGACCTTCAGGTGGCCTAGCTACACTGGTTCATAACAGTTTACGGATGACTTCCAGTTTTATCTTGGCTTCTGATGAACTGTTAGTCATTGAGCTGATATGTAAACACTTTTAGTTTTTAATTGTTAACCTGTATTGGAACCCTAACAACCGGTCTCAAGAAGCCATTATAGGTGATTTGGATGTGATTCTATGTTAAGCCTTTCTACGAAACCCCCACTATGAGATTATTATTGGAGGAGATTTCAGTTCTTTTCTCAAAGACTGTGTTATGGCTAACTCTTTCCACCTTAGCCACAATGTAATTTCACATAAGAGAGGATTCATTTGGGCAACATTTTTGGCTGATTGGAATATACTAGATAATTCTTTTTGCCAATGAACAACTCGACCATACTTGGAGGAGAGGTACCGCCCAATCTTTGATTGACTATATTTCGATATCTAATATATAATCAATTTGGGCCTGAGAGATCATATGCTTTTAGAATTAAAAGTGAACATCCCAGTATAAGTATTTCTGAGAACTAAGGTGTTGTCTCTGGTGGAAGTAGATAGACATGCACACTGGTCTGCAGTCCTTAACAACCCTATTAAATCAAAGCAGAGTTAAGTGCAACATAGCTATGATACAAGATCATTGCATCACCTTGCTCAACACAAATATGTGACACAGTATACCATTCATCCTAAAAAATACTCAAATGAGATTGCTGCACTTAAAAAACAGTGCAACTTCCAAATTAGAAGAGTCAAAAGGGAAGAACCAAACTTTACAGCATTTTGTAATACTAATCGATCTCAATATAAAACCAATCTTAAAAAGGTAAAAAACGCACAAGTGTTATTTGATAATCAAAAAGTGATTGCGTTGTTGTGCAAGCGCGAAACTAAAGATATATGGGCTTTATTGCGGAATCCTCTGGGACTCTCATTTCCTGAGTTTGAAGTGGCTATTCCAGGTGAGAAATGGATGAGGTATATTGTGGAAAAATATGCCCTTCCAAAAGGCTTTCTTTCCTTTGACATCACGGTGCTCACTAAAATGATCCCTTTGAAATGTCAATGGAATTTGGATGATGTGAAATGGGCTATACAAAAATGAACTTACTCGAAGGCCGCTTGGCCAGACAGGTTACCACCATGTCTTCTGAAAGATTATCCTTGTTTTTGGGCCAAATTGTTGAAAACAGTTTTGATTTGATTTTCAAAGCTAAGATCATACCGGAATCATGGCTCTCTGCTATCACTTTTCCCAAACATAACAAGGGACCCATTGATGAAACACAGGATTATCGACCAATTTCATTAATTGATGTTCCAGCTAAGGTCTTTGCAACCCTTATTTTACATGAATTAGAACAATGGGTAACAGAGAACCAGTTTTTTTCTTGATATCAGGTGGGTTTTAGAAAGGAAATGGGCACTACGCTTAACGCTATAATCCTGGCACATCTTTTAGAAACTTCTTTTTTACATTTTTTTTATTTTTTATTGATTTAGTTGAATGTAATCAACTTTTCAATATGCAGTTAACAAAAATATCAAATAGAATAACAAACAGACTAAAAATATATCAATATAACTTCTTTACAATTTCAAAATGTGTCACAATTAAAAAGAAATATAAACTTAATAAAACATAAAACCGGAAGACAGTAGTTAACAGTGAGCAATATCTAAGATTACAGATACAAGGTACAGTAAATTTGAAGTGAAAACAATGTATCATTTACTTAAGATGTTCATGATTCATGAAAATGCCATGGAATGTTTACTTCCAATGATGTCAAAACATGGACAGTGGCTATCTGAAGAGGCAAATAAGAAGAACCAAAGATTAATGACCAACATTGACTCTGTGATAGATGGTTGCAAAATTGAACGTGCAATGTCAACTCGTTATTTGGGTTACAACCTTCGCGACTCAACCTCCACGAAAATGTGGAGTAGGTCTTTAAATTTGAAGATTGTTCACATGATTTTGCAAATGAAAATTATCTATTATAAGTATTCCAAATTTTCGTTACTCCCGATAATTGAGTTGTATATCTTAACAATAGAACCTACGATCTTATATGGTTTGGATCTATGTCTGCTTGATCTTAATAAAATATTGAACAAACTCCAAGGTAGGATTTTAAAAGCAGTATTGGGGCTTCCAAAGTCCCTACCAAACACTATGATAATGCATACATTTTATCTTAACTCGTTGGCTGCAAAATTGGAGTGGAGGAGGGTTGTGAATTATGGAAAGATGTGCTATCCTCCATCCAATTCCTTTCATAAGGACTTTGAGAAAATGTTGTTAAATAATTATCCTCTCTTTATTAAGAGATATGCTTAAAAAAATGCAGTACCTGTTTTCTTTTAATCGCAATGGAGCAAAAAGATTTGTATGAGCGGCCAGGCACGGTAAAAAAGAGTTTCTTTGAATTGGATTGGGCTAACACCATCGACGTAAATGTTGGGTACAAGTCATATGCGGATCATACATGTTGTAGCCATAAGCAAATGTCTAGGTTGCAATATCTAATCATTTTTCCTTCTATTAAAGCAAGCAACCTTTAGCTTATATTTAAATTAAATCTGATGCATACAAAGGAAAGGATAAAGCACTGGTATAAAAATAAACAGGATGCTTTAATTGAAGGGTGCCGCTTCTGCAACCAATCCTCAATTGACGAAACACTAAAACATCTAGTGGTAGATTGTGTCTACTTTCAAATTCCACGTCAGATACATTTAGGCAATTTCTTTGATGCAGATTTGCCCTCGTCACGTGAATATTTGTGGTTACAATGTTTGCGGGACACAAGGAAAACATTGGTATTCGCTTTAACTCACCTGTTGACAAGTATCCAGATTCACTTAGGTGAGATGGAAGATTGTCTCGTGGACAAACAGCATTAGGAGAAATTGGTTTATATGGGTAATAGACTGATTTGCTGAGGGTATTCCTGAAGTATGATGACTCGCAGACTGTGCTTATGTATTGAAAAGTTTTTCTTTCCTTTTTGTTTATATTGTTCTGTATACACCTTTATGTTAATAATATGCATTAAAAAAATGTGTGGTGCTATGATTGAAATCCTTTTAAACAAGCCTACAATAGTAGGAGTTATAATTTCTAAAGGAAAGTCTGATAGACGAGATATGAGGATGAACTGCTAGGTAAATAAGAAGTTTTAATTTTTGAAAGGTTAAGAGTTTTTTTAAACGCTGTGACATAGTAAAATGTACTCATTTAGTAACCTTTTGTTAGTTAGCTGTTTTGATAATGATTTGTCTTTTTAATTCATATTTAGCTGTATAGGTTTATTATTTTGATTGTACTATGTTGTGTTTTAAATGGTTCTACGTTTGTAATTTATGTATGTTTGTAAAGGCACATTTTGTGCCAAACACAAATAAAAAATAAAACATTCTGGAAATTTGGGCAGCAGCAACATGGCCCTCCATCCACACATTCACCAAGCATTATAGTCTTGACTTTTCCTTAGACTAGTTAGGTTTTTTTCGGAAGGCAGTGTTACATTCTGTACACACAGACCAATAAGGAACTCCTGAGTTATTATTAGATTGAAAATTCTGACTCCCTCCTCCGGAAATACAAACACTGCTCTGGGAGTCTATCATAAGATTTGGAAAACGTGGAAGGACACAATTCATTCGAAGATCAAGTTACTTACCTGTGGTAATGTTCTTTCATCTGGATGTTCCTCCCACGTATTCCGCATCACCCCTCCCAGCCTACCCTGCAGTAGAATGTCCTTGTTATTGCAGTTTACGCTCTTTCAGGGTGAATGACTGTCAGGCGAAGGATAATCCAATACACGTAAAAATCGGAACTGAAGCCAGCGGTCGCTGCGTGCGCTATAAACCAATAATGATGTTGACACTGAGACGGAGGCCCTCGAGGGACATCGAGTCGACAGGCATCGACGCTCTGTGCCCCCTACAGGAATCAATTTATGAAGCAGCTGAAGCTGGATATGGAGATATCATAAGATGAGGAATATGTGGGAGGAACATACATTCGAAAGAACGTTACCACGGGTAAGTAACTTGTTCTTCTAGGAGTGTTCAGTTGAGCGGGTTCATCTCCCTAGTTCCAAAGGGCATGGCTCACCCTTGGAGAGAGAGGAATAATACCCTGGATTCATCACAAATATCCATTGTCAACATTCCCCAACTAGTGGCTGATTTAGTTTGACCTATCAACTGCTATATTTAAGAATTCTCCTTAGCCAAAATTGTCCCGTAGCTAGGTTTCCATGAGCAACTGTGAATAATGGGTGAAACTAGGTTTGAATGCATGGAAAAGATGTCCTTAAATTCAGAAAAGACACCCAAAAATCATAGGTCCTGCTTTTAGTTCCACAACGCATGATTAAATTCCAAACTTCCTGTTCATGGTTCTGCTACCAGACACTGGGCCTCATCACAATTTGGGTGGTATCCCAGTGGTAAATCCGTCGGGATACCGCCCAATGCAAATAGCGTTAACGCAACTCGGTCTGGCACTATTGCTGGATTCCGAGTTGTGGTGGGGCAGTAAGTCCCCATTCACAATCGGTCCATAATATCGGCGAAAATGGGCAGATTTACCTCCAGCTGAAAGATGGCGGCTACTCTACACCTTTCTGCCCAAACTCGGGATTGGGCAGAGTGGTAATGCAGCGGTAATAGCGTTACCGCTGCATTTTTACTGCTCTGCCCAACCCGTGATGAGGCCCACTGTTTCTTCTTCTGCCAATAACTTCGGAGGCTTTAAGGACAGAGACTTAAATACTTCCTTAAAAATATTTGCAGTGGATGAGCGTGGCGAAGATGGAGGAGCGGTAAGCCACCTGTCCCCGACCCACGTTGACCATCAGCCGACATCCAGCTATTGTGGCGACTTGGTACTTCTTCGCCATGAATTAAATCTCTGACTGGGGGGCGGAAGAAACTAGAGCAGTGTGGCCCTTTGAGAGACTAGCTGGGCAAGGCTCAACGGACTAGAGAGGGAGAAGCCGTAGGATGGCCCGGCTCTTCAAGATGGCGGCCGTGGGGGTCTGAGGCCAGCTGCGCTGGGAGCGAGACTGGGTCGTGCAACGCCAGATGATCTGGCCCTGGCTAGGGGCCTCGGATGCCGGGATGAGACCGCAGGCTTCCCCGACAAAGCCTGTGCTGGGTGAAGAGACAGTGAGCGGCCTATGACGTGCGCTTTAAAACATAGTTTCGAGGGGATTGGGTCCTCCGACGTATTCCATATCTATGACATGTAATCACCACAGCTGTGCTGCTTCGGAAACTTTTTTTGGCGTCTGCGTCCTGCGTCGATGACGTCGATGCGCCGTCGTCGAGGACCTCCTCCGACGTCATCCGATGTGATAAGTAGGATGCACGACGCCCGTAGCCTCAGTTCCGTTTTTTCCGCGAACGTGTTGCTTCGTGATTCTCGGTTCACGCCTCGACTCTTTGGAGTTCTGTTCTTCTCGGTTCTTCGAACCTGTTCGTTTTGTGACAATCCTTCGTGGGAAGATGTCTTCTACTTCGTCTTCAACCCCGCGTCCGGGTTTCAAGAAGTGCGCGGAGTGTGGGTCCAAGATGTCGGTGACGGACTCGCACGACGCCTGCCTATGACACCGCGGGGAGGCAAACGACACGGATGACTGTGTCGACTGCCAGTCGCTCACATCCAAAGCCTTACGCGAACGTAAGAAGAAGTTGTCGGTAGGTCGGGTGTCCAAGCCCCGGAAGTCGAAATCTGCTGGGCTTTCGACGGATGATTCGAGGGGTGACTCTCCGCGTCATCGTCGGAAGTCTCGTGGATCTCCTTCTAGGAGTCGGTCTCGCCACTCCTCGGCCTCTTCGAGGCATTCTCGGAAGCGCCGACACCGGTCGTCTTCCAGGTCCTCTTCGGAGGACTCTGCCCGGCACGTCGCTTACCCCACCAGCCGCGCGACGCCGGAGGAATGGGCTTCCTTCGGGAAGAAAATGCTGGCGATTCTTGAGTCGCAGGGTACTATGCCGTCCGCGCCCCCGAGTGGGGTCGGTCGTGAGAGGTCGAGAGACACCGCTCGCAAGAGTGGTCGGCACGAGTCACGGGAGAGGTCCCGTTCGGACAAGGAGACTCGTTCTCGACGTACCCGTTCCAGGTCCCGGTCCTCGACGCGTTCGAGACCGTGAGAACCTGTGAGGTCTTCGAGGAAGACATCGACGTCTGAGGCGTCAAGGGCGTCGACAGGCTTTCTCGAGGCTCCGGCTCCGAGGAAGTCGTCGAAGCCGTCGACGCTCAGGTCGTCGAGGGACACGCTCGGGGCTCCGGCCTCGAGGGCTGTGTCGACGCTGCCGATGCTGGAGGCGCTGCATCTGACGTCAACGCCGATTTCCTCGACGTCAACGCTGATCCTCTCGGCGCTGATGCCGGTTCTCTCGACGCTGGCGCCGATTCGCTCGACGCCATCGACGCCTTTCGTGTCGGAGGTACCCCGTGGCACGGGTGAACCCCCTAGGAAGGCTCTGGTTAAGAGCAAGCACTCTCGGGTGCCTTCTTTTCGCCACCTGGACTATATTTCAGAGGCAGATGAGGATTCTGATGGCCTGGTTCCTAGTCAGGTTCCAGATGAAATTGTCTCGGGCCATAGTCAGTTTGACGATTTGAGACAGTCACTGCATGATGCCAGTGGAGTTTTGTAGGCCTGAGCCTGGCTCTCATGCCGATTCCTTGTATCGGCGCCTTATGGCTAGGGTTTCTGAGTACCTGGGATGGTCTGCTCCCCCAGGGGAGTTTGTGCAGGATGATCTGACGGATATCCTTGATGTTGGTCCCCCAACTGATCCGGTACTGCCGTTCCATATGGCTTTACAGAGAAGGGTGGCGGCGGCTTGGACTGCTCCGGAGAGTCTCCCGGCGGTGGGCAGATCCTTGTCGCGAAAATACCGTCCAGCCAGTAGCGACCCCTGCTACTTGACCAGGCACCCCACTCCAGAGAGTTTGGTGGTGCAGGCAGCCACGGCCCCGGCAAAGCAGGCGTCGTACCCTACCATCCCTCCTGATAGGGACGACAAACGTTTTGATGGCTGGGCGAAGAAAGTGTTTTCTTCTGGTGGTATGGTGCTTCAGGCGGCCAACTCCATTTGTGCCTTGTCTCGTTTCACACACACTCTGTGGAACTGTGTTGCGTTAGCGGCTGAACATATTCCCGAAGGGGACGAATGGGATGGTTTCCTTGCTATGGTCCAGGATGGTAAGGATGCCATGTGTGAGTCCGTTCAGTCGGGTTTGGACTTAGCTGAATGCGTCAGTAGGTCCATGGCGGCGAGCACCGTGATACGCAGGTTTGCGTGGTTGCGGAAGTCGGGGTTTGCTCCTGATGTGCAGTCCCGGCTCCTCAACATGCCCTTTCACGGTGAACACCTCTTTGGCAGCAAGGCTGACGAGAGCCTTGAGAGGTTGCAGACCTCAAAAGCTGCAGCGAAGTCGTTGGGCGCTACAGTTCGCCAACCTCCGCCTTTTCGTCCTAGGGGACAGCATTGGAGGGGTGGTTCCTTTCGCTATTACTCGTCCTTCAGTAAAGCGAGAGGAGCTGGCAGTCAAAGAGGCCAGCGCAGGGGTACCAGAGGTGGACGACAGGGTACCCGTGGTGCCAAGGCCGCTCGGGCAGTTGCCTCTTTGCCCTCAGGTAACGCCGCGGCCGCTCCCACTCAGTCATGAGGCCATGTCCCATGGTTCGCCGGTTGGGGGAAGGCTGGCGCAGCATCTTGTAGAGTGGCAAGCCATTACTTCAGATGTGTGGGTTCTGGAGATCATAACCCACGGCTACTGTCTTCCCTTTCGGCACAGGCCTCGCGACAATCCACCGGGGAACCTCTCTTTGCAGAGTCTGGATCCGCTCCTTGCGCAGGAAATTCAAGCCCTGCTGGAGAAAGGCGCCATAGAACTGGTGCCTGTAGCGGAGAGGAACAAGGGATGGTATTCCCCTTATTTTTTGATTTCGAAGAAAGACGGGGGATTGAGAACCATCATGGACTTGCGCGGTTTGAACAAACTCCTCAGGAAGGACAAGTTCAAGATGGTTACTCTCTCTCAAGTCCTCCAGGCCCTTCAGCTTCAGTACTGGTTGGTGTCACTCGACCTCAAGGATGCTTACTTCCATGTGCCGATCCATCCCAAGCACAATAAGTACCTGAGGTTCGCGGTTGGCGACTCGCACTTTCCGTTTCGGGTCCTGCCGTTCGGATTGACCTCCTCCCCGAGGGTTTTCACCAAGCTCATGGTGGTGGTGGCAGCGCATCTCAGGCAAGGGGGGATTCACGTCTACCCCTACCTGGACGATTGGTTGATCAGGGGGAGCTCTCCCGAGCAAGTCCTGGATCATCTGTCCGTCACCTGACACTCCCTTCACAGGCTGGGCTTCTCCCTCAATTTAAAGAAGCCCCATTTGACGCCAACACAGCTGCTCCAGTACATCGGAGCAGTGTTCGACACTTCCCTGGGGCAGTATTTTCCTCCCAGGTGAGGGCTCTTCACATTCAGCAGATGGTGCACAAGTTTCAGCATGCCCAGACGCTCCCAGCGTTCGAGTTCTTGAGGTTGCTCGGCCTCATGGCATCCTGCATTCTTCTGGTGCCAGAGGCTCGCCTGCGGATGATATCTTTGCAGTGGGCACTCAAGACGCAATGGTCGCAGTCCTCCGGCAGGATGTCGGACCCGGTTCAGGTGCCGCCCTCGGTCGCCCGGGATCTTCTGTGGTGGGCCGTCGAAGGCAACTTGATGAAGGGGGCTCCATTTTGGCTTCCCTGGCCGGAGGTGACGATCGTGACGGATGCATCCCTCACGGGATGGGAAGCTCATGCCAACGGGCTGACAGTCAGCGGTCGTTGGTCTCTGTCGGAGTCCAGACTCCATATCAATCTGTTGGAGCTGAGGGCCGTCAGGCTAGCCCTGAAGGCTTTTCTGCCGACTGTGCGAGGAAAGAGTGTCCTGATCCTGACGGACAACACAGTGGCCATGCACTACCTCAACAAAAAGGGGGGGGCAGAGTCACTTCCTCTGTGCAGGGAGGCGATGCAGCTCGAGTTCTGGGCCATCCAGCAGGAAGTTTCGATCTCAGCAGTTCATCTGGCCGGAGACGAAAACGTGACGGCGGACGCTCTGAGCAGGCAGAGCACGATCTCTCACGAGTGGGAGTTGGCTCAGGAGATTCTCCTGGAGATCTTCGCCCTTTGGGGCACCCCTCAAGTGGATCTCTTCGCCTCCAGTGTCAACCGGAAGTGCGAAAGGTTTTGCTCGCAGGAATTTCCTCCAAAAGGAGCCTTAGGAGACGCGTTCGTGGTGGAGTGGTCATTCCCGCTGCTGTACGTGTTTCCTCCAGTCCCCGTCATCCTGCAAGTGCTGCGGAGGTTACGGAAGTTCGGTTCCCGGATGATCCTCATTGCTCTGGCGTGGGCTCGGAGGACGTGGTACCCGGACCTTCTCGACTTGTCCATCTGCCCTCCACGTCGTCTTCCCTACCGAGACGATCTGCTCTCACGGGAGGGGGGTCAAGGGCTCCATCCAGAGGTCAGATCCCTCAACCTTCACGCTTGGCTTCTGAAAGGTTGAGGTATAAGGATTGGGACCTCCCTGAAGACGTGATGGAGGTGTTGCTTTCAGCCCGAAGGCCAACAACAAAGTCTCTGTACCGTTGCCGTTGCCGTAAGTTCTGCGACTGGTGCCGAGTTCAGAATGTGGATCCTTTTGCATGTGACATCCCCATGGTTCTGTCCTTTTTACTTTCTTTGGCCCACAGGGGCTTGCAAGTGGGTACCATTAAAGGTTACCTGGCGGCGCTGTCCATCTTTAAGCGCTCGTCTGAAGAGTGTTCTTACTTTAAAATCCCTTTAATTTCACAGTTTCTGAAAGGGCTCACTAATGTGTTCCCTCCGTCATCTTTCCTGGTGCCCGGTTGGGATTTAAACCTTGTTCTTAAGTTTCTTATGGGTGCTCCGTTTGAGCCTTTACATTCTTGCCCTTTGAGGCTGTTAACTCTGAAAACTGTGTTTTTAGTTGCGGTTACTTCCGCTCGCAGAGTGAGTGAGTTACAGGCACTTTCAGTTAAGCCACCCTTCACTATATTTCACAAGGACAGGGTTGTCCTTAGAGTTCGTCCTTCTTTTCTTCCGAAGGTAGTGACGGAATTTCAATTGGCCCAGAAGGTTGTTCTTCCGGCATTCTATCCTCCTCCGCATCCTGGTAAGGAAGAGGAGAGGCTCCATAGGCTTGATCCTAGGAGAGTTTTAAGCTTTTATGTTTCACGCATGTCCCGGGTCAGAGTGGACGATCAACTCTTTATTGGTTACGCTGGAAAGCGTTTAGGGCAAGCTGTGACGAAACAGACTTTGTCTCGCTGGATTATTTTGGCCATCTCGGAGTGCTACCGCTTGGCGGGTAAGGACCCACCGGCTGGCTTGCGGGCCCATTCTACCAGGGGTATGGCTGCATCTACTGCCCTGCAGAGGGGTGTTCCTATTCGCAACATCTGTGATGCAGCCACCTGGGCTTCAGTACATACATTTGTACGTCACTATTCCCTCGATTCCATCCGAGCACAGGATCTGGCCTTTGGCAAGGCGGTCCTTTGCTCTGCTATTTGATTGGCTATTCTAAATTTTGATTCTAAATTCTTTCCCTCCTCCTTGCTCTGGTACTGCTTTGGGAGTCTGTCATAGATATGGAATACGTCGGAGGACCCAATCCCCTCGAAGAACAAGTTACTTTCTTACCTGGTAATGTTCTTTCGATGGGATGGTCCGACGACGTATTCCATATCGCTCCCGCCCTGCCTTCCCCGCTGCAGAATTTCTTTGCGATTTCAGCTAACGTTCCGCAAGGCTTTGTGTCTGACTGGCAGTTGACTAGTGTCACACGTTCTGGGGGAAAAAACTACAACTGAGGCTACGTGCGTCGTGCGTCCTACTTATCACATCGGATGACGTCGGACGTCGGAGGAGGTCCTCGACGACGGCGCATCGACGTCATCGACGCAGGACGCAGACGCCGAAAACAGTTTCCGAAGCAGCACTGCTGTGGTGATTACATGTCATAGATATGGAATACATCGTCGGACCATCCCATCGAAAGAACGTTACCAGGTAAGAAAGTAACTTGTTCTTCTTGATGTATAAGCGCCTTACAAATGCACAATAAAATAAATAAGCAAGAAGCAGGGGTGCAGGGCGGTGTAGAAAAGTGCAAGACCCTGTGTGCTTAGAAGATCTGAAGGGGGCAATTCGAGGGTATCTTAAGTAACAAGCGGCTCCGGCCTCGAGGGCTGTGTCGACGCTGCCGATGCTGGAGGCGCTGCATCTGACGTCAACGCCGATTTCCTCGACGTCAACGCTGATCCTCTCGGCGCCGATGCCGGTTCTCTCGACGCTGGCGCCGATTCGCTCAACGCCATCGACGCCTTTCGTGTCGGAGGTACCCCGTGGCACGGGTGAACCCCCTAGGAAGGCTCTGGTTAAGAGCAAGCACTCTCGGGTGCCTTCTTTTCGCCACCTGGACTATATTTCAGAGGCAGATGAGGATTCTGATGGCCTGGTTCCTAGTCAGGTTCCAGATGAAATTGTCTCGGGCCATAGTCAGTTTGACGATTTGAGACAGTCACTGCATGATGCCAGTGGAGTTTTGTAGGCCTGAGACTGGCTCTCATGCCGATTCCTCGTATCGGCGCCTTATGGCTAGGGTTTCTGAGTACCTGGGATGGTCTGCTCCCCCAGGGGAGTTTGTGCAGGATGATCTGACGGACATCCTTGATGTTGGTCCCCCAACTGATCCGGTACTGCCGTTCCATATGGCTTTACAGAGAAGGGTGGCAGCGGCTTGGACTGCTCCGGAGAGTCTCCCGGCGGTGGGCAGATCCTTGTCGCGAAAATACCGTCCAGCCAGTAGCGACCCCTGCTACTTGACCAGGCACCCCACTCCAGAGAGTTTGGTGGTGCAGGCGGCCACGGCCCCGGCAAAGCAGGCGTCGTACCCTACCATCCCTCCTGATAGGGACGACAAACGTTTTGATGGCTGGGCGAAGAAAGTGTTTTCTTCTGGTGGTATGGTGCTTCAGGCAGCCAATTCCATTTGTGCCTTGTCTCGTTTCACACACACTCTGTGGAACTGTGTTGCGTTAGCGGCTGAACATATTCCCGAAGGGGACGAATGGGATGGTTTCCTTGCTATGGTCCAGGATGGTAAGGATGCCATGTGTGAGTCCGTTCTGTCGGGTTTGGACTTAGCTGAATGCGTCAGTAGGTCCATGGCGGCGAGCACCGTGATACGCAGGTTTGCGTGGTTGCGGAAGTCGGGGTTTGCTCCTGATGTGCAGTCCCGGCTCCTCAACATGCCCTTTGACGGTGAACACCTTTTTGGCAGCAAGGCTGACGAGAGCCTTGAGAGGTTGCAGACCTCGAAAGCTGCAGCGAAGTCGTTGGGCGCTACAGTTCGCCAACCTCCGCCTTTTCGTCCTAGGGGACAGCAGTGGAGGGGTGGTTCCTTTCGCTATTACTCGTCCTTCAGTAAAGCGAGAGGAGCTGGCAGTCAAAGAGGCCAGCGCAGGGGTACCAGAGGTGGACGACAGGGTACCCGTGGTGCCAAGGCCGCTCGGGCAGTTGCCTCTTTGCCCTCAGGTAACGCCGCGGCCGCTCCCACTCAGTCATGAGGCCATGTCCCATGGTTCGCCGGTTGGGGGAAGGCTGGCGCAGCATCTTGTAGAGTGGCAAGCCATTACTTCAGATGTGTGGGTTCTGGAGATCATAACCCACGGCTACTGTCTTCCCTTTCGGCACAGGCCTCGCGACAATCCACCGGGGAACCTCTCTTTGCAGAGTCTGGATCCGCTCCTTGCGCAGGAAATTCAAGCCCTGCTGGAGAAAGGCGCCATAGAACTGGTGCCTGTAGCGGAGAGGAACAAGGGATGGTATTCCCCTTATTTTTTGATTTCGAAGAAAGATGGGGGATTGAGAACCATCATGGACTTGCGCGGTTTGAACAAACTCCTCAGCAAGGACAAGTTCAAGATGGTTACTCTCTCTCAAGTCCTCCAGGCCCTTCAGCTTCAGGACTGGTTGGTGTCACTCGACCTCAAGGATGCTTACTTCCATGTGCCGATCCATTCCAAGCACAAGAAGTACCTGAGGTTCGCGGTTGGCGACTCGCACTTTCCGTTTCGGGTCCTGCCGTTCGGATTGACCTCCTCCCCGAGGGTTTTCACCAAGCTCATGGTGGTGGTGGCAGCGCATCTCAGGCAAGGGGGGATTCACGTCTACCCCTACCTGGACGATTGGTTGATCAGGGGGAGCTCTCCCGAGCAAGTCCTGGATCATCTGTCCGTCACCTGACACTCCCTTCACAGGCTGGGCTTCTCCCTCAATTTAAAGAAGCCCCATTTGACGCCAACACAGCTGCTCCAGTACATCGGAGCAGTGCTCGACACTTCCCTGGGGCAGTATTTTCCTCCCAGGTGAGGGCTCTTCACATTCAGCAGATGGTGCACAAGTTTCAGCATGCCCAGACGCTCCCAGCGTTCGAGTTCTTGAGGTTGCTCGGCCTCATGGCATCCTGCATTCTTCTGGTGCCAGAGGCTCGCCTGCGGATGATATCTTTGCAGTGGGCACTCAAGACGCAATGGTCGCAGTCCTCCGGCAGGATGTCGGACCCGGTTCAGGTGCCGCCCTCGGTCTCCCGGGATCTTCTGTGGTGGGCCGTCGAAGGCAACTTGATGAAGGGGGCTCCATTTTGGCTTCCCTGGCCGGAGGTGACGATCGTGACGGATGCATCCCTCACGGGATGGGAAGCTCATGCCAACGGGCTGACAGTCAGCGGTCGTTGGTCTCCGTCGGAGTCCAGACTCCATATCAATCTGTTGGAGCTGAGGGCCGTCAGGCTAGCCCTGAAGGCTTTTCTGCCGACTGTGCGAGGAAAGAGTGTCCTGATCCTGACGGACAACACAGTGGCCATGCACTACCTCAACAAAAAGGGGGGGGGCAGGGTCACTTCCTCTGTGCAGGGAGGCGATGCAGCTCGAGTTCTGGGCCATCCAGCAGGAAGTTTCGATCTCAGCAGTTCATCAGGCCGGAGACGAAAACGTGACGGCGGACGCTCTGAGCAGGCAGAGCACGATCTCTCACGAGTGGGAGTTGGCTCAGGAGATTCTCCTGGAGATCTTCGCCCTTTGGGGCACCCCTCAAGTGGATCTCTTCGCCTCCAGTGTCAACCGGAAGTGCGAAAGGTTTTGCTCGCAGGAATTTCCTCCAAAAGGAGCCTTAGGAGACGCGTTCGTGGTGGAGTGGTCATTCCCGCTGCTGTACGTGTTTCCTCCAGTCCCTGTCACCCTGCAAGTGCTGCGGAGGTTACGGAAGTTCGGTTCCCGGATGATCCTCATTGCTCCGGCGTGGGCTCGGAGGACGTGGTACCCGAACCTTCTCGACTTGTCCATCTGCCCTCCACGTCGTCTTCCCTACCGAGACGATCTGCTCTCACGGGAGGGGGGTCATGTTCTCCATCCAGAGGTCAGATCCCTCAACCTTCACGCTTGGCTTCTGAAAGGTTGAGGTATAAGGATTGGGACCTCCCTGAAGACGTGATGGAGGTGTTGCTTTCGGCCCGAAGGCCAACAACAAAGTCTCTGTACCGTTGCCGTAAGTTCTGCGACTGGTACCAAGTTCAGAATGTGGATCCTTTTGCATGTGACATCCCCATGGTTCTGTCCTTTTTACTTTCTTTGGCCCACAGGGGCTTGCAAGTGGGTACCATTAAAGGTTACCTGGCGGCGCTGTCCATCTTTAAGCGCTCGTCTGAAGAGTGTTCTTACTTTAAAATCCCTTTAATTTCACAGTTTCTGAAAGGGCTCACTAATGTGTTCCCTCCGTCACCTTTCCTGGTGCCCGGTTGGGATTTAAACCTTGTTCTTAAGTTTCTTATGGGTGCTCCGTTTGAGCCTTTACATTCTTGCCCTTTGAGGCTGTTAACTCTGAAAACTGTGTTTTTAGTTGCGGTTACTTCCGCTCGCAGAGTGAGTGAGTTACAGGCACTTTCAGTTAAGCCACCCTTCACTGTATTTCACAAGGACAGGGTTGTCCTTAGAGTTCGTCCTTCTTTTCTTCCGAAGGTAGTGACAGAATTTCATTTGGTCCAGAAGGTTGTTCTTCCGGCATTCTATCCTCCTCCGCATCCTGGTAAGGAAGAGGAGAGGCTCCATAGGCTTGATCCTAGGAGAGCTTTAAGCTTTTATGTTTCACGCATGTCCCGGGTCAGAGTGGACGATCAACTCTTTATTGGTTACGCTGGAAAGCGTTTAGGGCAAGCTGTGACGAAACAGACTTTGTCTCGCTGGATTATTTTGGCCATCTCGGAGTGCTACCGCTTGGCGGGTAAGGACCCACCGGCTGGCTTGCGGGCCCATTCTACCAGGGGTATGGCTGCATCTACTGCCCTGCAGAGGGGTGTTCCTATTCGCAACATCTGTGATGCAGCCACCTGGGCTTCAGTACATACATTTGTACGTCACTATTCCCTCGATTCCATCCGAGCACAGGATCTGGCCTTTGGCAAGGCGGTCCTTTGCTCTGCTATTTGATTGGCTATTCTAAATTTTGATTCTAAATTCTTTCCCTCCTCCTTGCTCTGGTACTGCTTTGGGAGTCTGTCATAGATATGGAATACGTCGGAGGACCCAATCCCCTCGAAGAACAAGTTACTTTCTTACCTGGTAACGTTCTTTCGATGGGATGGTCCGACGACGTATTCCATATCGCTCCCGCCCTGCCTTCCCCGCTGCAGAATTTCTTTGCAATTGCAGCTAACGTTCCGCAAGGCTTTGTGTCTGACTGGCAGTTGACTAGTGTCACACGTTCTGGGGGAAAAAACTACAACTGAGGCTACGGGCGTCGTGCGTCCTACTTATCACATCGGACGTCGAAGGAGGTCCTCGACGACGGCGCATCGACGTCATCGACGCAGGACGCAGACGCCGAAAACAGTTTCCGAAGCAGCACTGCTGTGGTGATTACATGTCATAGATATGGAATACATCGTCGGACCATCCCATCGAAAGAACGTTACCAGGTAAGAAAGTAACTTGTTCTTCTTGATGTATAAGCGCCTTACAAATGCACAATAAAATAAATAAGCAAGAAGCAGGGGTGCAGGGCGGCGTAGAAAAGTGCAAGACCCTGTGTGCTTAGAAGATCTGAAGGGGGCAATTCGAGGGTATCTTAAGTAACAACCATTATGGTGACACAACGAAAGGCGTCCGTTGGATTGCCTTGAAGGCAGAAGCCAGGGGTAATATTATTGCCAACGCGGTAGTGCTGAAATGCACTAGGGCTCTAGTTGAAAAGCAGTTATTAGATGAAGTTAAACTGGCCGACAAGGCTTACAACGATGCGCCGACCAGACACCGATTTAACTTATTACACACGACTGAGCAACAATTGAAACTGTTGAGGGTGGAAAGGGCAGAACTTACTATGATTGGGTTGAGACATGATACTTTGAGCAATGTAAGGTACCGAGTAGGCTGTTCTCGCACCTCATTAGGCAGCAAGAAAGTCACTCATTTATCCACTCAGTGCGGGACATCCAAAGGCAGAGAATGGGGGGGGAGTAGATATCAAACAGGAAATATTCCACAAATTCTACAGCACACTATATACATCGAGTGCCCCCAAGTGTGCAGAGTAAATCTCCTTCTTGAGCAGTGTAGTTTGAAACCGCTATCCCACAGGGATAGTGTGAGGCCCAAGTGGAGCTCCAGGAAGTTCTTCAAGCTATAAAAAGCCTCAAGGCAAATAAAGCTCCAGGGCCTGACTGGCTCACAGCCATCTTCTAGAGGTCACTAAGCAAGGTGCTCTTAAAACCCTTGGTGGATGTCTTTAACTCTATTAGGAATGGAGGGGGTCTTCCAGACTGCATGAGGGAAGCCCAAGTGATTTTAATACCCAAGTAAGGGAAGGACCCCAAATTGTGCTCGTCATATAGCCCTACAAGCCTTTTGAACTTAGACTCCAAGATGTTCAGCAAAATTCTCACAACTAGATTAGAGAAATTCATGCCAGCTCCTTTAGACCCAAACCAGTCTGGGTTCATTTGGGGAAGGGGCACCGTAGATGATATAAGAAGGGTTCTCCATTTAGTGGATAAAGCTGGCAGGAATCCAGCACACTCCCTCCTCCTGGCATTGGATGCCGAAAAAGCCTTTGACAAGTTGGAGTGGAGTTTTTTTATAGGAGGTACTGCATAAATGTAACTTTGAACTCATAACGTGCTAAATGACAATGTCCAATTATATATCTACGGCGGCACGCCTACTCGTGAATGCAGCATGAATTCGAGCAAATGATCACATTGCGGGCAAAACGTTTGGGGGAACTCAGCATAAAGTCTTTGTGGATGATGTCATTTTGTCTATCACAGATCCCTGTACCTCTCTTCTGGGGATAGAAGACGAGATTCTCAGATACAGACTAGTATCTGGGTTTAAAATAAACAACTCCAAGTCAGAGATCCTCGGACTGAACATCCCCTCTCATTTGAAGTCAGAACTAGAACAAAGCTTTTCGTTCTTGTGTGCGTACAAAGTATCTCAGGATCAATATCCCATGCAAAACTGGATCTCTTCGGAGTCCACTATCCAGCTCTAGTGGGGGACATTACAGGGGAGATAGATCGATGGGCCACCATCCACCTCTCCTGGTTCGCCAAAATAGCTGTTGTAAAAATGAATGTTCTCTGTAGATTCTTATACTGTTTCCAATCAATCCCTATTCCAGGCTTTAAACACTTCCTGGCCAAATGGGATTCTATACTGATACTGTTTCTATGGAAAGGGCGTTCTCTGAGAGTCTAAAAACCTGGCTAAACAACAAGGGGGCCTATCGTTTGCCAAACCTTTGAATTACTATAGAGCTTCACAGATTAGACCAATGATTGATTGGGTGCAAAGGGATTCACACAATATATGGGTTTCCAAGGAGCAAGCTGTAGCAGAACATCACTTAGGGACTCAACCTTGGGTACCCCGACATTCAAAGAATGTAAGGTGTTTCTGGGTTTAGAGGAAGCTGACTCATTTAGATACCTACAGGACAGGCATTGGGTTCTGCATCCATCTAATTTAAAACCTGCAACCAAACAGCTGTCGCTGTTGGAAGTGGTGTTTCAAGTGTCGGCAGACTCCAAAGGGATCATCCCTAACCTCTACAAATCAATTAATACTTTATTCACTCCTAATCGCAGATCTTACTGTGATGGATGGGAGCGAGAACTGGGGCTCCCATTGACTTTGTATGATTGGGAAAAGATTTATAGTGGGGCAATGTCTACGCTATACCCCCATCAGACCGAAACCCAAGATACTTACTAGATGGTATAAAACCCCTGCCCGGCTTCATCATAGTCATCCTAACAACTGTAAAATGTGTTGGTGTGGGTGTAATCGAGAGGGTACTCTGCTGCATGTTCTGTAGGGATGCCCTGCGTTACAGGACTTCTATTTGGAGGTGAGGTCTAAGCTAAAGTAGATATTCAAGATATTCAAGGTGGATGTACCCAGTGATCCCTTACTGTGCGTCGTGGGACTTAATGATGCCCTGGTCCCATCCCTCTCCTCTTCCAAAATTAAGCTTCTGGTTCATCTCTTAATAGCTGCCAAACTGTCCACTCTTCAGCTATGGAGGAAAGCACCAACCTCCTACAACGCACCTGTGTCTCATAATGCACGGCGCCGGACTCAGACTCCACCTTGGTCGTCTTGCCCATCTTCTTCCCTTTAGACTGCCTCTTCCTGGATGCAGAGCTTTTCTTGTGGAGGAAAGGGCATTGCCCCCTGTAGCCACAGTGCCTGTCAGTAGTAGAGACCAGACAAAGAGGCCACAGTTGGGCTGGCCCAAGGTTTGGGGAAAAAGCATAGGCTGAAAAGACCCAATCAACCGAAGGATGGTATCTCGTGAGATATAAATTGCCACCACTGGGTGTCACTGTAACCAAACTACTAGTAGAATCCAAGTCTACAATAGTGGTGAAATGACGGCAACAGAAACAAAGTAAGTTCCAAAAGAGAAGAAGAGGAAAATGCAGAGGTTGGTGCCAAAAAAAAGGTAAGTGAAGTCAGGAGGATATGAAAAGGGCCAGGAGAGAAAAAGGGATAAAAAAAATCAAAACATGAAACAGTGAGGGCAGAGCGGTAGGCAAGAGGAGTCAGGAAGCAAGGCATAAGAGGAGCTAGAAAGCAGAGCGGGGAGCAAGGCAACACTAGCGTCTTACCCATTAACCCGAGGGTTGTAACGCATCCTCCGAGGTAAATAGAATGGCGGTGACCATCTTGGAATCAACTAGACCTGTAACAAACGCTAAGAGGATACCGTAATGGCACGAGAGACTGCCCCCATTTCCATCTTCTCCACAACGAGTTCTGTAAGCTGTGACCCTTTTTTCTCCGGACGCCTGGCCTGAGTTTCCATGCGAACCTCATATGAAAACACTGCAATAACCGATTGGCAGAGACGTGTGAAGAGGGTTCCCATTTTCTTTCCTCTGTGGTGTATCCTTTCCAATGGATCAGGTATTGTAGAGTACCTCAGTGATATCAAGAATCACAGATCTTAGAGATTTTGTATTTGTCAGAGCAAGGGGAAACAGGTGTACTCTGAAGTCTTTTCTTCTGTAGAAATGGGTCGGGGACATAAGGCTTCAATAACGACGAGTGAAAAACAGGATGCACTTGTCGCCAAGATTTAGTTAGCGCTAATTTTGTAAGACACAGGATTGATACATTCCTTAATCTTGTAACGTTTAAAGTACAGAGGGAAACATTTTGTAGGATGTAGCCACTGTGATAGGAATCTAGTAGACAACCAGACTTTGTCTCCTGGCTTCCAGTCGGGATCCTTTCTCCTCCGCCTGTCAGCATATTCCTTATTGGTTTTCTTACTCACTTCTAGATTAAGATATGCTTGTTTATGAGTTTGCGATTTCCCACCAGGAAGGGCATCCACGTTAGGCATGTTGCTAGGTGGAAGAACAGTTGAAGGAAGAACTCTTGGATGTGTGCCGTTAGAATGGGCTCCTCCTAATGGCGGAATTAAGAGCATAATTGTATGCAAACTCAGCAGCTTGTAGAAGAGCTTTCCAATTATCTTGATTGAGTGTAGAGTATCAACAAAGATACTGTTCTATGGTATGGTTTACTCTTTCTGTCTGTCCGTTTGTCTGGTGATGGTAACCAGACAAAAGAGCTTGTTCGATGGCAAATTGTTTATATGATATGATATGATATGATATGATATGATATGATATATGATATGGCATTTATAACACGTTTGCATAAAACCGTCCAAAAATGAGAAGTATACTGGGATCCACTGTCAGAGACGATAACCGTAGCAAGCCCATGTAGTCGGAAAAGGTCCTTAAGAAAAGCTTGAGCCATCTCTGGAGTACTATGTTAACCAGGCAGAGTTGGAAAAATTAGCCATCTTAGTGAATGAGTCAATGGTTACCATGATACATGTACAGTTGTCTGAAGGAGGAAGCGCTGCAATAAAATCCGTAGATATGTGGGTCCATGGGCTGGTCGGTCTTGGAGTACCAAGAGGCTTGGCATTGTTATACTTTCCTCGATTACATATAGGACAGGTGGTGACATACTGTCGAATGTCCTTCTTTAAGGAGGGCCACCAAAAAGAATGGAAACAAGGTCTGTGGTGGCAGTGATTCCCTTATGACCAGCAGCCTTGGTGTCATGGAACCAGGAAATTACTCTCCTTTGAAGTGGAACTTCAGGTATAAAGAGCTATGAGGCCAAAGAAAGTAAACCATGCCTGCAAAGTAGCTTGTTGTTATCCACCTGTACTTTGATGTTGGCCTTTCTGGCCTGCTGAAGAAAACTGTCTACCACCATCAGGAATTTCTTGCCAGACAGAACCCTTTCAGCCTTCGTCATAGCTTGTCGTGTCACAATACCATAATGGGATAACCCATCCGCTAAAATGTTATGCTGGCAAGGTTAATATGTTAGATAAAATTCAAACTGTGAGAAAAAATAAGCCAAAAAATTGCAGCACTCCATTTGTTGGAGGGCCTTGAGGTTCTTATGGTATGTCCGGATTTCAAAAAGGTGACTGGTACCCAGAAGCAGGAGTCTCCACTCGGCACAAGCCTTCTGTATTGCAAGCATTTCTTTGTCCAAAACAGAGTAGTTACTTTCTCTTGCTGATAATGTTTTGGAATAATACGCTACAGGGTGTTCCAGCTTGTCAGCACCCTCTTGTTTAAGAAGAGCATCTAATGCGCTAGACGAGGCACCGGTCTCTACAACGAAAGGCTTGGATTGGTCTGGCTGAATCAGAATCGGGGCAGAACAACATAACGCCTTTAGCAATTGGAAAGCCTCTTCGAATTGACTGTTCCACGAAAATCCAACATCCTTCTTGAGTAGAGAAGTAATGGGAAGAACCACTTTGGAAAATTCCGGGATGAATTGTCTATAGAAATTAGCCAAGCCTAAGAATCCATGGACATCCTTTATCGAAGACTGGGACGGCCACCTTAATATAGCAGTAGTCTTGCGTGGATCCATCTAAATTCCCTTGGTGGATAGAATAAACCCCAAATAGGAGACCAAAGAAGCTTTGAAGGTACATTTCTCTGGTTGGCAAACGATTTGTTTGTTCTTAGGACTTTTCTCACTTGAGTAAGGTATTCCTCCTTAGTTCTGGGGTAAATCAGGATGTCATCAGGGTAGAAGATGACACTATGAAATAGCAGGTCAGAGAACACACTATCAATGAACCTCTGAAAGGCGGTGAGGGCATTGGTCAGGCCAAAAGGCATCACGTGATACTCAAAATGCCATAAGGAATCCTGAAAGCGGTCTTCTGCTCATCGCCCTTCCTTACGCGCAATAAGTGGTAAAGCTTTGCGTAGGTCGATCTTTGTAAAGACCTGGGCATCTTGAACAGCCTCCAGAATATCTTTGATCAAGTGCATTGTGTATCTATCACGAACAGTGACCTTATTGAGACCACTGTAGTCGATGCAGGGTCGCAACTCTGTGGTCTCTTTCTTTGGGACAAAAAAAAGAGAAGCCCCTGCCGGAGAACGAGATTACTGAATCAGCCGTTCTCCCAATTAGAATCCAGAAAGCTGCGGAGAACTTCCTTTTCCGGTAAAGATAAAGTGTATATCCGTCCGAACGGAACAACAGCTTCAGGATGGAGATCAATGGAGCAGTCTTCCGGTCAATGTGGAGGTAATGCTTGAGGTATTACGTCTTCAAAAATATCCAATGAATGGTACTTGGAGGGAATTAAATGAACGCTTTAAGACCACTGGTTTACCAATTAAGACGGCAGTGATTGTCTTGTCCTTAAAGGAAAGTAAAGAACCGGGAGGACATTTGTACCTCCTTGGTAGCTCCTAGGCGGCTGAGCGCCTTGAACATAGAAATGCCCTAAATTATATTAGAATCTTTTTCACCAGAAAAAATTGTCTTCCCCTTTAAATTTAGATGTGTGCGGGGGCTCGGCCCGGGAGCATGCGCTCCCTTTACTCCACGACTCCCCAGTCCTCTTTTCCGCGTCAACGGCAGCGGACCAATTTCACCAGTGCTCCTGGGTGAGGCCTCAAGCCTCGTAATCCCTGCGCACTTCCCTGGGATATGTTTTCCCTTTTTTCCATAGTCAATTCTTTAGAATAAAGGTACTCTGTCCTCTGGTGCAATGCTCCTCCCTGGTGCATTTCGCCGGCGGTGGGATTCAGCTGGTGTCTGGCCTACGAGGGTTCCTTCCCCACATCGTATACATGCGCACTATGCCTCCAGTGCCTTGGTCCAGACCATGGCTGCGAAAGCTGCTCGGTGTGCAAGGCGCTCACCCCGCGTTCGTTGAAGAACCGCTTAGCCAGGTGGAGGGAACTGTTCTCAAGATCACCACTGCAGAACCTTAAGGAGTACGTCGGGAGGAAGACCAGGCCAAATTAGATGCAAGGGCAACTCCTTCCCAGGGAAGCGTCCAAGCGGGAGGGGCCATCCAGGTTCTAATACCAGCAAAGGGGCTGAGGCTCCAGAAGCTACCGGCCACCCGGCCGAGAGGTCCAAGGACCCTCCCGGTACCACCACCGAGGGGCCGCTAGGCTCTAGTAGCAGGGATCTCCCTGAGGGGCTCTGCTCTTCTACCGGGCATTTTACCGAGGGGACACCCAAACGCAATACCAGCACTACCATTGTCATGGCCAAGGGCACTCCGCTTCCCAGGTCCCTACCTGGAGTGCAGGGAAGGTCGGAACCTTTGCATTCAAGCGTGCAGGCGGAGACTGGCTACAGTACTAGAGTCACAACGCAGCAGGCACTTGGCGCAGTACAGGATAAAATGGGCACCAGGCCAGACAAAATGGCGGCGTTTCCAGGGCCTTCCCATCCCAGCGCGCAGGCATCGGAGCGCACGTCAAGTTGGGATTGGTCAATGCCAGTTACCTGGTCCACCTCATACCCAACTGCATCCGCACTGGGGCGATTCACAGAACCTAGCTACATGAGGTAAGGGGCAGCGAGAGCACACCAACAGGTCCAAGTACCCGATCTCGTGCCAGGGAGCTCTTCACCAGTATGCGAGGACAGGATCTTCGAGAAGTTCCTCACCCTCATGAAGTCGCCTCAAATGGGCACCATACTCAGTGGGGGTCATCAAAGACATGCTTCCTCCTGTACCGCTTCAACCTCCGGTCTTGGTCCAGACCCCGGTCTCCCACACCCCCCGTCACCCCCGGGTGCATATCGCCACAGCGGCTCCACCCCACCACAGCCACCCCAGGCATTCTACCAGCAGCACCTGACCTGCATTACACAACGGGGGACACGGATGACAATGAGGACCAAGACACTTTCTCCTCCAACAGGGCCTTCCATTAGAGGCTGGCCGTCATCGCCGAGTATCTGGTGATCACAAAGCCGCTTTTTGAACAACCGGTGGCGGGGCTATTGGCAGAGGTATTGACCATTCGCTCAACCACAAGGACCTGCATCTCTCTGCAAAAGGATGTTGAATCCTTGGCGAAGAAGGGCTGGGTAAAGCCACATTCTACACAACCGACTAATAGTGCCTGGATGCCAAATAAAGACAGGTGGAGGGGGATTCCCTCGTGCTGTTGGTGCACCCTCAGCCTCATTCCTCAGTTATTGCGGCGGCTTCTATGTATTCTAAGCCACAAGCCTCCACATCTACCCCTACATCCGCCCTTCTAGGAAAGGAAGAGAACCTCTTGGAGTCCTATGGAAAGAAGATCTATTCCAACACTACGCTCCACCTGCAACAAGCCAATGCAGATGCCATGCTTGCAGTGGTCAACCAAAAGCTTCCTGCACACAGCCAGGCAAGATTCAAGGCAGGTCTGGCAGAGGCGAATAATAGTGGTAAAGGATATCATGGGGTCGACTGTGGCACATATAGACACGGCAGGCAAGTCTATTTGTGTTGCCACCCACATGAGGAGGACAGCTTGGCTGAAGGCAACTAAGTTTAACCCTGACGTGCAGGAACGCATTCTCGACCTGCCATTTGAGAGGAGGGCCTGTTTCACCCAACTAAGGACCAATAGCTGGATAAAAAGAAAAAACGCTAAATCCCTATCAAGCTTGACTAAATCCGCACCCAAGACCTATAGCCAGAGTCACCCATGCTATGACAGAGGTCGTACCTTTGGTGGCTTCAGGGGCGCCACCCTAGACAGCCGGACCGGTCGCCTAGCCAGCAATGACACAAACAGCTGAAATCATCAAAGGGGTTCTTCCAGCCTCAGAAGGAAAGAAACAGTGACAGTGCCACCCCAATCCACAGTTCTCTGGTGGGGAGCAGGCGTGCCTTTCAGTCCTGGCGGGCAAGGTTTGCAGACCTGTGGATTCTCTCAGTGGTTTCCTCAGGCTTCCGCCTACCGATACCTCTATATCCTATTTCTCCCCCCCCCCCCACTCCCATAGATTGGAACAGCAACTCTACTGGCAGAGATCTACTTGCTCATGGCGAGTCAGGCGGTGGAGGAGGTTCCAGCCTGACCGCGAGGCATGGGCTTCTATTCCTGTATCTTTCCCATACAATAAAAGAACCAGGCTGGCCTGGGAGTTGTACTGGACCTGTCAACCTTGAACCTTTCCCTACCCCTTCAAAAGTTAAAGATGATTGCCTCAGCACTCATAGCGGAGACACTGTGTGGGGGAGACTGGATGTGCTCCCTGGATTTGAAAAATGCTTACCTGCACGTCCCCTTTTGGGAGCCCCAATGGTCCTTGTCCGGTTTAGGATCATGGGCTTTCATTTCCAAAACAAGGCCCTACGATTTGGCCTCAATTCGGCCCAGAGAGTCTTTACAAGATTAATGAATGCGGTGGCAGCCCTGCTCCGAGCAGAGGGCCACCACCTATATCCATACCTCGACAATTGGCTAGTACGACTGGATTTTCCTGAGGGAGTGCAGCGCACAACGACCAGCCTCATAACACACACTGTACGAATTGGTGTTCTCCATCAACCTCAAGAAATCACAGTTACCTCCCACTCATTCCTTAACATTCTTCGACCTAATTTGGGATATAAGGTCGGAGAGAATCTTCCTCTCCCAGGACAAGATCAATGCTATCAGGTCGGCCACAGGGCATTTCCTCAGCAGATCAGTAACATCAACAGGGTGGTTTCAACACCTGCTCAGAATTATGCAGCATGCCTCCTGGCGATGCAACACACAAGGCTCAAAATGAAGAGGCTGCAGCTACACTTCTCAGCCTCTTGGAATCAGGAGACAAGCTCCCAATCGGCCCTTGTCAGCATACCACAGCACCTTCACCTGGATCTCTTGTGGTAGAGGACAGAGACCAACCTGTTAGTGGGCAGACCATTCTGGCAGTCTCTACCAGCGGTCACCATTACCACAGACTCGTCCCTGGAAGGAGGGGGAGCTACCCTGGGCAGCTGCAGTGTTCATAGACTCTGGTCAAAGCAGGAACAGCTAGAGCACATCAATTGGCTCAAGATGATGGCAATCTGGCTTGCCCTCAAAGCTTTCCTTCCTATTATCAGCAACAAATCAGTCTGCGTTCAGACGGACAGCTCCACCTGCATGTATTACATCAACAAGTAAGTGGGTACCAGGTCTCCTCCTCTCTGCAGGTTGTCCATCGACATATGGGAGTAGGCTCTGTCTCACAACATTTAACTTTCGGTGGTTCACCTCCCGGGGGAGTCCAACCTGGAAGTGGACAGACTCAGCAGGTTGGGGGTCGACAACTATGAATGCAGTTGAGCAACCCGGTCCTTAGGGAGAGCTTCAACAGGTGGAGCCATCCTCAGGTGGACCTATTTGCCACTGCTGATACACCGGGTCAACTGCAAAGTGAGGGAGTCGAGCCGCAGTGGCCTGCCAGACCTTAGTTCTCCGAGGTCCTCCGGCTGCCTCGTCATCCTCCAGTCTTCCTCCCAGTGGGACCAGCCCCATTCTTATCCCAGCAGGGAGGCACAGTGATACATCCTGCACCCAAAATGTTATCCCTAGCGGCTTGGTTCCTGAGCATGTCACCCTAAGACATCTGCAGTTGTCACATGACAATTTGGACATTACTCAAGGGGCCAGAAGCAGCTCCACAAGGAGTCAATCCAAAAGCAAATGTACCAGGTTTTGTCACTGGGCCCAGGCACACAGGATTGACCCTCTGGCATGCATACTAGACAATGTGTTGTTTTTCTCAGCACACTTAGCTCATTCAGGTGTCCAGGTTGACACCTGCCGTACTTATCTCTCGCCCATTGGGGCTTATAGAAACGCTGAAGATAACCTCTTCTCCTCCTCCAATCCGGTGGTCAAAAAACACCCTGCAGGCCTGACCAGATTATATCCTCCAGTCAAACGACCACACCCGGTCTGGGACCTCAACGTGGTGCTGGCCGCCCTGGCCCACAAACCTTTTGAGCCCATGGCATCAGTGGACATCAGGGTTGTTACCATCAAGACAGCGCTACTGGTTGGCCTCAGCTCCGCATGCAGGATTAGTTAGATCCATGCCCTACTGGCGTCAGAGCCATATACCACATTCCATCGGGACAGATGGTGTTTAGGATGCACCCTTCATTCCTCCCAAAGGTCGTGTCATCCTTCCACCTTAACGAGGAGATAGTACTTCCAACCTTCTTCTCAAATCTGAGGGATGAGGCAGAGAAGGTGTAGCACTGTCTGGATGTCAGACGTGCCCTGAGATCCTACCTAGACAGGACTAAAACTTTCCGTAACTCGAATGCACTGTTTGTCACTTCTGGCAAGTCAAAACCATGCGGCCAAGCATCCAAAGCATCAATCGCAAGGTGTATGATGATGGCCATCAAAGAAGCTTATGAGGAGCAGCAGATGACCTTTGCAGCAAACATGCATGCCCCTGCGATCAGAGCCAAGGCCACGGATGCGGCTTTCCAAAGGCAGGTGCCATGGCAGACAATCAGCAAGGCGGCTACTTGGGCCTCTCCATCTGCCTTTTGCAAGCACTATTGCTTGGATGCAAGTGCCAGATCAGACGCAGCATTTGGCCAGGCAGTTTTAAGAAACATGTTTTCATAAGAGGGGCAACTCTCCTCCCCAGGGGTTCGTTGTGTTGTAATCGCCCATATAGTCTGAAGGAAAGGGGACGGGCCGAAATCCTACTCCATAGTCCCCTTTTCTCCATGTGGCCCACCATCCTCCCCCTTAAAAGCAACTACTGTCATAAGGCATTGTAACATAGCCGACGTGTCAAAGGAGACTGAGGAGTGGCGCTGGTGGACGGAGTCAAGGGAGCGCATGCTCCCGGGGCTGCGCCCCCGCGTGCATCTAAATTCAAAGGTGAAGACAATTTTTCCTGGTGAACAAGGTTCACTTTCCCGTCCCTAGCGAGGGACGCCCATACAGTATGGAGGGAAGGGGACTATGGACTAGGAGTATGTTAGTCGCTACAGTGAGTAATTTATAATGTTCGATTAATCATCTATGTATGTCACTTGCATCGCTCTGTTTAATTTGACTGTTAACGGGAATACTCCTGGGGGAGGGGGCAGACTGGCGAGGGAGAAAGACATTTTTGTAATTTTGCTGTCATTATGGCTTGTTAATCCGGTGACTAGCCAGACTTTAAGAATGGCATAAAGCCAATAAAATATTGCTGTTTAAATATATATAGGAAAGTTCATTTGAGCCAAGTCGCACATTCCGCAACGCCACCTAGTAGCCATTGCTGGAAGTTCACCTCTGAGCCACAACAGCAAGGCATTGTGGGTATGTACATAAGGTCAAATGCAAACATTGTTCTCCCGAAAAACTTTCTTTTGCCTAAGGGGGCAGTGTTTTCCTATTTTCACATTTCAGGTCAAATGTTTTTTTTCAAATCTTTTTAAACCCACCATAACTTTCAATTTAGCGTAGTAGACACAATGGTTTACGCCAAACTGGACTATGCCAAATATTTCCACTCCACCCTCCAAAATGTCCTCATAAACTGAGTGCAGAGGTTTAGAAGATTGCTGCAAGGCTAGCTAGTTGCTTAGAGGCTGTGTTTTCTGCCCTTAAAAGACTGTGCTAACCCCCTATAAGGTTCAAGATCAACATTTAAAACCTGCTTTCTCACTTGAAAAAATATGACGGGTACAGTAGCCTTTTGCCTCGCCGAAGCTGTGATGCAGAATCGCTGCTTTCAGCATCCTATGCCATCTCCTTTTTTTGCCAACCATCCATTTAATGATGTTGGCAGGGGAGAGAGGTCCTTCTCTGTGCAGTTAGCAAGCTCTGAAAAAGCTAAAATGAGATTACGCTAATACCTCATCTTTTCAGAAAATCATTGAAAACCTTTTTCTCAGACTAGCATCTCAACGATCTCTCAATGTGACTGGTCCCAATATTGAGAATTTCAGCAATAAGCTAATGCATGCTCCTAGGAGACTGGTGAATTCAATGTATCCAGTTTTTCATTTGTTGACTGGGTTTAAAAAGTATGCCAATACTTAACCACTGATAACCAGTATCTTTTTTTGTTTAACTGATACAAGCTGGGTGAACATTTATAAGATGGAGATCACATCTCAATACCTCGGATCTTAGCTGCTTAGAGGCTAACCCCTTATCTCAAACCCTCCTTTATTAGCTCAAGAGCAAGAGAGCGCTGTACTGGAGTTCAAGGAACTGAAGAGCAGTTTACAGTGCATTCAGAACAGTGATGGAACGTGGGATAGCATTAACTAAGTTGCGCTAAGGAATTCCCTGAAAGTCAGGATTGTCGGTTCTTTCCTGAACAACCAGAGCTTTGTAGCGGCCTTGCTTGCCACCGTGATGGTGTTCCGGTATGCTGTGGCATAGAAGGAGAAGGACTGCTTGCTGGGTTTTTTTCCCAAAGGGCTAGTTTAGTTTCCAGCCTAGCAAAGGCTACTAGGGGAGTGTTTAGTGCCCAAAGGGTTTGTGAGCGATGTAGACTGGCATCCAGGCAGTGTTTTCCTTTTATGTGATTCAATTTGGAAAGTATCCTGGCAGGGATAGGGAGCCAGTGAAGGTCATGCAGGATGGGGGTGATGTAGTTGCATTTTATTTTATAACCAGTGATAAGGTGGGCTGCGAAATTGACTGGTTTGAGGGGACACAGGTGTACCACTGGGAGCCCAGTGAGGAGGGTGTTTCCACTATCAAAGTGTGCAACCAAGTGAGTCTGCATCACAGTTCAGAAGTCGTGGGGAGGGAGGAATGGCTTAATCTTGCGGCGCAGTGTGGTCTGGTACCAAGTGGCCTGTTTGTTTTGTTGATGTGCTGCTGAAAGGTGATGATGCTGTCCACAATTAACATGAGAGATGTGGCAGTCATTGGAAGTTGAGGGGTATATCCGTCTAGGTGTATCTGGTTCAGCCATCCTTGTAAAGTTTCCTGTTGGGATGAGTGGCTGTGGAACATGGATTTCATTTTGGTCCAATTGAGTTGTAGGTAGGCTTTGGCCACTGTGAGGAACATGAGGGCATATTCACTGCTTTTTCCCGGAATCCTGCTCTCAGGTGGCCAGGGAAAGGCAATTGCTTTTGGATCTCAACCCTTGGGGTGGATATGCGAGGGAGGATCACCTGGTGCAGGGAATTTAGGGAGTGGGTAGAGGACGTCCTTAGGTGAGACATGGTATCCCCCATCCCCTTTATCAAAATTAACCCTCTATTCCTCAAGCCTTTGTAGGTACTATCAGCACTTCCGTTTTTCTTCCTTCTGAAATTTCCCCTAGAATATCACCTCGATACTGGGACGAGGATGAGACCAACTAGGAGGACACATCCTCATTTAGGCGAAAGAAACCCATATTTACCCTATATTGTTAATACAGACATGCATCAGTCATGCACCAAGATGAATAGGAGACAACACAGAGTAATGCACACTTCCTTTTCAAACCTCCCTAAACAGCACTTTGGTACCGAGACGAAGAAGAGGGCTATGAAAGTATACCATTGGAATAGCCAGGCATGTCCAGCTAATAGATTTCATAAAGGCCAGGCAATTGAACTAAATGACCCACACCTGTGGGCCATTGACAATCCCCATAAGTATAAGAAGCCTGGCTGCACAGCAAGAGGGAGAGCACAGAAAGGAACCCAGAAGCGGGTTGCAGACACAAGCAGGAGAGAAGCTGGCTGAAGAGCGAGAGGAGCGGGAGCTGAGAGCAGTGCTGAGGGACGCCGTGGCAGAGGCCTGCCACGAGAGGGTCTGGAAGGCCTGCCAACCCTCCCAGTTGGGTACACGCAGCAGGAGCTTTGGGTGCCGAGCCACCCCAATGGCCACAGAACGCCAAGATAGCGGGCAGCGTTCTCTCCAGTCTCTGCAGAAGAAGAGCGGACATTCAGGAAGGGAGGCCGCAGTGCGAGAACCAGACAAGAAGCCGACGGGAGCTGTCGTAAGGAGCCGGTGAGTGATACAAGAGACACACTCATACTGGGGCACTCCGGGACCTCGAAACACTCCTTCTTTGTTACCGAATGAATGGAAAATAGTTATAAGCGCTTTTGGAATGCAGAAACAAATGTTGTGAAAGAGCAAACAAACTGAAATTGATAATAAGCAATTTTGAATGCTGCATAAAGCAGAAGCAAGTTATTTTGAATACCAAATAAATTGATATGGCATTTATAACGCGCCTGTACGCAAGTGTTTCTAGGCACAATTGAAAGACATTGTGAACAATTTTGAATGCCGCATGAAATGCAAGTTATGAATCGTTATGAATGGAATGGAAATAAGGTGGTGTAAGGGAGAGATACCACAACGTGAGTTTTATAAGACACAAGTGTTGGCAAAGCCAACAAATACCCAAGAAGGATATGAGAGGAGAAGCCAAGTGTTGGGCAAAATTAAGTAGCTCAAGGAACTGCATGTTAAGGGAAGCCGTGTATTGGTCAGAGCCAGAAGAATACATAATGTGTAACACAGTGTATAGTGGCAAACAAGGCCACGGTAAAGTGTTGGAGGAATAACACTGGTGAAAGTAACACGTTTTACTGTTCAAGGAAAGCAATTAGAGAATTGTTGATGAAAAGCAGATAAGAAGAGGTATTGGTTGCTTGACCTGTAATGGGTTGACCGTGTGATCCGACAACTGCGCATAGACCGAGGGCCCTTTATCAGCGGCTGCTTCTATGAGTTTGAACTCAAGAAACAGACTTGAACTAGTGAAGAGTACTAATGACAAGAAAGCTGGAAGATTTGAACTTGTGTTGTTTTTAAAAGGTAGAAGATGTGAACTCTTAGGGAAAGGCACCCTGAGACTTGGTGAATTTGGGTAAGGGGGAGATGACCACAAGCCAAGAGCCGGAAGAAGCTCTACACTTTCGTTTGAACTTTTTAACACTATTATTTCTGATGATGACATCCCTACACATTGTATACAGTTAGTTGTGAGGGCAAGTAGAAGTTTTGGACACTGACCGTTATTTGATTTGGACATACTGGCAGAGATTGTCCTTAGTTTTCTTTAGGTAGGGAAATCCCACCTTGGCCTAGGGCAGGTTAATTCTTTTTCCACTCTAATGTTTCAGTTAAATAAAGCTTTTAGGTACAAATTTGAATCTGTTGTCTGTGTCTTGCTTCATGATGCCTTCACACCACTCATGTTTAAATGGTGGCAAGGCATTTCCAGGAGCAAGGGATGTTGTGGGAGCAGTTTACTTTAAGGTAAAGCTGGGTGTAATCTGCATACTGGTGTAGTGAGGGGTCTGTGTTGCCATTGAGTGATCCCATAAGTTTCATGTATAGATTAATAATCACTGGGGCGAGGATTGAACTTCCTGGCACTTGGCACGTGACCGTGCAGAAATCTTATCAGATCATCTGGACATCCTAGTATCTATCCAAGATATAGGAGGAGAACCAGTTAAGAACTGGTACAGTGAAGCCCATTCTTTATGCAAAGAAGCTAATCGGAGTCTCCTAGTCTACCCTATCGAAAGGCAGCGGATAGGTCTAGGCTGGAATCCCTTTTCTCATAATCTGGAGAGCATGATCGATGACCTGGTTGGTGGTGGCGGCTGTTTCAGTGCTGCATTTAGGACAGAATGCGGATTGGTAGTCCGAGATCAATGCTGATTGGTTGATTTGCTCGTGAAGTTGATTTGCCACTACCTTCTTAATGATGTTACCAATGAATGGGAGGGAGTGACTGGTCGGTAGTTAGCAAGGTCTTCTTTCTCTGGTGTGGTTTTCTTAAGCAGTGTCATCGGTGTAGGTGGTTGGTTTTAATGATCCAAGCTTATCCATGAGATCCTTGCAGGTAAAGGGAGTGAAGTCAGTCCAAGGTGTGGGGGTCTGGAGTGAGGTGCAACGGCACAGATGATTTGGAGGCATCAATGTGATATTTAACTGTGTTGATTTTGCAAAGGAAATCATTTATGGCATTAGATTTCTCGAAGGATTCTAGTATTTCTGGTTCTGTTGAGGAGTTTGCACAGTGTTTGATTTTTGCAAGGGATTTGCTCCTTTTATAGGCTGTCGCAATTATAGAGATGTAGGAGGCTTTGGTTTCAATAATAAAAGCGTGTTTCATGTAAGGCCATAGGGCTGAGGTGGAGCTCGGGTTGGCACATTTTGCACCAGTGTTTGTGTGCTCTCATAGTGACTTTGCTCTCAGCTAGTTTGGTGTACCATGGGGTAGATGGTTTGACACGAAATACATTGTATTCTTAAAGGGGTATGTGTGTTGATGAAGTCCTTTGAGGTTTGGTTTAAGGGCTCCATTAGGGAATCGATGTTGGTGGTGACAAGGAGGTTTGTCGGGCATATTTCCAATGTTATACCTTGAGGTTTTTGATGCAGGCATAGTGGGTTTTCCCTAACCTTTATGAGAAGGTGGGGTGGGTGAATCAGGCGGAAGAGACTGCAGCGTGGTCTGTCCAGTGGGATGGAGTTGAGGCATTTGATGCGGGGAGAAGAGGAGTGAATGAAATCTAGGTTGTTTCCTCTGATGGGAGTGTGGGGTTGCACATGTTGTAATATGTGCAAGGTAATCTGCTAGGCTAAGTAGAGCATCTCTGGTGTTTTTTAGTTGCCTGGGTTTCGGGTAGGTTGAAGTCCCATGGGAAGATCTTGATGGAGTGGGCGTCTGAAGCAGACGAGTGCAGCTCTCTGAGTTCATCCATTTAGGAGCTGCACCTATGAAGTGGTAGGTATACAAGGTGACATGTTGCATGCGCCTTATTGACTGTGGCAATTGACTGGAAGGCGTTTCATACATTCTGATGCGGTTTGGCTGCACACTGTGCTGAGCCATTTGATCTTCTGGGTGATCGCCATGCCTCCTTGACCTCCCCTGACCGGTCAACATGTTGGATGCTGTATTCGAGTGCGACAAGGATGTCGAAGACATGGCAAGCCGGTCAAGTGGCAAAGGGAGTAGAGCGCTCCCTTTGACATCCGTGCAGAGCTTGCTAACGCAGGTTCGAATCCTGGCAGGGCCACACTCAGCCTTTCATCCTTCCGAGATCGATGAATGAGCACCACACACCCTGGGTAATAATAAGCAGTGCTCAGATACCTGAGGGTTCGTAGCGCTATATAAATGCGAAATTATTATTATTATTATTATTATTATTATTATTATTAGAGGAGGTGGAGAAAGCTAGGTTTTGGCGATGAAGAGATTGTCTAGTTTATGGGTGGTAATTAAGTATGTGATGTTGTCTGCATGTAAGATAGCAGAGTGGGCGCTAATAAGCATCAAGGTATCAGATCGGCGGAGTTGGGGGGTGTGGAGGGTTGCAAGTACCTCTTTGTGTCAGGCTTTGTTCCCCTTGCTGAGGTTCCTGGCTTTTGGTATTCCTAAACACCCCGTGATGGGTTGAGCCACAGAGGAATGCCTGATCTTTCTAGCGACTGGGTGACCTGGGCCGCTCTTGTACTCTCCCCCTATGTCTTGGGCTCGGGTCCTTCTTACTCTTCTGATCCTGCAATGCACTCCCTGCCAGATGCTAGTTCTGCCTCCCTACTCCTAAATACCTACCTCAGTCCAACAGTGCCCTCTGGAACCTTAGAATAATGGCTACTTAACAAGGTTCCTTATGCCCACTCTCCTGGCTACCTCATACCCCTTTTCTGTCACCTTATCCTCCTCTCCATGCGTTCAATCACCTCCATCTCATCCTCTCGCTTCCAACCTCTGCTCAAAAACCTCTTGTCCATCTGCCTCTTGGTTTCCCAGCAAACATACTGCTGTTCTCCACCAACTTCTGGCTTTCCTTCCCCCAAGCTGCTTCTGATGGACTGGACCCACCTCCTCCTGTTGTTCTATCCTTCTTACCCACTCCTCATGATGTCAGACAACTCCTTGCTGTCACCAATCCTCTCTTCTCTCCTTCCAACCACATCTTTCCTGTCACAAACATCTTCACTTCCTCCACCCATCCCCTGATGTTTTCCCACTTCCTCCTTGCTGTAACAACCTTTCTTCAACCACCACTTGATGTACACCATCTCCTCCTCCTTAATGTAACCTTTTTAGTTCTCCATCCAACTCCTAATGTACTCCCCACATTCTCTTCTTTTGACCACAACCTCTCTTCAAACTTCCTATGTATGCTCTCCACACTTGCCACTTTGCTCCAGGTTACTTTCTACCCATTCATATCCAGTCTCCTTTTACTAAATACCAACCCTATGTGACTGAACTCTTAGGCTTATATATAGTGCTAACCCCTTTCAAGTGTTTGGTTCCCTGTGAGTGTTTACACCTGTTTGATGGGCGGGCTTAAGGCCTGTCATTTACTGTCTCATTTACAGTGAGACCTTTCGGTGTGTTTTCAACTTAGTGCTCTGGGCTTTTAAAATGCTGGCCACCATCTTTAGTGAGTTGTGTTGGGCTGGAATTCGCATACAGGTGAATGTATTTCCTTTTCTTACTTTTTTCCCTGTTCAAATCCACAAACCTGAGTGTTTCCACAATCTCCTGTGGCCGCATCTGCAGTGTTGATAGGGCTCTTGGATAACCATTAGAGAAAATGTGACTGCCACTGCAGTTTGTTGCATCCAGGTCCCCAGTGCAGCAGTAAACTCGGGGCTTCATCCACGTTTGGTGCTAATGCCACTTTGCTGTAGGCCAATCAGGTGTGTTTCACCGCCTACCCCTCTGGCTTAGAAAACAAGTCCTATATGTCTCCTACGATTGCATTCACAGGTGCCAAGGCCCTGGCAGCCTCACTATTTCATGCATGCCTCATCAATTCATGTTACATTATAGCCCCCTTTTGTAATGGTGTTGCCACTGTGACTTTCCCCTTCCTTACATGCTTGGGGAGAGTGACACAGGGATTCTCCCCTTACCTCCCTTGGGGTTCCTCATCCGTTGGCTTGAGATGTGCATGGCCCCCTTGTTCACCCCCCCATGAAGTCCCCAGAGCCAGGCAGGGGTCTTTGACCCAAGCTATTGTGATGGTATTCCATGAGCATAATTAACTAGCGGGCTCTATACAGGCAGATGAGACGATATCTCAAGCTCTCAAAATTGCAAACATTCATAATGTAGTTAACCAGTGTATCCCTGGCCCACTGGCTTGTCCATCACTGCTAGGCCATGGTGGGACCACATTACTCCTCACCTCCCTCACAATCCAGCTGCAAAGGAAGAAAGACTTAGGCAACATACACAGAAAGATGATACAATCAAAAGAAGAATGGTTTACCACCTGAGTCCTTAGATGTTGCCCTAAGGAGTGTCACAAAACCTGATGGGATTTGTAAACTCCCTCAAGGTTGTCTCTTATTTATTTGCAACAATAAACAAACACACCAAATGCTGTACAATTCATGTGCATTTCCCTACCTCAGTAAAGATGTTTAGTCTCTGGATGGCTGCTCGGTCTGCTCGCCAACCACAAGGGGAGTATACAAACGTTCCCCCTGAGTCATCCACTTAGAGCAGAGTTCTCCACCCTCAAATCTCCTTCTGAGCCACTCACACCCCATAAACTAATAAATAGCTTCAAGGTAGCCCATCTCACCAACAAGTGCTTTTAACAGGCCGCACTTCACTTCATTCATCTCCCCATGCACGTTGTAATCCTTTAAGCCTACTTGTCATTGCCGTAGCTCCTTACCTATATATGGAATTGCCCTTGATGCTAATCGACCCCCGCTTCTTATGTTTCTATCTCCGGGAAACATGCTAACAACATTCAGTTATACATCTACATCTGTTTGCAGATGGCTGCTGCAGCAAGAAATGCAAGGATGAAATATGGGCCTATTGTTCTTTTAAATCTGACTTGTTTGTGTGTCATTAAGGGCACTGTACATTTCCTCCCCCTAGCCGCAATGCAATGGCCCATGTGTGCTCCATTGTTGAAATGCATATCACCGCCACAGGCCTGTGTGACAAGATCAGTAGGCTGACCTTGTCAGGAGGGCAAGGAGGCCCCTTTTAGTTTTGGGTTGGAGACCGACCAGGATGGAAGTCAGAGCCATTCCTACACGAGAGGGGGAAGATGGCAGTTAGGGGAGGAGAGAGGAACTGGGGCCCTCCTAAGTGTCTTTATGTGCTTGGGCAGTACCACTCTTAATAACTCCATACCTCTATATGAAGTGGCTGACCAGTCTCTTTCTTATTATTTCAGGCAACTACATTTTCAGACTTCGGGTTCAGAGGGTAAGACTTACCTTCCAACCTCTAAGTGCAGAAATATTGGTAAACATCACTACACTAGGTGGTCAAGCGAAAAGGCTCTGGTGATCCACCAGACCATTCTTACCCCTAACTGTGGGTAGAAAAACAGTAATCTGTTTAGGACTAGCAGATTCAACCCACCCTCATGCACCTTTGCTTACCTTCAGACATTAAGTATACCTGCTAAAGGAGGGGAAGTGTGGAAATCCTACTTCCCATTAATGGGGTTGCAAAGTACCCGAGAGGTGCAGGCAGGAAGCCTTGAGCAGGAGAGGAAAGGTCCCCAGACCGGAAATAGACCCAAGAAGGAAACACAATCAGGGATCTACCTGATTCCATGTCAAAAGAGTTCCAAACAGTCCAGAGTCTAACCTGATTCACAAACAATGGAATATAAATATGTAGAGCAAGTACACGTTCAAATGGAGAGATGTTATAACCATCCAAGCGATGATCACAGAAACAAAGAGAAGGCCTGAGTCCAAATATGATGTCAAAACTGGGAATCCAATTTCAAAAACAGCAGACACAGCTCAGGGTGAAAAACATCAGTTGTAAAGCGGCGCTCTGTGGTCCTGGAGAGCCTTTACACTGCTGCTTCTACAGTGCTGGTGTCTTCGCACCCCTCGCCCCGTTTGGCGTGAGCAAGTAGAGCGCAATGGCATGTGCCTGATGGAATTCTAGGGCTTGTAGTGGTACCTGCATCAGTCCAGCACCATCCCGTCCATGCTGTGTGCTTCCGTACTGTCTGGTCCAACCTGACCTATATCAGAAATCTCAGCCGATTGACCGCAACCATGCAGCCTACAAGAGCTCCAGCAAACCCCACACCCGTCAAGAGCTCTCCACCAGTACGCAACCATACGCGCCAGTAAAGAACACTGCACCGCCAGCCATCACAAATTCATGCAACAGTAAGGCCACTGCACAACTCCCCGACACAGACTTTAGCATACCACTTACCTGGGATTCAGCCTGATATGAACTGGAACAAGTTTTAACACAGGCTGACATTGCCAAGGCTCAGCTGACCCATGGGGCAGAATGGGTCAGGCTTAGCCACCTTTTCATGAGTACTATCTGTAACACCTCTCGGATGGGAAAGAGCAGGAAAGATTGGTGCTGGGAACCAGTGTGGGAGGACGAATGAGAGAAGGAGGCAGTGTATAACACTGGGGACAGGAAACAAGAATGTGTGGGTTGTTTGGGTGAAGTCAGAGGAGGAGGAGAAGGAGGTGGCATACCAAGATGCCAGAAAGATGAAGGACAGTGGACAGGAGTGTTGAGACAGTTTGTAGAAAAGGTCAGGTATTGGTTGGTAAGAGAAAGTAGTACTATGTTGTGAGTGGTAATATAAGATGTGGGAGTGGGTAGTAGTAAGAGTTGGGAGTGAGTGGAAGGTGACTGAGTAGAATGTGGGATGGAGTAGTAGTATAGAAACGGAAGAGTGGTAGTGTTATGGAGTGGAACAGTATCAGGCAAAAGAGTAGGATGGAGTAAGATTGGTAGGTGGAGGTAGATTGTAGCGAGAGAAAGACATCAGAGGGACAGGAGAAAGATGCAGGGAGTGAGGGGAGAGGAGGAGGTTGCAGTTGGGAAGGTGGAGGAAGTAGGAGTGACAGGAAGATGTAGGGAGAAGAACACCTGGATACGATAAACAAGACATGTGGGATTCAGTGTCTGGAAGGAGTAAAGTAGGTCAAACTTAGTCCCGGAGGGAGTGAAATGTATAAGGCAGTTGCCAATAGGCCTTCACGACCAGACAGAATCTAGACAATAGGGGTTAATAATCAGTCGATACGAAACCTGGGAAACCTGGGAAACCTGGGAAACCTGGGATTGAGAGAGAGAGAGAGAGAGAGAGAGAGAGAGAGAGAGAGAGAGAGAAAGAGACCGACCGACCGACACCATTTCATAAGATCAATAACAGCCATTAAACTGTCTTGGGGAGCTGGTGTGTTAGAATCCTTCTGTGACACCCAGTTTAATGTTCTCTTCCCTGTGGTGCACTACTGCCATGGGCCCAGATATTTCTTGTCCATGGCAGGGTTCTCGTGCCACAGGGGGCGTGAGGGTTTTCTATTCTCTGTGGCACTCCTTGCCAGTGTGGAGCACCACCATCACTGCTGTGGGCTTTGGCCACTGGTTTGCCTCAGGTCGCCCTACTGATGTGTGAGCCAGTTCCAGTATCTTGGCCTTGTCAAAGTGGGATAGGGGGCTTACCACATAGAAGTTCAGAGCTGGTCGAGGGTCCTAGAGGAGGAAGGCATCTGGGGGGACCAAACTCTCACCCATGCCCATGCGTCAGTTTATATGTTGGCAGTACATATTTGTCTCACACTATGCCTCTACCTCCAAGATGCTTGCCATTGTCTTTCTATCTTTTATAAAGCCTTTGAATCAGACAAGTAGCAGGGTGTTGATGCCCCCCAACACTCCGAAACAGATCCACAGAGACCAAGACACCAGTGAACAGAAGCAACCTTCCAGGATGGCGTGGATCCAGTGTCCCACGGTGGCAGCTAGTAGATCCAGGGAAAGAGAGAACTGTGTTGCAAGTCCCACACAAGCACGTGCCAATTAGCGATTCACTTCGGCACACAGGAGGGTGCTCCACCAAAGAGTTGTTAAATTCTAGACTACCTGGAAAATGAGAAAAGGGCCAGACCCGCTCCGAAGACTATACTTACCGGGGAGAATAGCTTCCATGCAAACCCAGACACTGAGCTGGCAGAGTAGTGGTAGAGGCACAGTAGTCGTGTGGGAGGAGTCGTCTGGGAGGAAGAGTAGTAGTCCACTGAGAGGAGGAGGGGGTGTAGTCATATGGAGGGAGGGATAGTAGTTTGTGAGAGGAGGGTTTGTAATTGTTTTCCGGAGAAGTGGTATTAGTAATTAAAGTAAAGTGGTTTTATATAGCGCTCCTCCGCCAGTAATGTTGCCTTGCTGCGCGTTGGTCTGTAAGAAAGGAGGGCAGGGTTTGCTAATACGACACCGGGAAGGCAGATGCAGAAACCTTTGGTGTTGATGGAGGCAGGTTGGAAGTAACCGTTACCTGTGTGTCGATATGAAAATCTCTATGTTTGCGGTTGTTACCGACTCAGCAGGTTAGCCATATGGGCATCCCCCAGATTGTGGAGTGCACAAATAACAGCATGGTTGTTGATAGAAGATGGGTAGCATCTAAATCTCTTAAGTACATGTCAGGAGTCTGAAATGAAAGTTGGACACAGGTTTGCCATGTTTTTGCTTAAAGACTTTTGAAAATAAAGGGGTTGGGATAAGGCCTCTCTGACCCTGCTCTAAGAGGAATTTCCCTACCTAAACCAAAATTAAGGATCTGTCTGTGTCAGGATGTCAAAAACAAAACTCTGTGTCAAAAGTTCTATCCTGACCCTCACACTACAAACTATACTATAAGGTGAAAAGGGAAATGTTTTTAACCTCAGAAGGTTCAGAAACAAGTGTTCATAAAGAATAAATGATTCAAAACAAAAGTTCTGCAGAGAAGATGATTTGTGGTTCCAGAGCTTAGTACCCTTCCACTGGATTCTTTCTTGCTCTTTGAGGCTTTTTCCATACAATAGTTCTTTAGTCCTCGTAGGCCAACTACCACACTTGTAGACAACAAACTGTGGTTTCTTCTTTCTTTTTTTGCACAATCCTTTCAAAATGCCTGGTATACTCTCCTGCCAGGTCTTCTGATTCACATACTTTAGTCAGTATTAACTTTATTCGGCCATAGAGCCATCAATGCACAACAAAAGCATAACCCATAACACATAACACATATACATTTATAATAACTCAAATTGTCAGCCAAACCTCTGGACTGTGAAAAAGAAAAGTCAACATTGTAACAGCCCCTGTGCCAGGTATAGTGGCGGAGCCTTCAATGTGGGGCAATTAGTTGGCTGTACAGTCAAACACCCCTTGTCCCTTAAAAGACCCCCCCAGGTTTTTTCCCTAGTGGGACTACATTAGCTGCAGAAAGCAGGGTAAACTGGGACCTTGATTCGCTAAAAGGGTTTTTTTTGAGTCTGGGGAGTGCGCAATTCACAATCATAGTGGGTGACAACAAACTTTGTCGCGTGACCATTATCAATATTCCTTTGGCCACCCTCGAAACCCTCAGTTCAATACAAATAGTGTCATGGAAGCGCCCCCTGTTTTGATAGATCCTTGTACAGTTTACAATGCCATCTCCAATTAGAGACTTACATGACCATACCATTCCAATCCAATGTGTGCATTTATTGGTTAGGGAATCCCTGGGCTCAAACTTATCAGGAGCACCTTCAGGGACATTATGCAAAAATATCGCCCTCCCCCACATAGACCTCTCGGGGTTCAACGGTGTGGAATTGGCATTGTTGGGTACTTGGGCCGCTGTAGCTGGTGTTCCTGGGGTCAGATGGAGGAGCCGCATGCCCTGTACCTTGACCATGGTTGTCGTCCCAGGGCATGTGTCTTGGGCCCCGGTCTGTCTACCCAGGCCCATGCACAAACCATGAAGAAATTTGAGCGGTCTCCTCATGCTCGGTTAAAATATCAGGACAAGTAGTGGAACAGATAGTGGGCTCAGCTTGCATAAGAGACCCTTTTCTGATAGGACAAGGATTACACTCGGATTTACAGCCACTGAGTGGATGCTGTATGATTTAACCGGTGGTGACTGAGGATCCCTTGTAGCGGCCATCAGGCGTGGTTGGCGCCCCCATCCGCCCCTTAGCACCACCTCCCTGATGATCTTCCAGTATAAGCAGCCCCTTTATATCAGCCAGTTCTCTTAAAACCAAGTCACATTTACAGACAGTTGGAGTACCCTCATTAACTTGGGCCAGGGGAGGGGTCGGAGTGGCAGGTATCCAGATGGAAGTTGGAATGCAACCAGACGTAACACTCAACTGGTGGCCTTTTTCAATGTGTGTGTCCTGCTCTACATCTATATGGACTTTAGGCTCACTTGGAGACAATGTTGGTAAATCGGTCTTAGGTGACAGACCCCCTGCCCCCTTTTCAGTGGGGTATTAGACGCTGCACTCTTAATTTTTTCGATCATATACACCGTCAGAACTGAGCAATATTTGATTTGGAGCGTTGTCTTGTCAGAGCTGGAGGGTATAAGTGGATGTTGGGCTACAGCCGTGCCAGGTTCTGGTGCAGTAAAGGCAGCAAAGGTAGGTGGAAGTGTCTCACAACTCCATGAGTTAGCCTTGCATGGATCAGGAACCCTACCACTGCATACATTCTCTGAGGTGGCACGATGAGTAGCCTCTTCATTGGGGGCGATAGTTTTACAACCCAAAATATCCAAAGTACTCCCAAGGAATTGATTTATTTCCTTTATGAACTGATAGGCGTCCCCTGTGAGCTTGATGAGTTATGAGGCATTATTTTAGGATCAGCACTTAATGACGAGGGCAGCATTTTCCTCTTTACAGTCAATATTTTCCTCTTGAATGGGTTGAACGTAGAAAAGCTTTGTGGGGATAAGGGAAGGGAGGGGGCAGCTGTGTACTCCAATGTGGTCATGGCTGCCATGGTGACTAAGATAAGCAAATGGAAACAGGAACATAAACGAGTGTGGACCTTCGATAGTAACATCAGATGGATCTGGCAGGCAGGCAGTTGAAACAATTAAAAGCAAGAGGGCCTCCCCCCGTCGCTTCTCCTCACCTTTCAACGCGATTCCCTCTCCACTTTACTTGTTGTTAAACAATGCAATACTGGGCACGGACACAAACACAGGATGCATAGACCTTGCGCCCCGCCATTGTCGCCGAACACCCAGCGGGCGCACAACACCTGCACCCTTGATCCCCATGGGCTTCAGTCTAGCCCCACTGCATACGGTGGGCGTCCTGGGAAGAAGGGGGAAGCGCATCCCGCACCCTTGATCCCAGTGGGCTTCAGCCCTGGCGGGAAGTGCGGGAGGATTTGAAGCTGAAGGGGTGGCCCACCTGGGCAGAAGAAGCGAGAAGCGCAACCCCACACCCTTGATCTCCATGGGCTACTTTAGATCACCTGGTGTACTCTCCTGCCAGGACTTCCGATACTCACACTTGAATGGCCTGGATTACTCTTCTGCCAGGACTTCTGTTTTCACACACTTGGGTGGCCTGGTTTACTCTCCTGCCAGCACTTCTGTTTTTACACACTTGGGACCATTGCCTGCTCCCATAGGTCCTTATATATGATGTTGCCTAACATATTCCACTGATAGGTTATCCACTCTCTGTTCCTTAATTATTTGCACTTTGCACATCCACACATTAGGAGAAGGGGTTGTTGCAATTAAAATGTCCCCGTTTTAATATGTCCATATTGTTTCTCTGTAAATCGGTTTTCATATATTTGCCCTGGGCGTGCTTGCCGATGCACCCTGGCGTGCCCTCTGCTTTTGGGTGGACTCATCGGTCTTCACTGGCGTTGCTTCACTCTCTCATGGTCTGTAAATGAAGGATCATAGCCTGCTTCACTTTGCGGCTGCCTTCTCTTTGATTGCCGGTCCTTTGGCTTCAGCTGCACACGCCTACTTTCATCCCGGCTCGGGTAAGCGAGATGCTGCTCTTTTCTGTTTGCGAACGCTGAGGAGTCCCTCATCGGCTCCTGGTGTTCTGGCAGCATTTCTTCACCTGCAGCTTCCTTCTCTGTCTGTGAGTCGCTTGGCTTCTCCACTCCGGTTTCCGTCTCTAGGCTCTCTGCTCTTTGTAGCGAGGTTCAGCTCTCACTCGCCAGTTGCCACAGCTGCTGTCAATGTCACTTGATTTGGACTGCTTACATTTCCCAGGCACATGTATGTGCCAGGAAACACTAGAACGTTCCTTGGGCATGCAATCTCTTTTGCTCCGTTTGCTCTTCTTCATACCAGTATTTCGAGGATTCTTGGAACCGAAGTCCATTAGTGATCTATGGAATCTGAATAAGCCTAAAGTGGTCTTGATGGCAAATTAGATCTCTTTGATTGATTAGTGGAATTGTCAAAGGGGATTTGTATTTGTTTATTATTTGTATCGCGCACCGAACTCTGAGGTAACTGGGCGCTGGAGAGACTTAGTTACATACATGAAAAGACACAGGAAAACAATCTGGAGACAGGGTTACAAAGGGTCTCTCGTATATACAATAACAATAGCAAGAAGGCATTACGTAAGACCTGGTGGTTACAAATAGGTCAGGTAGTTGATGATTAAATAATAACATGGTCGCTTGGGTACTCACGGGAGTGGTTTGGTGCTGAGCCATTTATTTAGTTCAGATTTGAATTTCAGGATGGAGGACTCTTGTATGTAAGAAGTGGGAATGGAATTCCAGAGTTTGGCTGCTTGGACTGGGAAGCTGGCACCACCTGCAGTAATTAATTTGAACCTATGTACTGTGAGGAGATGAGAGTGGGCAGATCTGGTAGTACGAGAGGTAATGTGCTTGTTGAATTTATCTGACAGGTATTTGGGGGCTGTATTGGCGAGGCACTTGTGGGTGATTGCCAGTGTGCGGAGCATGATTCTCTCACAAACTGGTAGCAAGTTGGATTTGCGTCTGGATGCTGAGATGTGGCTGGCTCTGGGTAAGTTGAGAGCTGCCCTCAAGGAGTTGTTTTGGAGGACCTGGAGTCTGTTTCGATTGAATTCAGAGGAGCCTCGAAAGAGTGTTACAGTATTCAATTTTAGACACAGCTAATGCCCTGGCTAATGTGAGGCAGCTATTAGCGGACAGGAACGATTTACAGCTGTAGATGAGCTTATTGGTGTAGGCTGTGGAGGACGCCACGTAGCTGACTTGTTTGTTGAGTGATAGTGTAGAATTGAGGAAGATGCCTAGCGTCTTTATTTCTTTAGAGACCTTGATTGTGTTACCGTCAATACTGAAGGACGTGTACCTATGATCGAGCTTGTTCAGATGTGCCTCGGTGGCGACAATTAGGAGCTCGGTCTTAGCGTCATTGAGGCACAGGCTGTTGGAAGCCATCTAAGCCTGGATTTCTAGGTAGAAGTCATTCAATAGTTTAGAGTCTTGGTCGTAGCTGCCAGAGAGTGGGATGAGGACTTGGGTGTCATCTGCGTAATTGGTCTAGATGACACCCAAGTTGTCCAGTCGGTTGAATAGAAGCTTTGTAAAAATGCTGTAGAGTGTAGGCGACATGCAAGAGCCTTGAGGGACATCACAGAGAATGGGACTGGGGCCGGCTGAGGCTAGTGGGGAAAATACCCTTGTATTCCGATTGGAAAGAAAGGAATTTATCCAGTCAGACGCATTGGAGGAGAAAGCTGCAGCAGTGGTGAGGTGGCTGGTTAAGGTTTGGTGGTCAATGAGTTTGAAGGCCGCTGATAGGTCAAGGAGCAAGAGGATCGCTAGTTTTCCTTTGTCCTTCGCCTCGTCCATCTCGATTTTTAGGTCTAAGAAGGCGGTCTCTGTTCCGTGTCTTGGTCTGAATCCTGACTGTCTGAGGCCTAAGAGGTTGTTTTCTTCTAAGCGCCTCTGAATTTGCAGATAAGCGACTCGGTCGAGGATTTTTAGAAGGAAAGGGACAGTTGTAATGGGCCTGCAGTTGGTAGGTATGTTGGGGTCAAGGTTCGGTTTCTTTAGGAGAGGCATAACCCAGGCTTCCTTAAGATTATTGGGGACTTGGTTGGATTTGAATGAGGAATTTATCAGAGTGGCGATGAAAGGGGCACGGTCTTTGGCTCCTTCGTTAACGATGGAGGCTGGGCAGACATCACCCTGACAATGGGAGGGTTTCAAAGTTTTGATATCTTCCACTTCCTTTGTGGTTACTTGAGTGAATGTGAATGGTGAGCATGGCGGGTGAGTAATCACAGACTCTGGTTTAGGGCGGTGGCAGCTAGCGAGGCTGATTCTTTTTGGATTCAATCTTGCTTTGCAGTAGGGTGATTTTGTCGGCTAATGCTTGTTGAATTTTTGTGCACCATGCACCATGCAGTATCCTTGGTACAGTATTGGGATGAAGATTCTGGGGATTCGAGCTCCTTTAGGATGCTAAAAAGCTCTTTGGAACTTGATTTGGCATCATGGATTCTGGTATTATAGGCTTCTTTTTTGGTGGCTAAGATAGCCGCTTTATAGGTGTCAGCTGCTGAGGTGAAAGTAGTTTTGTTCTGACTGGTAGGTGATTTGCGCCAGATAGGTTCCGCTGTCCGTTTGGAGTTTAAGATTTTTAATTCGGGAGTAAACCATTTGTTGAGATGGCAAATGGGTTTAGCTTTTTTTAGTTTGAGGGGTGCTGTGATGTCTAACGCTGATTTTAGTGTGGCATTATATAGATCGACCAGCTTGTTCGAGTCAAGGTCTTTGAACTTGGATGTGTCAAGAATATTGTTGATAAGTGGGCGAATACTATTGATTGAGATGTTACAGCAGTTTCTAGAGAGTGCACGTGGGGCAGAGGAACTGTTAGTGGGGATATTGGCTTGGATGGAGAAGGAGATGAAGTGGCGGTCCGTCCAGGCCACTGGCTAATTTTGTAAAATAGTGACAGAGCAGTTAAGGTCAGACACCCAGTCCAGGATTCGTTCTTTGGAGTGAGTGGGTTCAGTGACTCTGTGTTTAAAACCTAAATGGGTGATTGAGTTTTCCATCAGATTGGTAAGGTTGATTTGTAGAGTTTATAAGAGGGTTTTTCCTGTTCTTCATAGGAAAAGTAGTAGATGCATGGCAATAGCCCATGAGGACATGGGGAGGTTATTTCCAAGGGGAAATGGGGGATACCATGTCTCACCCGATGTAACCATGACATCTCCCCGGAGGCTGTCTCCTCCCATGTCATCCTCCCTCATATAGCTGCCCCCAGGGTCTGGATCAGGTTTAGATAGTGGTTGCCGCCCCCTGGCCACATGGGAGGAGGCTATCTTCCTTGGAATTGGTGATGACTCCATCAGATTTATCACATACAGTAGACCTAGAAGGATTATCTGTAGGAGTGTGGAGGTGTAAGGATGCAAGATTTTAGTAGTGAGGTGTTAGTTTAGGGATGAGGGGGCTTGGGTGTGGTGCGAGAGTATTGTCACTTCCTTGCTCTTGAGGGTAGGTTTCACTAAGATTAAAGGTGCAGACTAGTGCCGTACAGGAGAGGTTCCATGAGTCAGCTTGGTTTCCCGCAAACGGTAGTGCCATGAGTTTAAAAAAAATGCTTGTGGTAAATTTGGTGGTTGGTTAAAAGTCAAGTCTTTAACTGTTTCCTGAAAGTTAGTGGGTTCTCCCCCAACCAGAGAGATTTTGGCAGGGTGTTCCACGGTTTGGTGGCTTGAACTGAAAAAGAGGATCTTCCTTGCCGTTTCTTGTTGAAGTTAGGTTCAGCAATGCTGCACTAGTCCCTAAGTGTTCTGGAAGATGCGTAGTGTTGAAACCTACTTCTGAAGGAGGAGGGGCCCACTCTGTGATATGAACGATGGGCTATGCACCCTTTTATTGATGGGTAGCCAGTGGACAGCAGGTAATGCTAGTGTGATATGTTCAAATCGCTTCATTCTGAGAAGTACTCTTGCTGCTGTATTTTGGACTCTTTGAAGTTTCCATATTAGGTAATCTTGGCATCTGATGCTGTTTGGATAGTATTAGAGACATTTTGGCCATGGTCCTGAGGATGAATGTTAAGTAAGGTAAGATGCGGTGTAGCGTGTGCAGCTTGGAGAAATACCTTCTGATGAGGGCTATGACCTGTGGATCAAGTGTGAGGGTGTTGTCTATTTTCATTCCAAGATTTCTTACCGTGGTTGATGGGCAATTCATATTACTGTGGAAGAAGTAGTAGTAGGGGGATAGGGGGAGGAGGAGTGGTAGTAGAAGCGTGGGAGGAAAAGAAGAAGAGTTAACGGGTGGAGGCAGGGGGCGGTTGCAGTGAAACATTGCAGGTGTTGGGGAGGAGAAGAGGAGGCAGGTTAAATAAGAGAGGAAAGGCAACTATAGACTTGAGTGGAACCAGGTGTCTCTAACCGAGCAACTGTAAGGCACAATCCTTACTTTCCCATGAGAACAGTTACATCTAGTGAAAGTAGGGAAAGTTGGGAAGTTACTGAGGGAGTTAGGTAGCCGGCACGGAAAACATCATTTGTCGAAGCTAGCTATTAGATAGTAGGGGTTACCATTCGGTAGCACAAACTGGAAATTTGGGTATCCTGGTTTAGGGAGGAATACCCATGTGGGGCTGGAGAGAAAGGAGTGGCACCAGCGCCAGTCCCCAAACTCTTCTCCAACTGGTGCCTTCACTCAAACTACTTACCCGTCTCCGTCCTGAACAAGTGAACCATTACTCAGAAAAACAGTCCACATACCTTGTGCTGTCTTTATAATAAAACTCTCAACAATTTTTTGTGATTTAGTGAGTTTTTAAGGCCATCTGTGACATATAGCCCAGGTTTTCGGTGCATAAATCCCTCACCTCCCCACCCATGCTCTGACTTACCTAAGCGGGGAGCGGACACTGCTGCTTTTTCTAAGCCTTCCCCATCTGGCCCAACAGTTGGCAGTTACGATGCAGCGTCCATGTTTTTGTTTCCCGGGCCACCCCAGGGACGGTCCAGTACAATCAAATCTTCTGGCTGGGGAGAGGGCGGGGGGGTTCAGCATTTGGCTCATGCAGACGTGAGCCTTTGCTGCTCGGCTGGGGATGCTGAGATCCTGCAGTGAAGATCCTACTTGCTGATTCATTTCCACTATAATTCCATTAAATTGAGATTGCAGTGTGTGTGGGGGCTCTCATTCCCAGCAACACCAGAGGGAAATGGGGCAGGGGTCCTTGAATGGGCGGTCTCTGAAAAGTGCGCCAAAGCCGCCTGCCATCTTGCAACAGCGGCCGGTAACGCGGGAGCTGTGACGGGGGTGCAGATCGGCTGTGGGCCCTGACATTTACCTGCAGCGCTGGAAGAAGCCGGGTTGGTGCTGCAGCAGGCACATACAGCGGGCCACCTGCCCAATACCGGCGGATCTGGTTGTGGTGGGGGTTTGCGCACCAAGATGCCGGTTCGTGCCCCAATGGCAGCTCCAGGACCTGTGTGGGGGATTCCCGCTGCACAGCCTGGTGCCCACAGTGCACCTTGCAAGTGAACCGTTGCAGAGGTAGAGGAGAGACTGGGACCGGGCCACCGCCAGTAGTGGAGGAGTGGGCTGGGGTTGCCTGTTTATAGCCCGGAGCCTGCGATGCATTTTCCTGCAAGCAGAGCTATTGGCGGGCCCGGGCCGTGGACGTTCAGTGAAGTGAGTCTCCCACATTGTGGGTGAGCCTGCCCCGATGGGGCCCGGCAGATAACGTGTTTGCAGTGGCTGCTGCATGGGGACTGGACAGTGCGACGTGACCATGTTGAGGACACCGGGAGAAGGGATGCCATTATAAGGTGCGATCTCCAGTCCCCCGCCCCCTGTCTGGTGGCATATTCATGGGCAGACATCAATAGTAATAGCTCCTACTGTGGCTGCGAGAAGGGTGTGCCACACCCGTTGAAATTTCAAGTGGTCTGTCTGGGCTGCTCATGGCCTGACCCGGGTGACATCTGAAGGGCTGGGCAGGCTGAAAGGCCTGGGTTCTCCGCAGGAGAGAGAAACAACTAAGTGCCCAAACCCGGGGAAGAGAGAGTAACTGCACACAGCAACAAAGCCTGAACTGTGGTGGCTGCTGGGGGTGCGGCAAGGTACTGTTAAAACACTGACTGGCAGTTCTTATTTGGCCCCCTCTCCACGTATCCTGCGGCATGGCTGTCCCCGCCCATCCCGAGATCCCTTGTGCTCATCTGTTGGGCGATTTATTGCTCACACCCTGTGTATGCTCCAGGCCACACATTTAGGGAAGCACTATTTAAGCATTCATTAATGTTGCATTGTTGCTGGCTTGTATCACTTTCTTCAAAACGGCATACACTGCAGGTTATACCCTCCCTCACAAACATGGCAACACGCTGGTCTTGGAAGCAAGACCACGCAGAGCAACAGAGGTTTGAATCCCGGATCCGCGCTTAGAAACCGTACTCGGGTACGGTATTAGGCACGTTATAAAAAAAACAATAAAACAAAAAAAGGCCCAGTCTCACACGTGGGGCTTCTACATGAGGAGGCAACGTACAAACAGTGCTTTAGTACTCTATTTCCAGGAGGCCACGTTAGCCGGCGGACCTAAGTGGGCATAGTGGCACCTGGTTTGTTTGGGGAAAGTTGGAAGTGAGTGTAATATCCAACCTCCTGCAAGCTCTTTACGGTGGGTGAGGGCTGGGACTGGTTGTGGTATCTCATATGGAGAGTGGAAGATCCAGAGGGGGGCCGACAGCAGGCAAAGACTACTAGGGCACGAAGGACGCAGGTGGGTATGGCAAAGGACAAGCCCTGGAACTGGACCGTGCAGAACAGGATGGACCGCTACACAGTGAGCGCCCCTCCTCCCTCTGTCACGCCACAGGAGATAGCGGTATCATGTTTGGGAGTCTCCGGGGTAGATTGATGGTGTCCTTTTTGCGGCAGGATCTTCACAACTTGCGCTCAAGGGTGGGCAAAGCGGAACAACGTGTATCAGACAATGAAGACGTGTTAAGAAGATGGAAAGACACTTGGCTGGGGCGTCCCAGAAACTCACTATCCTGGAAAACCGTGCAGAGGACAGCGAGGGCAGGTCCCGACATAATAACTTGCGGATACTTGGGCTGCCGGAGAAGAAGGGCCCAGTGTGAAGTTATTTCTAGAACGCTGGCTTGCAGATTTCATGGCGCCCAAAAAACTCTATAAAATGTTTTCAATTGAGCAGGCACATCAGGTCTAAACAGGCCGCCCGGTACCTGGAGCGGCCCAGCGCACTCTGATGGCACGTCTCTTAAACTACAGGGATCAGGACACTCTCCTATATATGGCAAATTCAACGGGCCTGATCATGTACAATTAAATCTGATTGGATTCTTCCCAGATTACACAAAGGACATACAGCGGGCCAGACAGTCCTTTGACTCTGTTAAGAAGAAGTTGATGTCACTCAGCATTCATTATGCACTTTTCTTCCTGGCTCTGCTCAAGGTCTATCACAAGGGAATATTGTACATTTGTTCCAAAACCCTAAGGAAGCCTGGGATTGGATGGAGAAACATATCCTGTTTGGGCCACGCCCCGGATCAACTGGTGGGTGTAAACAATTAGCTGCATTGGAAGGGTCGCTGCCGCATGTTATGGTGGAGCGGGATAGATGAAGGGTTTCCCTCCAACCCCAGATTCTTTACAGAGGACGGAAAAGGCTGCTGCACCCGCTCATGATGCAACATACTAGGCAGGGATGGCAGAACTTCCATTCGCCATGTGGGTTGGGGGTAGGGCCACCCATATTCAGCCCCTTTGGGAGAATGCCTATATCCTGGAAGTGGGTAAGATTGGTAGACGTGGGGTCTGGAAGAGAAGTCAGTTGTGTAACATGGGGGATGTGGTGAGAGAAGGTGCACTGGTCCCATTTCCTGAGCTCTGTGACTAATTTGGCTTATTGGAGACTGAAAGGTACCATTATCTACAGCTTTCACATGCCCAGCTCAGTTTCAGTCCCTTCGAGATCTACCGACCTGTTCGCCGGTAGAGGCAAACCTTCTGGAACCCATACGTTCAAAAGTTATCTCTACCCTTTACCAGGTCCTGGCATGTTTTGCCATGAAGGATTTGGTTTGCCTCAAGACACGGTGGGAAAGGAATCTGGTCCTGCTGGAACCAGAGGATTAGGTGGAGGCCCTACTGTTCCCTAGGGAAATTGGTATCTTGGCTCGAATAAAGGTGATACAACTGAAGATTCTGCATAGGATGTATTACTCTCGCACTGCCTTATTCAAATGGGGGCAGGTAGCTTACGCTGGGTGTCTCAGATGTGGAGCGGCGCCTTTTTTTCATATTCTCTGGGAATGCCCACAGGTTCACTGCTTTTGGCAGAAGTGTATGGATATGGTCCACTCTGTTTGAGGATTAGTAATACCTGGGGACCCGAGACTACTACTCTTGGGGGCGTGGGGAGAAACAGGTTTAACTAGGTTTGAGAAACTGTGTCTACGGCCATCGGACTGATGAAGTGAACTGTTGCAGCACAGTGGGGGGCAGCAGACCACCCAAGGTTGGCTAAATAGGTCACTGACATGGACTGTTGTATGACCCTGGAGAAGAGAATATACAATGCAAGGGCGGCTCTTTTAAATGGGAGAACATTTGGGGTAAATTGGACGGGCGGGTTATGGAGGGCAGAGCTGGCCTTTTTGATTGTGAATTATTTGCGTTGTTTCTGGATGATTCTTCTTTTGACAGTGCTTCCCTTGGTCTATTGTTTGTTAGAATTTAACAGTGTCATCCAATCATGTTGCAATATTATGTTTCTCCTATATGTAGGGTTGTTATTTTTTATTTGTTTCTGTGCAAAATAAGTGTTTTTTAAAAAAAAAAAAGAATCTTTTGGCTGGCCCTATTAACTTCCTGATGGGCCAGCTTGCCTCCCAGTCTGCGTGCAGGTTGCACTAAGCATGCAGCCCGGACGCATTTTAGCCAGAACGCACCCGAGCTACGTGGCCCGGCAAATCAAAGGAAACACATACCCCGGGGAACTGCTCGAGGCTGAGACCCACCAGAGAGCTGTTTGTCTGGCTGTTGCTGCCTTTTATCCTCTCCTTTCCAGCTGCCAACTGTTTTGTTCTCCACTGTAGCTGCTCTCCAAGCTTCAGGCTTCAGGCCAGTCCATTGGTCTAGCAAGTGGTGACCTGACCCATGCCCTCCAACACTCTAAAGGTACCCCAGGGAGGAGTACAACCTGCTGCCAGGTACATAGTTGTGTGGTAAATGACATATACAAAAAAACATATGCACTTTTAATAAACTATTTGGCATGGTGTGTCACTCTCGATCTTTTTACCTACAAGATGTGAAGTAAGTTAACCCACCATGCTAGGCCAGGGGTTACACAAGCATTATGTAATTGACAAATAAAACTAGACATACGCAGGAATTATGGCTAAAGGACTTGGGCTCTATAGTGCAAAAACTTCAAGCAACATGATGCTGGTATGCTTTTCTCATGCTTCAGGCATGCCCCGGACTTAATTAAAACCAATTCAATTGGTTGGGTTCCTACTTTGTGCTCCTAGTTTAATTCAATCTTAGCAGAGGACATCCCTCATTCCTAAAAAATCTTGGTAATCGTCTGCACACTCAAAAAAGGGAAGAGGGATAATCCTGCAAATTATATTTCCTCCTTGATGCCTCAGGAAAGATTGTTTCCACGGTTGTCCTGGTCAGGATTCAGGAGTGGGAAACGAATGATAATATCATAACTTCAGCTTAGGAGGGATTTCTTTGGGGGCTGGTATCATCAAACAGGGCCTCCTCACAATGCTCCCAGCAATGAAATACATGCCTCTGCAAAATGGCTCCTTATGGTTTGTCTACCTCAAGGTTGTGTTTGATCTGGTTGACAGGACCTCTTTATGGGAGACCCTGAGATTAGAAAGACTGGACCCAGCATTTGTGGATTTAATCATGCATCAGGGTTCAAGAGGCAGGGGTTGTCTGCGTCCTCTGGGTTTGATTTCGGAAGACTTTGTGATTAATAAAGGGGTGAGGCAAAGCGGTGTCCTTACCCCCTACCTTATTTAATCTTTTTATTAATGATGTGGTCTCCTTGCTTCATCTTAGGGGGCGATGATGCACTAATTCTCTCCCAAACAGAGAATGGTCTTCGGCAACTACAATAGGGCTTCGAAGAGTATTGTCACCTAAAGCACCTTTCTATTAACGAAGAAGAAACTAAATTATGATCTAAAGAAAAAAGGCTGCTGTGCTAGAAGATTGTTCTAGGTGGAGTTCCTTTGGAGCAATTTAAAATATTTGACTACCTGGCAATCAGATTTTCGTGCTGTGGATCGTGGAAGTCTCCGAACATATTGTGATTTTAAATGAGATTACTGGAGGGATACTTCGTTTTTCTTGTTGCTTTGGCGGCAACACTGTTGCTGCCCTTGTAGAGGCTTGTAGAGCTAAAGCTTTAGCTGAAGACCTAAATGCCACAGAAGCCATTTGGGGCCGCAAGGGGTAGCCCCTGCTAACCCTAGTGACACCCCTGCAACCTCTTGCACAGTCTCTGCGACCCCTGGCCAAGAATAGCAGAGGTAGTACAAAAAAAAAACAATTATGCAGATTCTCAGAGCCCTCTTTCTTTTCTGAAATCACCCTGTGATTCTTATCTTGCTGTAATGTGCAGTTGGAGATTAGTGTTTAAAGCCAGGCAGAATGGTCCTCAGTCCTGCAGCTTCCTATCAAAATGCATTTTTAAGCAAAAATATTTAGAGAAAACTTGATCGTTATATGTTACTGAGGCCTATCATTTTGTGCTAAAATACTCTATTTCAATGTAATTCCCATATACAGGTACACTAATTGGTATTATCAGATTTCTATGTATAGTGCTTCATTCCTGACTCCTGATTCCTCTTGCTTCTAAGTGCTTTGGTATTATAACTACAAAATGTAATAGTACTTCATTTATCATCCTCAGAAGGGTTGAGGGGTTGATTCAGCCCTGCTGACATATGAACTTGGAAAGTGCAGGTTGGCACATGTGACAGTTGACCTTTTAACTCTCTGACCTATTCAATTGTAATACTGGATTCTGTTTAACCAATTGTGCAGTTAAAAAGAAACCTTTATTAGGATATCTGCCCACACCCACCCTGTCCCCTTCAGTCCTCTTTAAAACAAAACATAACACTAGTATTATTAGGTTTGCTATTGGGCAATTACATATTCCTCGTTTTTCTAAGCACTGTAATAATATGTCTTACGTTAATAAGAAATGTAACGTCCAGGGCCAATACATTACCACATGCTGTATTATGCGCATTTAAGGAGAAATAGCTTGTAAGATAGCTCTGTTGCTTAAGTGCTCACTGATGTGAACTATGTGTGTTCTGCAGGTCACAGATTTGAATCCCAGCAAGGCCTAGTCAACTTCTAATACTTCTGACGGCAAACATTTGTATTGCTGGGTAACAAGCATTTTATATAAATGGTTTATGTAAGGCGCTTTGGCAAAAGTCCTATGTAAGTAATTGATTATTATAAATGTCTAAGCACGGTTCGAAATTGAGATTTGATGAGCAGGAGCTAAAACTAGTTCCAGCATTTCAGAATCACACTGTAGGCAGTAGATACCACAGGGGAACCAGGAGCTACCATTGTGTATGACCCATTGTGTTTAAATGTATATTAGTTGTGTGCTAGTTGTTCTTTATTAACATTCTCAAATACTCAATGTTAGTGTTACATTTACATGTTAGTAAGCCAGAAGTAGCTGCTGGTAGATGTTGGTTTCAAGCTAACGAGGCTCTACTGTGGTAGAAGCAGGAGCTAAATAGCTCCCAGCTCCCATCAATTTCGAATCCTGCTAAGTGTTAGTTTTAGCATCAATACATCCGAACAAAGGATCAGAATAATGTCACAGTCTTAAATAGGTGTTGCTTTAAAAAGTGTTTCTGTGCTTACTTAAAATCTGTGTGAATCTTTGTCTCATGTCTGATGCTGAATGAAACAGGGTTATGAATGTATTGGAACAAAAAATTTAAAACATGTATATTTTGCAACCTTTCTTATTTTTATCACCAAATTTATGTGCCCCTCCCCAACTATAACTCCTGGACACACTACCGTCCACTTCTGCCCCCAGTCCATCTGGTGGCGATGAATCACATAGGACATAGCTACAAAATAATTCCTCTGGGCAGGCTTCCACCTGAAAAGTGGATAAGGCAGTTAGGGTGGTGGTTCGTGGGTGGGATCAAAGACAAGAATAAGGGCAGATATCATGCAGTAAGCATGCCATCACAGTCATTCAAGCAAGCTGCAGAGAGACCAGGTAGCATGGAGCTGATCTCTCTGTGCAGAGCAAAGCCGAGGAAAGGGCACAATGGGAGCTGCAGTCACACTACTTTTGTAGACAGCCTGTTCCCTGCCATGTCACTGCTGGAGGTTGAGAAGATGCGTTAATCGTCAAGGCGTTAACACTTCTTGGCAGTAATTCCAAGTAGCTTCACTCGAGTTATTATTTTGTGCTTCTGTGGCCACTTTTATTACCTTTTCTTGATATCCTGCTTTTGCTACTTAATCCTGTCTGCTGTAGCTGCTTTATACGGCAATCTTTCCAGTCTGCTAGTGCAGCCTTCCTGTCCTTGAAACTTTCCTTGAAATCCTGTTTTTGGCTACTGAATCCTGAATGCTGTAGATGCTTTGTTGCAGCACCTATCATGTTTACTGTCAAAGATAACTCGTTTTCTGCCGGTATTTGTACTGCTTTTCTGATTTTCTTCATACACCCTGATTTACAGCCAAATCTGTTGCCTCAGACTTCCATTGTTTTTTCCAATGATGTTTCCTCTCCTTTTCCCTTCAGTCTGTTTGTTATTGTGATTTTCTACTGTTATCCAATACCACACATTTTCTGAGTTATCAGCAACCTTGCATACATATCTTTTCTATTTTTTTCTTGCTATATTGCTGGACTTCAGTCCATATTTTAAGTGCCTGCTCTTCACTGCACTGAGTTTTCTGAATTAATGCATTTACTGAGTTTGTCTGTGACTAGTAAATATGTTCCCTGTATCCACATGTTACCTGATTTGACTGAGTCCCATCTTCTCTGTGACTAGTGCACTCAATTTCCTGAACTACGTATTTGCTGAGTTGGCAGCAACTTACTGACTTGTGCATTGAATCCAGTGGAGTCATCACTGATTCCCTGGTGGTAACAACCTCCCATCTGGCCAGAAGACAGCAGCTGTTACCTGATCTGGACCCTGTGGGTAGCTTTATGAGGGAGGATCACATCGGAGGAGACAACTACCTGGGAGATGTTGCGACTTCATTGGACGAGACGCGGTATCCCGCCCTTTCCCTTGATGAAGACCCTCTAATACCCAAGACCTTAATGGCCTATTGTTGGCTGTCTGTTTCCCCCTTGTAGAGGAAGTAAAGAAACATCCTCTCAGTATTCTGTAGGTCAAACCCCCATCTATGACCTAGACGCACAAAGCTCCAACAAAACCCCTTTTGCTTCTGAGATACCTTTTTAGTAGGCATGTTCTTTCAAGTAAAACCACTGAGAAGAGCTATTTAAAAAATATTTGTCCAATGACATCCATGGACTCCAACTCCCATAATCCCTGGAGTACTGAGACAATGAAGATGAAGGAATTGGAACAAGGTAACGGGAGCCTGAAGCTCAATGTGCAAACACGTTCTACAGAATTAACGATACATGGGACATATAAAGATGGCAGCTGCACTACTGAGGGTGGCAGTGCAGGAAAAGATGTTGGTTCCCCTGCTGAGGAATGTGAGAAACCCTCCTTCTGAACTCGGCCACTGCGAGAATTTGTCGCTTTGAACTTGGCCACTCTACGCTCCACTGTCCTGAATTCTATCACTTAGAAATGTTGCCCTCTGTTTTTCCCACTGACACTCCACAACTCTGATTCCAACTACTATTAGATCTTGACCCTCTTGTGTACTTTACCTCTGCAAGATTCTGCCACTCTTGTATATTTCCACTGTGAGAGCTTCATCCACTGTACCGCACCACTCTGAATGTTGCCACTGCAAGATCCAGCAACCACTGCATTTGAAACACCCTCACAGACTTTCAACCCCTAGATACTTTCCACCCCCCTGGGATGTTCTGCCCCCACAGGCGACCTTGACCACACGGGACGCCCTGCTTGCAGGCATATAGTGCCCAGCAATAGCTTGCTCCCTCAAGGATAGTTTTTTTTAAATAAACATATTTTATTGGTGATTTAAACACATTCATACAACATATCAACAGTTTGCCCACCTTCCCCCTTTCACCCCCCCATCCCGGGTTGATTCCTTGATCTGTTCATGTTTGTCACGCCATGCATCACCTCCAGTGGTATGTCGCCTGTAATGTTCAAGATAGGACCCCAGTGCTTCTGCCATCGCTCACCAATAGTTCTCAGATTTCACGTTCTTCCCACTTTCCCCAGATCTTCGTAGCTTTTGCAGGGCACCCCCGTGCCGTGTATATTCTGTGTCTTTTGTCGCGCAGATGTCCATTTCGTTGACCCATTGGTCGACTGTTGGGCATTCCGGTGCACCCCATTTCTGTGCTATGTCCCGCTTTATCAAGCCCATTGCTGTGGAGAGAAAAATACCCTCCCATTTGTTCGAGGCACGTTCATCCAGAGCACCCAGTAGCATTATTGCGGGTTCTAGTGTTATTGTGCGGCCCAGCGTTCTTGTAAGTACTTGTGAGCATTGTGTCCAGAAGTTTCTGATCTTGGGGCAGTCCCAGAGGAGATGAAAAAAAGTGCCCTCCTCCCCCCGGCATCTCAGGCAATTGGGGTCTGCTGCCCTCCCCCAACCGAAAAGGGCCACGCGGGGGTAGTATACCCTGTGAAGTATTTTGAGCTGTACCAGTCTTATTCTGGAGTCTATTGCGATTCCCTCAAGGATAGTTGAGCCAGCTAGACAAATGCCCTACCTGGACAATTGGCCCAGAGACCGTAAACCCCAAGGATAGTTTGCCCCCTGAAGGACAGACTGCCCCCCAAGAATAGTCTGCTTCCCAAGAATAGTGTACCCCAAAGGATAGTGTGCTCCCCAGGATAGTTGCCCTCCAGCAACTTGTGAAGGGAGCTACCCACACAGCAAGACACACCCTAGCTACAAGCTTTTGCAAAGGCAATCTGGTTACAATGGCACCCCCACTGCAGATCCTATGGAGCAACCATCTCATAATAACATTCATGATCCACCTGTCAACACAAATACAAACTAACTCCCCCAAATTTCCACCCAATTCTGAAGAGAAACTGGAAATCCTTAAATACTGTGGACCTAAACACCAGACTGCAATCCACAAAACCATCAATGACCATGCTCACAACTCAAATGATCATCAAACAAAAAACTGAGAAAATTAAAAAATGGATCACTAAAACACTTGATGACATTGCACCAAAAAAGCCATTCACCCCTTCACAAAAGAAAGCAACTGCAAGGTGGCTTACACCTCGGCTCAGAGAACTTAACAAAACAAACAGAAAACTGGAACAAGAATGGAGGATAAACTACAATCGGCAAAAAAGAACGCATACCAAAAACAGATATGTATATACATAGCAGAGATCCTCAAAGCAGAAAAACTTTACTACACCGAACCTATCAACAACTCGGCTAACGCCAGAAAGAGATTTTCAGGATCATTAATGAGCTAACAAACCCAGAATCCTGCAACAACACACCTACACCCTCTCAACAATTATGCAAGGACATGGCAAATCACTTCAAAAACAAAATCAGAAGCATCCAGCAAGTCATCAACAACGCCCCTAACCAAGCAACACTGGAACCAACCACACGACTAACTGACTTCCTGGCTATCTCGGCAGAAGCATTTACAAACCTAGTGAACAAAAGCAACAGAGCAGGCTCACCCACAGACCTTTGCCAACCAGACATGGACAAGACTATTGTGACGATTCACTACATGTCGTCACTTCTCCCTCAGGGGGAGCCCTTTCCATGGAGCCAGGAGGGTGAGGCTGCTACCAGATAGTCCCCTTGGGGATGATATAATGCAGAGGATCTCATGTGGGGGGACTCCCGCCACCCTGGGGAGACGGATGACCATCTAGAGTATTGCCCTTATGAGAACATCAGACCCCCTAGCCTCTCCTCCTTACGTACCTCTTTTTCGACAGTAGGCATATGTACTGTTATAAGGCAAACTACCTCAAGTTTCTGGAAAGTACTGAGTCGAAAAACAACATCAGGAACATAGGTAATCCAAGTACTGGAATGAGGCAGAACACATGAACAATGAAGAGCAATACCAAGAAGGAACTACAGCGATATAGACATCTGCAGAGGCGTGGTTTCTCCTACGCTATAAGAACTAAAGACGGAATACTTATCACAGGGACACATGCAACTAGAATAAGAGGCTGTGAATCCCGGGAAGTACGAAGAGGCCAGGACGGAACCGAGAGCAGTCTGCTCATGGAGTCAAGAGGACAACGGGTCTCCTTTTTCCCAATGTCGTCTAGGCGGTAACGGGGAGGCTGGCAGACGGTAAGGCGAACGCAAGAGGCAGCATCCATACTGTCGGTCCAAGGGCTGTGCAGGGGATCCGTGAGGTAAAGGCACTGAGATACAGAGATGCCTGTGCAGTACTCTGAGGAGGAAAGAGACCCCAGGTAGAACTAGCTGCGCATCCCGGAACCGGCAAGTTAACGGGAGAGGCGCTGGGCCCAGTAAGGGCCTGAAGGTAAAGGAGGCAAAAATCCTGTACAGATATAACGAGCAAGACTATCCTCCTCGTGGCAGTACTTGGCAGGGAAGTGAACCAAGTGGGCCAAACCAAAGAAGAAGAGAAAAAAGGGAGGAAGGTCCAACAAGCCTGGGGAAGGTTGTCATTCCCTCCGGCTATTTGAGACAGAACGCCAGGAGAAGGGAGGCAACCTCCTGGACTACAAAGTAAATATTGTTTGGAACTTTGTGACCTGGGGGAAGGGAGTCATTCCCCAAGCTATCCGAGACTGAACGCCAGGCCAAGGGAGGCATTCTCCTGACCCACCAAGGAAATGTTGTGTGGAACTTTGACCATATCCCAGGAGAAGAGAGGCATTCTCACGGGACCGGAACTGTGCTGCTTTATTTCTTAGTTTATAATGTAAGAGACAGAAGTAAGGTTTTCTTGACCCAGGACGGTGGACACTTTTACTTTGACAGACATCCTGACAGTCACCTTAGATCTTTAGTTGAGGCAGGGAAACCCTTCTTAGGAATAGGAAAAGATATGTCGTCTCTTGCTTTATTACATAATAAGTCTTTAGCCCCAAACATGCCACCTTTGTTTCAGAGTCTTTCTTCTGCACCCCTTACACTATCCTCGCCCCAAAAACACCAGCAGAATATTACCACAACATAGTCAACCACTCATTGACAACAGGCAACGTACCACAAAGACTTCAAATCAGCATACATCAAACCACTCTTCTTGAAAGACCTATTGGGAAACACAGAAGACCTAACCAACTACCGACCGATAACAAACATCCCATACTCTGCAAAACCCCTTGAAAGCTATGTTACAAACAAATCCTGGAACACATAGAAAGCAACCAGCTAAAGTTGGCTTCAGACCAAAGAGAGGAACGGAAACTGCATTACTGTCCATATGGGATGATCTAAAAACTAATGCTGACTCACCTCAGCACTAATAGTACTAGATGTGTCTGTAGCCTTCGACACAGTAAACCAAGAAACACTCATCAAAAGACTCTCAGAAATAGGGATCAGCAACACAGCTTTACTATGGCCAAAATCCATCCTGACAGAATGAACGGAAACCACGTGGCTAAGCCTCCAAATCAACCCCACACAAAACAACCTGCGGAGTCCCACAAGGGTCATCACTCTCACCACTATTCTTTAACATCTACATGACCCCTCTCATCAATCCTATCAAAAGACACAGACTGACGTGCTACAACTAAGCAGACAACACACAAATCATCTATAAAATCATCACGAGTGATACACCAGACCCAACCCTTACAAACTGCCTCACAGAAATAAACAAATGGATGAGACCAACAACCGTAAACTCAATCTGCACAAAGCAAAACTCATGGTCACACCCAACAACCTGTCAAACAACCTGTCAAACCAACTCCGCATTCCATGGCCTGTGAAAATGGGAAATTGACATGAACTCTCCAAGGTAGTTAAAAACCTTGGGATACTAATTGGCAACAACTTAACTCTAGAACCACATGTCAACGCAGTAGTAAAGAAGCGCTTCTTTCAACTGCACACAATCAAACGGATATTACCCTTCCAAAATGTCCAACATTGGACACTCGCCGTCATCTCCCTCGTCCTATCAAGAATAAACTACGCTAACAGCATCTATCTGGGAATGCCATACCACCTCACCAAAAAACTACAATGAATCCAGAACACAGCTGCAAGACTACTTCTCAGGCTCAAGAGAGAACACATCGCACCAGCACTCAGAAATCTTCGCTGCTACCGGTTAAAATAAATGTTTTCTTTAAAACAATCCATGTCTGTTCACAAACCAAATCGAACACTGAGATCCAGCAACAACATTCGCCTCAAACCAAAACAATACCCAAAACTGCAATTTGGTGGATCAGCATTCTACTGATTCTCGACAAAACTTTGGAACTCACCCCCGAAAGAAATCCAAACAGAAGATCACTTAACAATCAGAAAATTAATAAAACATGCCTTTTAACTCCTCAAGCTAAATGGAAAACTCAGAGAAAAACAGCCATCACAATACAAGAAAAACACCCCAAAACAACCTAAAACCTAATAAACCCTGGATGCCCAAGGAAACGAGCCACTTTAACGCAGGCCACCATAGAAGAATCTGAACTCTACCTAACCAACATCACCCCTGAAGAGAAGGGCACAGAACAGCCTCATCACTAACCCTACTAACAATTTCCCAAATTCCTGCATACTCGCCATAAAACACCAAAATGAAACACACACACACACCTCTCCAAGAGCAGAAAACTGAAACATCTGAAGCCACCACAAACTTCACAAAATGTGCAATCCCCCCTAAACCAAGTGAACTACAGAAAACCAAACCACAAGCACACAAACCATGCCATACTGCCTCATACACAAAACTCTACCAAACCATTACCGACCAAAAACAAACCCAGCACGTAGTGACTGGGTTTTCCGAACTGCAGCAACCAACAGCACATCAAAGCTCTCTTGCACTCACCCTCTCTATTACACTAACTAACCCTCCCAAACACCCCTTTCCTTTTCAGATCCGCCAGAGTGTATGAAGACCATGAAGATGGCAGCGGTGCGTGGTATAAATTGCAATAACATAACATAAACTCTGCTTTCCGCATTTATTGTGAATTGGTCCACTGCTATGCCTCGTCTCTGTATATGGATACACTGTGACCCCTAGGTTGGTCTCTGTTAAGATAAGGGGAATGCTTCTGTTGCCTTCTTCTATTCCATTGGAGGCTTTCCTTTCTCATTATATAGCCTCCAGTTTTACCCTTACACGTAGTGCAACAGTCTGTTCAGCAAGCCTAAGTCATGACCCTTCTGTATGGCAGTTGTTAAGAGCAATACTGTTCTCAAGTTATGTCCCTAATCTTCCTGGATATCTCTTATCATATTCCAGTACACCCTTTATTCTGATCAATCCCTCTTACTCAGCATATTTGCTTGCTTTCTCTTTTTCTTTGTCTCTTGCTCACAGCCAGCTACTGCCCCCTGCAGAGTATGTGACCACCTATCCACATAGATCAGTCTGGTATGTATCCTGTTTCTGTTTGTTACCTCCTCAATCTCCCCTAATCTATATTGCATGCTCCACCAAAGAGCTATAGTGATGTGCTTTCCCAACATACTTCTGAAAGGAAATCACATTTTCTAAAACGGTTATACAAAAAAAGGTAACATATATAAACTCTGGGAATGCCATCATTAATGTTTAACCTACAATATTATTTAGCAAGCTGTGGCATAAAATCATAATTTTAATAATGAATTTGCATTTAACTTCTTAACTGTACTGCCAGCACCGCAGATTTATTAAAGAGTTAATTTGACATAAACAGAAAAGTACACTTTTAATGTGACCATCATGGTCCAGGTGTTAAGGTACATCATTTACAGTCTATAAATATTCAGTGTCATACATCCATTTTCTCTTCTTTGCTCTCATGGCAATGTCTTCAGTAATTGGGTATTAATAACCCATGATCTTCATCCAAGAGTTCTAGATGTTTTCAATAGTTGTTGCATATTAAGTAACAAGAGGAGACATGACGAAGGATGGGTATAATGGGTGGCAAAATGTATGCCTCCATTGTCTTTATTAAAATGACACTTTTTCTACACATCTAGCTAAGAAAATGACACGGAGGCTATGATATTTCAAGTTTAAAGCACATTTGCTACAGTCTGCGAAGCATGCACAACTGGCTTCAAACAGAACGCCTTAAGGGTGCAATCACTAAAGCAATCAGCCAATGTCAGTTTACCTTGCAGAGAACTCCTGCTAGAAAGGATTTAGATGCCATAACACACACAGAGGAATGAGCCCCAAATATCAACACATTAGTCCCAGGCAAGGACACGACCCATCTGACCCAGGTGGTCAGCATAAGGGAAGAGAGATGGTCAAATGTGTTTTAAAGATCTCAGTACCTGTGATTGATTGGATCTCCTCAAATTGACTGTGGCATGTTTGTATTATTTTCAACATTTTATAACACATGATGTTTCTTGTTCAGGAAAGGCAGGATAACTAATAGTGGCAGAATCAAATTTAGTATGTCTGGCAACATTAAAACATACACAAAATGAGAAAATGATCTTTTACTAATGTCTAAAGCTCTTCACATCTGAAACTCTTCTGAAAGAGAGAAGGCAAAGCAGCATAGCCAGTTTGATAGATAACTGTTTTAAGGACAATAATTCATTGAGTGGCTAAGCATGGAATACATTGAAATTAGGTTAACATCCCACATTGCAGTGTATTTGGAACCTGGGTGCTTCAGTACTTTCACACCTTTAAGGAAGCAGCATACTAAAGGATGGTTACCTATAGATACTCCTTTTGACAAAACATATCCAGCCAAAATGGCCCATCGGTATAGGTTAATGGTGCAAAATGCTTTGTTTTGCACAAAAGGAATAGAAAGAAAATGTACCACCTTTACTGGAGGTGCTATAACAGGAGTTAAGTCTTGCCCCACACACCAATGAACCCAAGCTCCCTATGCCATTGAATCAATCGTGGAGGTTCTAGAGGCCTAGGATTCTCTGACCACTGAAGAAGCTGCATCGTAAAGCCCCTGGAGATTCCAAGAACCCTTGCTATCAAATGGTAGGATCCCTGCAGCATTAACTCATGAGCCAGCCGTTCTGAATCAAACAGAACGGTGGGGAAACATGGATACTAGTTGAGGAATATATATATGGAAATTTCCGGCAGGGCCGAATAAGATACCAGAGAGGAGCATAGCGGAGTGACTGCACTAGTGATGTCTTGTCCAGCCTCTCCTGCCAGCCCAATCTCCGAATCATCATGAACAGTGGGAAGGCATAACCTCAGATTCTCTGCCAGTTCTTTTGAAAAGCGTCCAGATCAGTTGTTTCTGGATCCAATCTGCAACTGAAGAACTATGAGAGTTGGGTATTAATACGAGAAGCAAAGATGTCCACCTCCAGAGGCCCCCAAAAATGAGAAATCTTCTTTAGAACGTGACTAATGTATTCTCCCTTCACTGGAGTACCTCATGTGTCTGGTGGAATCCCGCTTGGCTGCTGTATTGTGCAACCCCCCACAGAAATATAAATCCCGAGTATAAATCCACCTTGGCTTGTTAGAATTTAATAATTAATTCTGCAAACAATATCTAACTTTCAAAAACAAGGAATTTCGAATACATCTTGGATTTATTTGAAATATTTTTTAGGTCAAGTTTGACCTTGTTCAATCAATCAAAAAGTAATGCAAAATAGTAAACGCATACAAAAGATTTATATATTATGCATACATTTCAATGCGAAGAAATTCATGTGCATCTGTCCCATGACATATGACAGAAACACAACTGATACAAGATAAGAAAAGATCAAAATCACAAAAGAAAATACATTTTGCAACATCACATACAGGGTTTGCACGTAAATGTAAACCAGACTCTCCAAATGTTCTAACACATGTGTCTAATTTCATTTGACACAGCAGGGATATAATGTATCCCTGCCTGTTTGTGAACATATTCTAAATGTTCATTAATCATAGCATATATAAACATCATCATCGGCCAACTTGAGTTTTGGCTATTCAGGATTCACAATTTCTGTGCCCAACCTTCTCAATTGTGGCATCCAAATACTTTACCACTATCCACTCCTGGTCCTAGGATGCACTGCCTCCGAGGAGTCAAACAAAGGAATGCCCTGGGAACCTAGCACTCCCTGTGCAACCCCATATTCTTCAAATGAGGGGGAAGCATGTCCCTTACTCGTACGGCGTGCAGAATCATGGGTATGCCAGTGTTAGCCATCTGAAACCAAATCCAGGTCAGAGGAATGAGACTCTCCATCAGCCTTGCTACCCAAGAAAGTTGACAAGGCCACTTCATTTGTCCTTTTGTTACAAATATTACTTGTGCAAACAAAAGTTGAGGCTTCTTTAAATTTCTCCTTTCATGCTGAAGCACACATGCAACTTTTCTCCCTTTTGCAACTTTCGAATACTTGCGTCCAGAAACTGCCACAGACAACTTCTAAATAGGTGCTTTCATCAATGATTCCACCCGGTCTGAATATCTCAGCTGACCAAAATTGCTCCTCACAATCAGGAGATGTATTGTATTGTTTATTTATTTATAGAGCGCGCATGGCCGTTAAGCAACTGGGCGCTTGCAGAAAATAAATCTTGGGTTACAGGTACATGAATAAGTTACATTTCTTATGTTTCAGGATCATATATTACAGGATCATATATCTAGCATTTCTTACTTACATGTGAGATATGTTACATATATCAAAACCTTATTTGTGTTGCAATGTCGGATGACTTACATGAAAGATCTGGTACAGTTACAAGTATTTACAATAAATATACAGAGTATTTGGTGCAGTTGGGGCATTTAGCGGTTGTTGGTATTAAGCCAGAGTTTAGCGTTAGCTTTGAACACATGGAAGGAAGGGGTGGCTCTAAGTGCATCTGGGATGGAGTTCCATAGCTGCGCTGCTAGGACCGGGAAACTGGACCCACCAGTTCTTTTCAGTTTAAAGTTGTGGACGTTGATGCTATTTGAGAGGGCCTTTCTGATGGGACGTTCAGAGGTATGCTTAGTGAATTTATCTGTCAGGTATGCAGGAGCTTTGTTGTTCAGACAATTGTGTGTAATGTTCAGAGTTTTGAATTTGATACGGTCATTGATGGCCAACTAGTTGACGGCTCTTCTATGGACAGATATGTGTTGTCCTTTGTGGATTCCTAGGGCTGTTCTAAGGGCATTGTTCTGCAGGGTTTGGAGTTTGTTAATGTTATGTTTACTAGTGCCTAGGTACAGTGCATTACAGTAGTCTAATTTAGAGAGGATGAGGGCTCGCGCTATGGTGGTGCAGCTATCTGTGGAAAGATATGGTTTGCAGGCGTGGATGAGTTTGCAGGTGTAACTGGTTGCTGAGGCTGTAGCATTTACTTGCTTGTCGAGGGTGAGAGCTGAGTCTAAGTAAAAACCTAAGGTTTTAACTTCCTTGGCTACCTTGATTTTGATGCCATCGATCGTGATGGAATTGTATAGCTGGGGTAGTTTGTTCAGTTTATTGGTAGACCCGATGATTAAGAGCTGAGTATTATCGTTGTTAAGACATAGGCAATGTGTGGCCATCCAGGTTTGGATGATTTGGTAAATTTTGTTTGAGTCTGGTGTCTTTTTCATAATCACCTTGGATTGGGATAGGAATCTGGGTATCATCGGCATAGTTAGTATATGAGACCCCTAGTTTGTCCAATATATCAAAGAGAGGCTTTGTAAAGATATTGTATAATGTAGGGGAAACACATGACCCTTGAGGGACTCCACAGGTGATGGGGACTGGATCCGCTGCTGATGAAGGTGAGAAGACTCTTATGGTTCTCTGGTCCAGGAATGAATTTATCCATGCCGTGGCTTTAGTAGAGAAGTTGGCTGCCGATTTGAGGTGATTGCAAAGTACCTTGTGATCTACCAGGTCGAAGGCAGCTGATGGGTCTAGGAGTAGGAGAATAGAGACATCTCCTCTGTCTTTGCGCTCGTCTAGTTGGTTTTTAAGATCAAGGAGAGCCGTTTTGGTTCCATGTCTTGGCCTAAATCATGATTGTCTTGTCCCTAGTAGATTGTTGCTCTCCAGATAAGCTTGGATCTGAAGATATGCAGCTTTATCTAAGATTTTAAGGCGAAACGGGACAGTTGTTATGGGCTATAGTTCGTTGGGACATTGGGGTCAAGGTTAACTTTTTTTAGAAGAGGTAGTATCCAGGCGTCTTTAAAGTTTGTTGGCACAGATCATGATTTAAATGAGGAGTTAATAAATGATGTGACGAAGGGGGCTAGTTCATGTGCAGCCTCTTTAATAATTGGGGCAGGACAGTTGTCCCCAAGGCATCGGGACGGTTTCAAGGACAAGATGATGTTCTTAGTTTCCGCAGTAGAGATGGCTCTAAAGCTAAATTGGTTAAGGGGTTTAGTTTGGTTGGTGGCAAGTTCCTGGAGGATGGTTTCTTGAGTAGAGAGGGCGATGTTGTGGAGGGCGGATTTTTTTGCTAGTATTTTGTCTTGTAACATTATGATTTTGTTGCATAGGGCTTTTTGAATGTTAGTGCACCAGGCTTTGTCTTTGGAGCAAGAATCTATGGGTGCAATTGGGGATTCTAATTCTCTCAGAATGGAGAAGATTTCCCTGGTATTCGAATTCGCTTTTTTGATTCTGTCATTAAAGGTCTCTTTTTTTGCCTGAATGATTTGTTTTTTGTAGCTGTTAGTAAGTGAGAAGGTTTTTGTTGTGGGGAGAGGGGTTTTTTCTCCAACAGGCTTCTGCAGGTCGTTTCTCTTTGCGTAGGGCTTTTAGCGCGGGGGTGAACCAGGTGTTCAGATGGGCAATAGGTTTTGATTTAATGGGTTACAACGGCGCAATGGCGTCAATCGCCGAGTTGATGGTGTTGTTGTACAGGTCGACTAGATCATTGGGGTTAGAGATCTGGCTAGAGTGATTAGTGATAGGTTGGATCAGGAGGTGAAGATTCGCAAGTGTTATATTTTTTTTGCAGCGGGTGAGGGCAGGTGGAGCATGAGGTTTGGTATATTTGGGTTGTGGAAGGTCTGAAATGGTCAGTGAGATCAGATAGTGATCTGTCCATATGCAAGGTTCAATTGCCGTTATGAGGGAAACGCAATTGATGTCTGTGACCCAGTCCAATGTGCGGCCTTTGTGTGTAGGGCCATTATTCCGAATAGTGAGGCCTGCTTCCCCAATAGTGTTAGCTATGGTGGAGGCATTGGAGTCTTTTAGGTCCTTGTAACCGAAGTTAAAATCGCCTAATAGGATGATTTGTGTTCCTGGTTTGGCATTAGTGTTTAATAAGGTGGTTAAGTCTTCTTCAAAGGTGCCTAGTGGGCCAGGGGGTCTGTAGATAAGGTGTATGGTACGTGTGGCAGAGATTTCAAGTTTTAGGGAAAGTAGTTCAGCTGACGGCATAGTGAGGATGTCTATTTCTTTGATGGTGAGGTTGGCTCTGCAGATAAGAGCTATGCCTCCTCCTTTGGAAGTTTCCCTGTCTTTTCTGAAGATGGTGAAGTTTGGGGGTATGGCTATCATGAGGGCAGGGCCAGCGGCTTTGTGTAGCCATTTTTCGTTAACTGCTAGGAAGTCAAGTTGGTTACAGGTGATGATGTCAGCAATTTCCGAGGCGTGGACTATTAGAGATCTGGCGTTGATGAGACCTCCCTTGAGGTTTTGTGTTATTTCGGTGTTATTGCTAGTGTGGACCTTGTTGGGCAAAGTTTCAGAGGATTAGGTGCGAGGGGTTTGATTGCAGCTAGGTTTCCTTGTGTGCATGTTACGGCTGGTGTGTTTGAGCTCCTTCTTAGTGCGGCTAAGAGGAAGGTGTTTGGGAAGTCTGGTGCCTAGTCTGAGGATCCTTAGTCCGGTGGGACAGGCTTGACTCTGTTGGGTCTGGGCGAGGGGAGCAGGCTGTTTGGGTAGTCTAGTGCCAAGTCTAGAGTTCCTTAGTCCGGCAGGACAGGCCTTATTCAGTTTGGTCTGGGACAGGGCAGCAGGCTGTTTGGGTAGTCTAGTGCCTAGTCTAGAGTTCCTTAGTCCGGTGGGACAAGCCTGATCCAGTTGGGTCCAGGTCAAGGGAGCAGTCTGTTTAGGTGGTGACTGTGTGTACATCTTTATGGTTGGTTCCCTTCCTGTAGTCAGAATGTGGTGAGGGGCTGCCGTAAAGGCTAAGGCAGAAAGTTTAGAGAGTATGACTAGGTAGCCAATAGATGTGTTGGGCATGAGAGATGTCATAACAGTGTTTGTTGGCAGGTTATCTTGTGGTAGTCTGATGTTTAGTAGTCTTATAATCTAAGTGTGTAGAGTGCAGATAGGTTCGCCTAGATTCAAGATTCGCTATATGGACTAAAATGCATGACTTGGAGTCGTTAACAACGTGCCTGGCAGGCGACCAGAGGGTCTTGAATAGGTCACAGGGTACAATGGCAAGTGACCAAAAGGGTCTCAGATTGGTCCCTAGTTACTGCACCCTGTGACCTAAGGATCTAAATAGGTCACACTGTACAATGTCAAGCGACCAAAAAGGGTCTCAGCTAGGTCACAGGGTGCAGTCACTAGCGACCAAAGGTCAATACAAATCAGTAGTTTACTTAGAATAAAATTTTGACTGAAAAGCCTTAAAATCCTAAAATACAGTATGCAAACAGCAATAAAGCCCCTGAAGTCAATGCATGGGCAGTGGATTACCTAGTTTCACAGTTTGCTGTGTATACTACAGTGCAATACAGTCGGACGTAACCAGGTAGAGGCGTGCAAAATCTCAGGCAGAGCCGGATTGTAGAAGTACATTTTCAAGTGGGTGCAGTTCAATGTAGTTGTACGAATGAGGCACGCATTGCAATAGTGGGCGAAGTCAAGTGTAAATTAGAATAAGTCATGCGAAATGACAACGCTAGTAAGTTTGATCCACGTTGATGGCAACACATGGGATGAAGCAATGGTGGCACAAAACTGGAAAGAAGTTTCCATGTAGTAATCAGTATGGTACCTGTTGGGGTGTCTGCTGAGGGCCCCACAGCTGCAAGAGGGAGGCAGGGGTTCTGGCCAACGGCCGGAAAGGCAAGGACAGGCTGGGACAGGAGAGTTAGCCTTCGTGCAGGCCTTAGTGTCAGCGCCGGCTACGCCTCCCGGCTTGTGGACTGGCTGGTTTTGCGGGCAGGAGAGCCAATCAGGCACGGCAGCAGCCTGGAGGTGCCTGTTTCGGGATGTGGAGCAGCTGATGGTGGCGAGCGGCCATCTTGGAATGACGGCGGCTAGAAAGCGAAATATAGGGCTCATTCAAAAGCAACGATGAAACCCTGAATGGCGAACGTTGCAAGCCATCAAATTAAAAGCTTGATGTAGGTTGCGCCCAGCACATTTAAGTGGCACTTTCTGATGGCAATGTGGCGAAAATGAAAATATTAACGGTTAGCCCACGGGCTTAACTCTTCGTATGGGGAGAAGCTCCTGCTTTTCATCCATGCAGCGTTGCACTGCTCCGGCAGTGTTAGGGGGCTCCTGCTCCCTGAATGTAACCACATTTCTTTTTTTGTTTGAAATCCTTTTTATTGTCAGGTTTTTAATACATATGCATCAAAAATACACAAATCATCCATTTCGGAAAGTAAACTTTGAGAAAATGAAAATGTGAAAATGTCTAGCATAAGTGCTACTGTCTTTCTGAAACTTTAACCCCTCACCCCACCTCTTCCAACCACAAGAAATTAGATAAACCATGTATATGTAAAATAAAAAGAAGGTCCCCAGTCCTTATTGTTCTTTTCAAACATGCTTGGACCCAACATGTACAACCTAAGATGAGCGTTTTCCCCACTTACTATACATGGTGCTCCAGTTCCAAAAGACAATGGCAAATGCTAAGCAATCAAATATGTTAGTATGGAGTAGAGTTTTGTGTACCAGTGTTCAAGATCCAGGATTACATTGGTTTTCGATAGACTTGCCAACAACAATCTCGCTGATAACAGACCTTGTGTACCCAGTTTCCCCAACAATTGAGATGGCACCAGTCTGTCCGATCAACTTTCCTGCCTGAAATATGTGTAATTTCCTTAATAATCTCTTCCCAGGATGCAATGAGTTTGGTGCCACCAATGATGCAGGAAAGTACCTGCCACACCCACATACCCTTCAATATAGACCTATTTCTCTCTCAATAAAATGCTTCATTATATCTTACTTTTTTATTAGAAGTCATCTCCAATAGTTTTGAAATTTAGTTTAGGATAGATATCAGAGTGTTGGGCAGAGACAGTAGTGCTCCCAGAAGAGAGAAATGGAGCAAGGCCAACTCCTCAATCTGTGCTCTGGTTACCTTAGAGGACCTTGTGCAGGACTAGAGTCTTACACAACCACCACAATAACAGAACCACTAACTATTAAAAAAAAGAGAACAGTAACCAGCAGGAGTGACAAACAAGAATGTTTTGACTAAAAAGGGAAAACTGAGTGGCAGTACTAAAGCCTGTAGAGAGGCAACACTGGAAACAAAGTATCTGTCGCTGTTCGTGGGAGCAGAAATGTTAATTGTGTGCACAGAAATGAGACTATTTGAAACGAGAACGAGCACTCTCCGGACGTTTTAATCAAAGCGTGTTCTCGGGTGCTTTTGAAATATTGCTTGGAGGTCGCTCAATAGCAATAGTGTGACTTCCCTCGCACCACAGCCGGTGCCTCAGTGCCCTGACCAAACTACAGAGGTTAGAAGAGCTTGGGGTTGCACACCGCACAGCAACCTTTTAGAACTGTTCCCAATAGACTCCGTATGGAAAATTGTACTTAGAAGTTCGCCCAGTTCCCTCTCTGGGAAAGTTGCTTTTAGAAGTTTGCACACTGAAAGAGCATATACCCCATCACATCACACCCCACGCTTACTCTCTCCTTACATCACCACTCAACTAGAACACAGAGATACTATGACACCATTCGGTATAACTGTTCTCATACGAACATCCACCGCTTACTCCACATCACTCTATGTAAACACTGCTGGTCCCACATCCCCAGCCAGGCGTTTTCCTCAGGCCTAACGCAGCCACATCCGTTCCGGATAAATCCTGCCAGAACAAACACATTCTCCTGATCTCTCAACCACCACACCTACCGATAAGAAGCAGCTATTACACGTGTACCGCACAAGCTGCACACATATCCGGTGCTCACACGCACCTTTTGACTCTCCCTACTCTCTCTACTGATCTGAACTTCGGTTCCCAAGGGCGTTCAACCTACCAGCGCCTTCAGACCATACCAATGGTATATAAGGCGCTATATAAGTGCAAAATAACAATAACAATAATAGGTTCCCGAGCTCCGCAGAGCACTGGGTGAGACCACGCCTCAGTGATGTGGTACCGTACCTCACGGCACAAAGAATGCCGATTCAAGAGTCTCACCGTATGAAATCAGGAAACACAATGCAGCCTGGGTCGGCAGCGCTCCTGTGCTAAATCCGGCCCAATCTATAATATTAAACACAATTCCAATATTAATCAGGAGAACCAACAACATAAGTACTTAACTCCTGAGGGGCAGCAACAAAAAGGAAGTGTATCTTCAGCACTGAATATTTATAGACTGTTAATGATGTACCTAAACACGAGAGGGGATAAGTGATTCTCTTTGGACGGCCCCAGTCCGTAGAATAACCTCCCAGCACAACTCTGTTCTTCTAACTGATATCATTCCGTAGGAGTTTGAAAACTTTTCTTTTAATCAAAATTTCCCTTATTAATCTTAGCCTCAAGGTTTCCTTTTTTATTGCACCTGCACCTAGATGCAGTGCATTCTGTTCGGTACACTGTTGCAGTGTTTTGCGTATTACAAATTCTAAAATCAAATCTGTTTTTTTTCCAGTTCATTCTTTACATACATCTTTGCTGCTGGCGGTACAGTAAGGAAGTTGATTGCAGAATCGCAGCGTCCTTGTCTGGACCTAAAATTAAACATTAAAGGAAAAAATAAAACGAACTTGTCATGTAAAAAAGCAACATTAGCAAATGGTTATATTCTTCTACATACACAACATTAAATGATATAGTAAACAGTCAATGCATTCTAATAACACACATAATTAACTATTGAAATACAAAGGAATATTATACACCTGTAATACAGGATGTCAAAACGAACACCCACTGTCAGACCTCTATTAAATTAACACAAAACACTGTTAGTTTGAGTTTTTTAGTTTTTAAGAATATATCAAACCTGGATGTTGGTATTCCCAAAGTTTATCGATTTGAATGTTTGTATAGATAGTCTTCTTAACATTGTTCAATTTGTATGTGCCAGTAGGCAAAACTGAACCAGTTTTTAGCTTTAGCTATCTCTAAGCCAAAACCATTTCATTGGAATACAGATGGGCGGGAAATGAGATATTGGGTGGAACACACATCTTGTGGGGGTTTGGCTATTTACCCAGCGCTTGACTGCCTGTGGCCCTTCCTGCACACTACCTGCCCAACCCCATGCAAAAATCCCTCTGTTATTCCTTGAGCTTGCTATACAAAGCATTAAGATCAAAGTTTGTACTGTATATGACCTGCCACCTTTATTTCTAAGCAGTCTTCTGAGTTAATCGCATACGTGTAGCTCTGCTGTAATACAAATATCTTTACAAGTGGTTACTTTAGCCATTCGATTTATAAATCCTGTTAAAACCAGAACTGGTAAAGCCAACTGTTGTGGCTTGTGTATGGGTATTTGCCAGGTACTGCTATCACATATCTAGGTTAGTCACAACTTTTTCCAGCTGATATCATTTTGTGCCCAGGTAATACCACTATGGCAGTGCCTGGCAAATGCCTATCCACTGCCTGCACATAAGCTAAAACTGTTGGCTTTGTCAATGCTTGTTTTATAAATACATCGAAAGGACAGTGTGATGAATCCAATGATGCCATCTCTCCTTTCCCAGAGATAACCTCATCTCATGTGGCCAGGGGACGGCAGCCGCTACCTGATCCTGACCTTGGGTTTGGCTATGCAAGGGAGTATCACACGAGGGGAGGCGACCCTCAGGGAGATGGACAGGCATCCTCTGATGAGACATAGGGCCTCATTACAAGTTCGGAGGTAACCTGCCGGGGTTACCGGTGGGTTGCAACCGCCTGATATCCCGGTGGCAGAAAGTGTAAGTCCCCACTCCCATGGCGTCCCACACTACTCCACTGGAATGGGGGCACGGAAGCACCGGAATCGTTACTAATGGTGCCAGTGCTTCCGTGACAACCATTCCTTAGGGGCCGGTGCCCCTGGCAGGTCAGAACTGCCTGATGCAACGCCCCTTGTAGGCATACTTGTAGTCTGGCTGTCCGGAAAGGGTGCTGGTACACTGCAATGTGATTGGTCCAAGACATTTCCCAGCCCAGAAGCGGGAGTTTAAATCAACAGCTGTGGAAAGATGGAGAAAGCAGTCTCACCAGCTCTCAACATATTTCAGAAACAATCATCCCAAGCTGCTTCTTATGGCGCAGAGGTATGGGGTTTCTCGGCTTTAAATAAGCTACAACTCAGCGAGAGAACATTCTTAAAAAAGCAATTGTTACCCCCAAATAACCCGTCCTCTTTGCTATACCTTGAATTAGATAAGACTGTGGAGCCAGGAAGATTTGACTCCTTATCAGGAGCCATTATCACATCTTATAAGTCTAGAGGGAGGTAGAAGTACGAAATGGTTCGCTCATGTAAAACATTTTTTATCTGAACTTAATCTGAGTACTTTATGGGATAAACCAACTTCTTGCCAGGCTTTAGGAAGAGTGACTGTAAAATCGGCTATTAATAGCCAGTTAAGAAATTATTTAATCTGTGATGCCATCAAATTGTCTGTAGGACTTGCCTATATTAATAATAGATGGGCTAATGCTGGCATAGATTATATTGATTTATTCAGCCTGGCTTTTGAAAAGTCCCTATATTTTTGTTTCCGATTGGGGACGCTTGTGGTTGCAAGCGTCACTAATCTTTGGAAATCTCAAGAATCTGTCATGTGTCCATTATGCAAGATCTCCATAGAAGACTAATGCATTTCATGCTATTTTCCCAAAATATTTTGTGGGTGCGTCACAGATATCTGAGACCAATTCTAATTTATGCTGGGATTTATAACACAAGAGAGGCGTTGTTGTTTTTAAGTAACCCACAAAGTATTTGTGTGGTATTCGCAACAGCTCGCTGCATTCACAGAGCATGGTTAATGAGGGCAAGAGTGTTAAACAAAGGTATGGGTTGCTGACACCCGGAGATGGAATAGTATGAGGGAGATAATGGCCTGTGACGGACTAGTCTCTTTTTGTTGTGGTCAACTGAAATGTTACCGGGACTGTTTTATTTAAGTCTGCGAGCTGTGCTCTCTTTATGGTTAATTTGCACATATAAATTGTAATGTTTTTGGCATAATTATATAATAGCCTGATGGTTTTGTTAGGTTTTAATACTGTTTAAATTAGTTATTATGTAATATTATGTATTGTTTTGTGTCACTTTTATGGTTTTATGTCTGAAATAAAGCTTTACTACTACCTATCCAGGAGGGAACACCGAAGGCAGGTGAGTGGAGGTGGCGAGAAAGGGAGCTGACACAAGCACTCCTGGCCTGTCGGGCAGACCAGGAAGCGAAGGGGACCGAGAGCCATAGCCACAGAGCATTGCTGGTGAGAAGAGAGGTAAACAGGTGATCTCCAGACCAGCCGCGTTCTGAAGCAGTGCTGGTTGACTGTTGAATCGCGAGGCGACGAATAAGGAAGTTACGGCGGGAACTGGAAGCCAGGACGGGCTTTGTTCTGACGCAAAGAGCAAGAACACTCCTTGCCACTGATTGGGGAAGGCTGCTAGAGTCCAGCAGATACTGAAGCGAGTACCTGAACAAGTACCAATGGAGTTAAAGAATGCATATTTTGTCGGTAAACCCAGAAGGAAGAATGGGATACCGAAACTGAGGCAAAGAGACCTTGAAAGAGTGAATTGATTGCCTGAAGTAGGGGCGAGAGTAATCCTCATTGGAATCCGTGTCATCTTCATAATCACAGTATTATGCCATTAAATAGCTTGGGGAAGACCTATACCCCCTTGCACTGACTCAGATAGAGAGAGTGAAACCCAAAGTCCTGGCAGGAGAGTATACCAGGCAAACCATGAATCTGGGATTCACACCCATAAGGAACTGTATAAACAAACCTGGCAGGAGAGTATACCAGGTGGCTATGCAAATCTGGGACCGGCACCCAAGATGTGTAAAGAGCTGTATTGGAGAACCTGGCAGGAGAGTATACCAGGTGCCTTGCAAGTCTGGGCCCCACACTCAAGTTGTGTTGTGTTCGAAAGAAAATCTCAAGGATCACCCATGCCCTTAGGATTTGAACTATATTTAATGAGATAAAAAATCCTGAGGAAGTAAGTCATTTCCCCTGGAGTGGATTGTAGCGGAGGGAGCCAAGCGGAGGGAGTCATCTGTTCGGCCTACTAAGAACTTGGTTATTCTTTTGAACTTTGTTTTGCTGGAAAGAAACCTGGGGAAGGGAGTCATTCCCCCGGATCTGTGAACATTAACTACTTGGCACCTTTGCTGGAGTTATACCTTTTGTTGAACTTGAACATTTGCACACTTTCAAGAACAGAGGCATACCTTAACACCTTAGAATTCCTTTTTAGAATTAGGGGGATAGGATTTCGGACAGAGGACATATTGCTTTGGACATCCTGACATCTGACATACCCTTAGTTCTTGGTTGAAGTAGGGAAATACAACTTAGATCAGGAATAGTGAGGTATTTTCCAACCTCTTTATTGTTTAAAATAAAAGTTTATGCCAATCACCATGAGACCTCTGTGTCTGAGTCTAATTCCTGGTTCCTCATAAGAGTTAACGGTTACAGTTGAGGAGATTGTCGGCCCACAGATAAGGGACAGTTATTTAGATTAATGTAAACTCTCCCCCTTCCCCACTCTGCCAGAGAAGGATACTTCTTAGCATGCTGATGCTTGCATTCCAGTGAACCCTGCTGGCTCATGAATGCCAGAGTACTGTAACTCTGTTGGCATCTGTACACTAAAGTCCATAAAACCATACCCACATATGAAACTAACATCTTGAGACCCTCTCCAGCAAGTGGACACCACTTTAGTAATCTGAAATTCCACCCCATACTTTCTCCTTCTTGTCTCTTCTCTTCAATATTTCGCTTGCTGTGGCAACCTTCCCATATTTGCTTTATTATGTTATGTTGAAAAGTCTTGGAAAGTGCACATATGCTGGAAGGCTTCATTGCGCTGCAGAGCAAAGAAACAGAACAGACAGTGAATTAGAAAAGCAATTTTTGCAGGCACCTCTTAACCTGTAAGGTAATAAGAAAACTCTTCAAAAGAAGATGAGTGTTAGGCAGAAACCTGTGCAGTTCCCTCTGGGACCACTGCAAAAGATTTAGGACTACAGGTGTTTGGCAGTAAACCCACTTGGTAGCAGTCTGTACCACACAGATTCACTTGGTAGCTGTGGCTGAGCAGTCAGACTTCCCTCAAGAAGAGTTAGGCAGTATACAGGGTATTCACAATAGGTCAAAAGAACACAGTAGAACAAGTAAACACTGACCAGAGCTTGGTGTAAAAGAGATATAATTATTTATTTAAAACCACATCTAATAAAACACACAGGCACTAAGGTTAAGCAGTTAAGAAACACGGTCACTAAAAGATATACACTCCCTTAAAAGAATATTAGAAAAGTCTTAAGTAAAGCCCCACTTATTTTCAGACAGCGGTGAGCGCTTAACGCAGATGGCACTCTAATAATTCGTTTTAAAAAGGGAGAGAAAAGCAGAGTATCATTTGAAACAGATCCTAACACTTTCACAAGAACACAACAAGAGAGGAAGGCAAAGTAAAACCGTGAAGCTAGAGTTCAGAAGGCCGGATCCACTTTAAGCGGAGGATCAGAATGAAATGTGTCCAAGGTCACACGGTTGCAGTGCACAAAAATATTGAAAGGCTTCAAAAAAGAGTTGGACCAAAGAAAGGGACCAGTTAGATGGTCAAGGCGGCCAGCCCAGTCCAGAAGGTTAAGGGATTATTATGACCTTGTAGCAATCTTTAGAAAGGGAGGCCTGGCGGACACGGTACCTTAAAGTGATGAGAATACTCCAGCGGGGGCAGTTGTTCCTGGCAGCGGATGCAAGTCGGGGCTTCGTCTGGGGGAAGAAAGGATCTCGTCGGGCAGGAAGACAGGAGGCCGTTTCACTGCCAGGGAAGAAACCAGCCGCGGAGTTCTCAGGTAAAAGGAGCGGTCCTTTTATTCGCGGTCCAGTGGTAAGTGGCTATCCGGTTGCCGGGGTGCTTGGCACGGGCAATTCGACCACAAGACGTCCTGGGATGCGAGGAAAAGAAGGTAAACCAGTTGTGCCCACCAGTCAGGGGAAGAAGCCTCTCCAGCCGGGAGATCTTCTCTGTCGTCGGGAAGTGGTGAGTCGGTTCCGGAGGGCTCCACCGGTGGTGTTGTCGTGGTAGGTCGGCTCAGCTTCTCCCTCGTTGGATTCTCAGGTCCTGTGGCGACTTCTGAAGTTCCAGTCCCCAAAGCCCTGCTTTTATGCAGCACACCCCCATTCACTCAGCCTAACTGTCAATCAAACATGCTAAGTGGTGAGCCGGCCGGCTCACCACTTGGGCCAATCACACAAGAGTGCGACTTGAGTTGCCAAGGTAACTCAGTCCAGGGTGCCTATACCCCCTCCCACACCCCCTATGGTACCCAGACAGAGTGGCACCACTTTTGGAGGCTTCTGTGGAGAAGCCCGCCAAAAAGTGGAACAAAGGGCTTGACTTGGGTTGGAGTCACAGAAGAGAACACAAACGCCATTTTAGAATCGAGTCCTGGCAAAAAATACCAACCGGCGAATTAATATTAATTAAATAAACCGGCGGTATGTTCGAGGCTATGAGAATTAAATAATTAAAGTTGGTAGCCTCGAACAATGGGAAAATCCCATAGGGATATATTCGCGGTCGAATATAAAAAGTAGTATCCACTGCCACCAGCCAAAACTCGATCAGGGGGGATGGAGACGTGCCCCCTCGACTAACAGACCCCGGGGCAATCGAATTGCCCCGACCAATATGTCCACAATATGATGGTTTGTACCAGTTTCTGTTAATAATTTGGGACTAGTAAAGCCAATGGTGACTTTACATGCCCTGGGAGACAGTAATCAGTCCCAGGGTATGGAGTCTATGGTGGGGTGTCACTATGACACCCGTGTCACTGCACGGAGGGTGCTGTGTAACACACATAGTAAAAACACATGAGACCCTATGGAGTAAAGGACCCCATAGCCCATAAAACACATTAACAGTCAAAGGAACACCATAAATCATGTCCAAGAGTGGGAGAAAAAGAGTCTCACTCTTGGCAGGAGAAAAAAACAAACTCCAGAAGTCCAGCAAAGCTGCTGGGGGACTCACTAGGTTAGGAAATTCAGCCTAAAGAGAGAATTCTCCCTAACAATGAGGTAGTCATGAGAAGCATGCTGTTTGAAGGGTGTAAAACATTCCATAGGATCATGACTTGTCCAGAGAAAGCTCTGTAGGCAATCCTCTTTAGCTTGAACTGTATTGTGTCGAGTACAAAAACCTCTCAGGAATGCAGTAGGCAGGATGATGGTTTGTACAAGAATTTAACTAATGTCACACATGGCTCAAGAAACATTCCCAACACTCAAGCACAGTTCAAGGGACTTTATTGAACTTTTAGTGGGCCCTATGGCCGTCCCTTTCTCTTGTCTCAAAGCACCTCCTTCATAAAACAGGCATTCTTGGCCGCATTAAGTAGATAGTGATTGTTTCATCCTCAGTACACTCATGGGCTAAATAAGCTGCAATATCAACTTCAAGGCTCTATCTGACTAAACTCCCTCAGAGACTTCCTAGCTTTCCCTACTCTACCAGGTGTGGCAAGGCCAGTAACCTGGCCTTGTTAAGCGGGAAAAGGAACCCCGGTCAGCCGGGGTTGGGAGGCTTACCATAGAAAAATCCAGAGCCATTCCTTTCCCTGAGGTGGACCGTGGCATTTGGGTGGGCCCCAATTCGTGACCCCACTGTTTCTGTACAGACCAGTCTCCTCTTATTCCTTTCAGAAACACCACGTTAGGGCAAGAAGACCAGGAAATCCATCAAGTTGCATACGCAGAGGAGAGAGCTGTAAGACCATGCAGCTGAAATATTGATCAGCCACAGAGAACAAGAAAAATGCCCAGAAGAAGCAAAGATACTACAGCACTGTCAATGCGCACTTGTGAGCCCTGACAGAGGGACAGACGCTGTTTTCACACGCGCAATGCAGCAGATCAGCCTGAGGAACAACACAGAGACCCCCTAGACCACCATCGACCAAAAGGAGAGAGGGACCCACCTGCCCCTAATAGACTTAACAAGAGACCCCACAGAACATGGTCGTGGAACACGAAAATGAATACTAGCTTCCCCTGGCCATCATCTTTTGCATGTGCCAAGCCTGCATGGAGAAAGTAAGCGGGCTTAGCCCACTGCTTCTGACTTTTTTCGCTATACACACACACCCACCCTCTGCGGGGAATGCACGGCCAGATCGGCCAGCGAGAGCGGTCCATCCTGGCAGGAAGGGGAGATAAGCAGGGAACAGGAAGTTTTGGTTATTCGCCTGAGTTCATCGGAGGAGGTGGAGGTTGTCCAAGAGACCAGCAGGGGAAGGAATTAGCCACTAGTGAGTGAAAGTGGTACTGCATTGTGAGTGTAAGTGTTGCAGTGTGGTTAAGAGAAGTAGTGTAAGGAGTGATTGTGTAAGTGAAAGGAGGATGTCTGAGTAAGAGTTGAGTGAAATTGTAATAAGTAGTGTGGAGGCATGAGTAGGCATGTGGAACAGGGATTAGTAGTTTGGAGAAGGGAGTAGTGGCATGGAGGAGGAAGTAGTGTTGAGGAAGGAGTAGTAGAGCGGGAAAGGAGTATTAGTGCAGAGGGGAGAGTAGAAGCAAGGAGGAGGGAGGAGTAAGATCAAAGGGTGGAGGCAAGGCATAGAAAGTAAGAGAGTACAAGAGGGAGTATCCAGAGAGGTAAGGAAGAGGGAGAGGAAAGAATAAGGATGAGAGGAAAATACTGCTTCAAGCAGGGTGTCTGCAAGGCACAATTCCATACCCCTTTACAACACTCAAAACTTGTGTCGCAGATAGCTCTGTCACCACCTCTTTCTCTGACCTCACTCAAATAACCCACACCTTCCTGCCGGCCTTTGAATGCTCCCCGCCCACTCGTCCCTTCATTGAATGACTAGCCATGGCCAATCTGGGCCTGTCTTCTCCACTCGGGAAGTGTTGGAAGTCGCAAAGGTTACAAATAATGGGCTGAGCCCTACCCACTTTCTCAGTGCGGGCCTGCCGCAGAATGGTAATGGCAGCCCAGAAAGTTCAATGTCATTGTTCGTGTTTTTGGACCTTGTTCCTGGTGCCTCTAAGGTGAAATCCAGTGCGTGTGCACCATTTTGTCTCTTGTGGTCTAGGAGACTGTATGGCAGCTGCAAGTGTTCGCCACTATTGCTTGTGTGAGAAACCTGAAAGTGCCCCACCTGCTAGTCCCTGGGGATCTGTCATTCAGGTGACCAGGGCACAGCCATTGCTTTTGGATCCAGTTCCTGGGGGTGGACCAGTGCGTGAGGATCACCTGGATGGGGGGTCTTCGGGGAGCAGAAGTGGGATACCGGACGGCGAGACGCGGTATCCCCTTCCATATAACACAGGATACTTAGGGATTCAACCCAACTCCCCCGCCCCACCACCTTTTTCTGACACAAACACTTTCTCACAGACTACTCACTGTGAGAGAAAACGGACTAGCACCCAAGCCAAATACCTGACATGTCCCAACACAATGGGGTTTCAACAGGACATTATCTGGAATTCGAGGGTGTCTCCCCTCCCAAACATATTTGGTGATGAATCTCTGGAGCTCCTCTATGTCCTTAGCCTGCAGGTATAAGGATAGCGCCTGGGAGAGATATAGAAGCCACAGTAGCAGGGTCATTTATACTGCTTGGATTCTGCCCAGCCAGGACATTTCTTGCTGGTCCCACTGCGACAATTGCTCTTTCGAGTCCTTTAACAAGTCATATAAGTCCGTAATCGTGACTCCTAAATATGGATGCTTGTCTGTTGACCACCGATATCCTGACTGTTCCTGGAGGGACTCTATGGCTGCCTGAGTCTCAGTGATATTCGGGCCTAACGATTTGTCTGCAATAAAACAGAACCCTGACCCCTCCCCAATTTCGTCTGGGGTATTAGTCAGTTCTGCTAAGACCTAAGGGGATCGGAGAGAAAACGCAGCCCAAATTACAACTCTGCAGAATCCCGTCCATGTCATTCCAGTCCATACTATTGAATGCCTTACAGGCGTCTAGGGACAGTATCACAAATCCTTCTGGGATTTCCCTCCTGCCAGCGATCAATCAGTGACCCTGCTATGTTCTCATGCAGCCCTGTTCCACTATGAACCCCGTCTGATCCTGGTAAACCAATTTAGGTAGAATATGAGTCAGCCTGTGGGCTAGGATCTTCCCGTAAATCTTTGCGTCAGTATTTAGCAATGCTATCGGCCTGTATGCTGAATGGTTTGCTCCATTCTTGCCGGGTTTCAGGATAAGTGTTGTGATGGATTTGGACATGGTGTCAGAGACTGAGCCCATTTCTAAGAAGCTAATGAATAACTTGGTAAGCTGAGGAGCCACAAGTGACACAAACATCTTGTAGAATTGAGAGGTAAACCCATCGGGACCTGAGATCTTCCCTGATGATGCCCTAGATAACTTCCAGCACCTTGTGCTCAAATATCTCCCTCTTATGCGCTTCCCTTTCCTTGTCGCAGAGCTTTGGGAGGCCCGCCTGATCTATAAACCTCAACTTCTGACTCTGCACCCCGGGACTTTGGTTCCCATCTCCCTAAAATAGTCCCCCATTAGAACCAATTTGGCATTTTCTCGGATGACCCTATTTCCTTCGCTGTCTCACAAGACTGGAATATAATTGCGCTGAGTCTGTTCACTGAGTTTCGCGGCCAGAAGTTGGCTTTATTGCCCTTTTCATAATAGAACTGTCTGGCTGAGAGCAACGCCTGAGCCGCAGTGTCCGTTAGATGGGCTTCCAATACCTTCTGGGCCGCTTGAACCTCTTTCAGTGATCTGCACGTGTTTGTTCTCTTGTGGGCAGCATCCAATGGCCTAACCTCTCGCTCTAGTTCTGTCCCCCTGGCCTTTTGGGGTCTCGTATAGGCTGCAGATTGGCTGATAATAGCGCTTCTAAGGACTGCTTTTGCCTCATCCCAGACTATTCGGGGGTCCATCCCCTCTGTGCCATTCTCTAAAAAATAATTGGCGAGAGTGTCAGAAAAATGCGTTTTCATGTCCACATCTTCTAATAAAAAATCGTTCAGGTGCCACGGCTTTCCTCGCAGATACATCGGGACCCCTGAATTCAACAAAATCCATACTGGGGCATGATCGGATAGAACCCTTGGGAGGATCTCACACTTAGTAACTGTCGGGACAAGGGAGCTGGAGACCAGGACCATGTTGAGTCTTGAAAACCCCAGATGAACTGGAGAATGTATAGTCCCTTGCATCAGAGTGAAAGAATCTCCAGGTCTCCATCACCAAGAGGTCCCTCTGGATTTTTGTCAGAACCAATAAGTTATGCTACCTGTGGGGGAGGAGAGTTTTGTCCTTCTGAGGGTCCACAGCACAGTTGAAGTCTCTAGCTACTACTAGTTCCCCTTCCGAGAAACACACCAAGGAGGTTGTTAGCGCCTCAAGGCTTCCTGACCTGTATTCAGGGCATATAAACAAACAAAGGACAACCTCCAGTCGTGTAGTTTGATGATCAGGACTAAGAATCTGCCTCCCGGATCCTTCAGTGTTCACAGGACCCTCAATGGTACCCCTTTCGTAATTAGTATGGCCACCCCCTAGTCTTGGTGCCGCCTATTGGAAAATAGGCCACAGGGAAAGCTTTGTGGACCATGCCTGTCTCAACCTTCCGCTTTAGATGGGTTTCCTGGAGGAAAGCTACATTAGGGGAGAGAGACCTTAGCCTCTGGAGGATATCTTTACGCTTGTGGTAGCCAGAGCTAGTCATACCCCAGAGGTGGACGGTGGCAGTTGGGAGAGCTCCTATCCCTGTTCCCTTTCCAAGTGTCTGTATGAACATGGGGCTGTACCACTATGAATCACACCATATGTCTTCATAAAGATGACAGCCAGTTTCTTTCCTTTTTTTTGCAGTAGACATCCTTCAACGTTCTTGATGCTGCGGTACTCCCTGAATGGAGTGCTTCCAACATGCTATGTAGCAGCTCTGCAGCATTGAACCCACTGACAAGTTGGAACCTAACTTGGACTCTGCCGTGGCTCCTTGACACAAACAGAGACATTACCATACATGGGATGCCATTATTCTGGCACGACAAACCCACAAGGCAAATAGGGGTGGGGCTAAGCCACCTTTATAGTGTTCTGCCAGCTGTAACCACTCCCAGGCAGGGAAGACCAGGAAAGATTTGGCTGGGGAAGAGAAACATTGGGAGAAGGAGGGTGAGGCTAAAGCTGTGGGCAGGAAGTTGTGGTTGTTTGGGTGCAGTCCAAAGGAGGATGAGGAGGAGAGGTTACAAACCACGAGATCAGAAGGATGAATGAGGTGTACAGGAGTGTGGAGGTGATTTGCAGAGAAGGTAAGGTACTGGTTGGTGAGAGTAAGTGGTACTGTTTTGTGCGTGTAAGGTGGGTGAGGTAGAGGGTTAGTGAAAGCGTAGAGAGTGAGTGGAAGGTGACCGAGGGAGTGAAAGGCGGTTGAGGGGGAGTAGGAGTGGAGGAGCGAGAGCAGGAGTTGACTAGAGCAGGTAAATTAGTAGTGGAGTTGAGGCAGGAGAATGGTAGGAGAGAAAGTAGGAAAGAGTAACATCAGAGGATGTTGGTAGAGAGAGGGTTAGACATTGGAGGGACAGAGGAGGAAGACGTAGAAGAAGGAGAAGGTGTGTTGGGAGAGATTAGTAGGTGGAGGGGAGAGGTAGTGAGAGACCCAGGGAGAGGACCATTAGGGTGTGAAAGGAAGGTGATAGATTGAGACTGGAGTATCTGGAAGACACACCATCACAACCCCTTATAACTAACCCTCAGATAGTTTAGATTACACCTAGGAAGTCCCATTGGGAGATTAGACCGATACGGCTGTCACTTTTTCACCCTCATGGATTGCAAGACATAACTTTGAAAGTAGTGGTAAAGAGGCACTAGAGACTAACCTGAAGACTAGTGATGCCTGGGTTAGAGAGGGTCTTGCTTGCTCTAGACGAGAGCAAGAGTCACAGCCCTTAGACCCCCTTTCAAGAACTTTGATAAAAATCCTTGAGCTATCTCTGTGAGTTGTTGTTCTATTAAGGTCAACTGTGAATTTTCTCAGACAACTAAATAAATATCTACCTACTATATTCAAAGAATGAATTCCCAATAAGAAGGCAGACACAATAGGATCCCATGGATTATTAAGTCTCCTAATGACCTAATTAAGTCAGTGGCCCATGACCAAAGGCAACAACCTTTGTAGGTATTCTTTTTATGTAGTATAGCTTTTGATTTTTCTAAAGTGAGTGATAATATTGGTATGTTTTTCTGCATAATTTGGAGACGAGTGTACAACGTTTGAATCCAATGTGACAAGGCGAAAGACTTGGCCTTTTCAGGGAGAGTGATAAACCTCAGAATAAACAATTAGTGCTGAGAACAAACTCAGTAAAATAGGCTCTAATCCCTTTTTCCCTGTGCCCATTAGTATCTGTGCATAACTATTTCCCTACCATGCCTCTTGCCTCATATGCTTGCCAGTGTTTCTCTTCAATTAGATTCAACACAATGCCAGACTGGCCAAGCCAAGAGAAACACAGCGAGAACATCACCCACATCGGAAGAGAACCTAGAGTACTACTGATCAACTCTTACACCAGCCTTATACTGGGCATAGCCACCCAGGTAAAGGAAGAGAGAGAGAGAGATCTGCGGTGAGAAGACAGAGACTGCGCGGCCCTGGTTGGATGCACGAGCGGGGGCTCCTGCACCCATCCACTAAACCACCAAGAACAAAAACGGAGACTTAACAAAAACATTTGGGACATATTCCCCCATAATTCGAACCATTACCAGAGACCTGATATTCTGCCAATACAGGGTGAGTGACCATGGAACCAGTGGGCTGGGTTTAAGGACCTCTTGAAAGATTCCCTCTGTGTGACAGACACACATACACTCGGACTTACACTCTATCTCTCTTCTCTTATCCATCCCCCAGTAAGAGCGAATCGGATTGGCTAGTGGAAGAGAAACAACAGAAGGGAGGAATATTTAAGGGGAGATAGGAAGCAGGAAGTTGTGTGTGTACCGGGACAAGGTTAGTAGTGGTAAGGGAAGAGTTTTATTGATGTTAGGAAAGTAGTGGTGGTGGTAATGAGAAAATGTATGGGTAGAAGTAACATCAAAGGGTGGAGTCAGAAAATTGGAGGAGTGAAACATTGGAGGCAAAGCAGAGTGGCAGGATGGAGTTAAGGGAGAAGGAGCCGGTAGAGTAGAAGGGAAAGGCAGCTCTAGGGGTGAGTGCAATCGACGAGTCCTACGGAACAACTGCAGGCACTGTTCACAGTATCCATTAGAAAAAAAAAACTGTACCAAGAGTAGGGAGATTTAGAAAGTCACTGAGGGAGTCTGTGAGCCTGCCTTTAGTGAAACCATTGCTAGTACAAAAACAAGGACTTGGAGAGTTGGGGTTACCGTTCGGTAGCACTAACCAGCATTTGCAGACGTCTGGGCTAGTGTGGGAATCCTGGGGAGATGAGCGAGACCCTTGGACTAAATGGTTGCTGTAACATCTGTTAACTCCAATGGGAGTGAAAATACCTCCTTTTGAGGTCATAATGGAGTATAGGGGCAATATAGTTCTCCAACATCATTGTGTGCTAGGCAATGTGTTCATGAGTTATTAATTAAAGCAATTCTGAGGCAACTTCCCACTCTTTCTAACAATTAGGGTCAATTTAAATATCTTGTCAGGCGTATGTTTAATACATAGTCGTCAAATCGGATGAACCATGCCTTCAACAAGTCTCCCAACCTGATGTCTTTATCTTTTAGGGGAAATGGCAATTTTGTAAAGTTCCTGATAGCAGGTATCACATAACCAATATAACAACCCCATCCAAATTCATTCAATTCCGTCTGTAGACTAAAAGCCAACATATGAAATGGGTTTCGTGGTAAGTTGCATACACTGAATTCAGTGAGAGAAAATCCCTTACCAAAAGAAAGATACAGCATTGATAGTAATGTTGTGAGTATTTGCCCATAAACAGGGAACTATAATAGTGTAGCAAAGAAGGTTTCTTGCAGGAGATGATAATCGATCAGAAGCAGGTTTCTTATGAAGATGATTAGAAAGGGGAACCTGTCAAACCTGAAAAACTCAAAGGTGCATAATGACAGGAACAAGACTCTAGACCATAGGATCTAGAAAACATACACAGGGCTGTGATACATTCTGTATGAAAGCATATTGGCAGGTCACGCGCAGGACACTCTTCCTAGTTTGCATCCAAGGATGAGCATCTATGGCTGGTTATGGATGATGAGAATTGTTAAAGGCATCAACAGTTAAGGAAACAACAGAAACATAAATATTAAAGACCCATTTTCAAACAATTTGTATTTTTTCAATATGGAATATTCTCAATTAAGGATGCCTGTTGCAGTTTCAAATATTTACTTTGTCATCACAGACATTTGATGAGTTGATATGCTGCATACAACCCTATGAGCCAAAAGAACAGCAGTGCTGACCATAAAGAGATTGGCATCTGGATGTGCCAATGCAGAAACGGGAAACTCAGAAAAAGCTGTCAATTATTTAGAAATAACATACATATCAAACTTAGTATGTTTACCAGTAATGAAGCAATGCAAATAACAGAAAATATGGGTCTTATTAAGGAGAAATTATGGTGCAAAATCGAACATTTTATTTCCCAAATGAGGATTATTATGGAAAAATATTGCTGTTACTCTCTGAAACCTTGATTTGAATTTCTTTGATGCTAAAGTTATGCAAACCATCATGTATGACCTGGAGCTTTTATATATTAAGTACAGGAAGTGGATTAACATATATGAGGCAAAAATCTGGGACTGCCTCCATCTCTACCTATATGGATGATTATTCTTAGTCCATTAGTGGTGGTCCAGGTACAAATGGAACAAACTTCTCCTATACAAGAAAATAAAAGATAATTAGGGAGACTCCTTGTTTAATTTATTAGGGGAAATCTTTTGTGCAGGCACTAACTCAGGCTGATTGACTTCATGAAGACAAGTGAAGGTATTTTGGTAGAGGCCGGTATTGACTTTGATTCCCACATAACTTTAATAAGGAATAAACACTGACCCTGGGACTTCATGGCAGATAGAGATAGCGTAATTAATTTAAAACTATACAGAACATACATTAGCTTGTCTCAAGGTGCTGATGGCCTACATTGTGAAGTCACCTTTGCGTAATCACAGATGTGGCTTTTGAGATTTAGAGCCAACTTTTTACAAACCCTGGAGGTGCTTGGGCCACGGTTAGGTATTCCGGTGGAATGGCGAACATGCAGAGTTTCTAGAACAGAGCATTTTTAAATGCTTTGACATTTGATATTGAATTGTTCTTATCTATCATTGAGAAGATTCTTCCATTTAGAGAGATATATTCCCTCGCCCGCCGCTGTAATTTTGCAAAACTTCTGGGGGAGATTGATGAATGGTAACCAATTGTCCCTTTCAGTTGCATCGGTTGCGTTCTAATGGAAATTTGACCTCTATCAGGCGGTATTCCGCAATCAACAAGCTTAGCTTTAGGTTTACAGGAGTGACTCGATACAAAGTCTCGTATTAAAAGCTTTATTTAATGAAGGTTTCATGGTAACACTGTTGAAAGGATTAGTACCCCCAATCTTCACAACGCAAAGTCAAGATAGAGCTGACTTGTTCTGTAGAATGGTGCTGCCTTGGGTATCTCCCACTGTGTTCACAAATCTGAATTTATTAAATGCTTGAGACGTTTGTAAGTTAATAACTTTCTTGGGGAGTAAGGGATAATGATCTAGTGTGCTGTTTTATTGTTCACATTTTAAATGGGATGTTGTAATATTTTAAATGGGATGTTGTAATATTGTGCAATTTGTGTTTTTAATGTTTGTGAAAGGTTTAAATGTTAAACCATAATACAATAAATACATTTTAAAATAATGAAGTAGTGGTGCGATGAAGCCTTTACGGAGGAACATCTAGAGCATTCCCATTCCGCATGGGTGTACAACAAGGCTGTGTCCTTGCAGTGGACCTGTTTTCTTTCTTTATTAACACAGCTATTGATCTTGTTAGTGCAGCAGCTATGGATGCCCCTTGCTTAGGCCAGAAAACAATCCCTGTTTTTTTTTTTTGCAGATGATATTTTGATTTCTAAAACACCAATTAATCTGAGCAAACAATGAAGAGCATTTCAAAACTTTTGTATAAGACGATGGGATTTGGCTCAACCTGTCAAAAACTAAGGCTGTGGTGTTCAGTAAGCAAAGGACAAAAGAACCCAACCCAAATCTCTTTTAGAGGAATACAAATAGAGAAGGTCTCTAGCTACGACTATTTAGGTGTCAGATTCAACTGTATGGAATTGTTGGACAAACAACTAGAGAAATCTCACCTTAGGCTTGAGCGATCATGTAATACACATTCTACATTTGCTTGCGTACACGGTAATGGCGCTGTTAGCCCCTCTGAGATTATAACTGCTGGCATGCTCTTTATCAACTTTTGGTGCTGAGTTGTGGGGCCATGCAAACATGACAAAATTATCAGTAATCGAAAATAAGTGTATAAAAGGGCTATTAGGCCTTTCCAAGAGTACGCCAAATATCTCCCTGAAAATCGAGCTTGACCTTAAAAGTATAACTCATGATATAAACTTTAAACATGTAGGCGCTTAGCTTATAAAAAAGTGGCTGTTATTTTTGAACTGCAATGTCAACGGCTCCACTTCGCCAAATGTTTGTCATTTGCACAGTTGGGTGTATGCCGCCTTTTGCACTGCAGATTTGCACTCCACCGTGCAAAGTGAGTAAATGCTGCGTGGCATGCTCGTATGCAGGCAGTGTTTACCTTTCATTGATTCCTCCTCCCTTCTCTTCCTTTCCCTTATTCACCCCAGTCAATGTTTCTAGACAAGTCCGATCTATGAAAGTCTTGTCAAAACAGGTTCTCCCGCTGTTCATCTAGAACCATCAAGGACCACATCGACACCCTTAATCCTGCCTTGGTCGATTTCTGCGATCACTCCTTTGCCACTGGAACCTTCCCATCTCCACTTAAGCACTCCCTCGTGTACCCCCGCTAAAGAAGCCCTCTGCTGATCCTTCCTTGCCGGCTAACTATCTCCCGATCTCCATCACTGCTTTTCTGGACAAACTCTTGGAAAAGCTGGCCATCTCCCAGTTTAATCTTCACACTGAATATGTTGGTTTTCGAGGGGATTGGGTCCTCCGACGTATTCCATATCTATGACATGTAATCACCACAGCTGTGCTGCTTCGGAAACTTTTTTTTCGGCGTCTGCGTCCTGCGTCGATGACGTCGATGCGCCGTCGTCGAGGACCTCCTCCGACGTCATCCGATGTGATAAGTAGGACGTACGACGCCCTTAGCCTCAGTTCCGTTTTTTCCGCGAACGTGTTGCTTCGTGTTTCTCGGTTAAACGCCTCAACTCTTTGGAGTTCTGTTCTTCTCGGTTCTTCGAACCTGTTCGTTTTGTGAAAATCCTTTGTGTGAAGATGTCTTCTACTTCGTCTTCGACCCCGCGTCTGGGTTTCAAGAAGTGCGGGGAGTGTGGGTCCAAGATGTCGGTGACGGACTCGCACGACGCCTGCCTCTAGTGCCTCGGGGAGGCCCACGACACGGATGACTGTATCGACTGCCAGTCGCTCACGTCCAAAGCCTTACGCGAACGTAAGAAGAAGTTGTCGGTAGGTCGGGTGTCCAAGCCCCGGAAGTCGAAGTCTGCGGGGCTTTTGACGGATGATTCGAGGGGTGACTCTCCGCGTCGTCGTCGGAAGTCTCGTGGGTCTCCTTCTAGGAGTCGGTCTCGCCACTCCTCCGCCTCTTCGAGGCATTCTCGGATGCGCCGACACCGGTCGTCTTCCAGGTCCTCTTCAGAGGACTCTGCCCGGCACGTCGCTTACCCCATCAGCCGTGCGACGCCGGAGGAATGGGCTTCCTTCGGGAAGAAAATGCTGGCGATTCTTGAGTCGCAGGGTACTAAGCCATCCGCGCCCCCGAGTAGGGTCGGTCGTGAGAGGTCGAGAGACACCGCTCGCAAGTGTGGTCGGCATGAGTCATGGGAGAGGTCCCGTTCGGACAAGGGGACTCGTTCTCGACGTACCCGTTCCAGGTCCCGGTCCTCGACGCGTTCGAGACCGTGTGCACCTGTGAGGTCTTCGAAGAAGTCATCGACGTCTGAGGCGTCAAGGGCGTCGACAGGCTTTCTCAAGGCTCCGAGGAAGTCGTCGAAGCCGTCGACGCTCAGGTCGTCGAGGGACACGCTCGGGGCTCCGGCCTCGAGGGCTGTGTCGACGCCGCCGATTCTGGAGGCGCTGCATCTGACGTCGACGCCGATTTCCTCGACGTCGACGCCGATCCTCTCAGCGCCGATGCGGGTTCTCTCGACGCTGGCACCGGTTCGCTCGACGCCATCGACGCCTTTCGTATCGGAGGTACCCCGTGGCACGGGTGAACCCCCTAGGAAGGCTCTGGTTAAGAGCAAGCACTCTCGGGTGCCTTCTTTTCGCCACCTGGACTATATTTCAGAGGCGGATGAGGATTCTGATAGCCTGGTTCCTAGTCAGGTTCCAGATGAAATTGTCTCGGGCCATAGTCAGTTTGACGATTTGAGACAGTCACTGCATGATGCCAGTGGACTGGACACCTCTCCGTAGGTGGAGTTTTGTAGACCTGAGCCTGGCTCTCATGCCGATTCCTCGTACCAGCGCCTTATGGCTAGGGTTTCTGAGTACTTGGGATGGTCTGCTCCCCCAGGGGAGTTTGTGCAGGATGATCTGACGGACATCCTTGATGTTGGTCCCCCAACTGACCCGGTACTGCCGTTCCATATGGCTTTACAGAGAAGGGTGGCGGCGGCTTGGACTGCTCCGGAGAGTCTCCCGGCGGTGGGCAGATCCTTGTCGCGAAAATACCGTCCAGCCAGTAGCGACCCCTGCTACTTGACCAGGCACCCCACTCCGGAGAATTTGGTGGTGCAGGCGGCCATGGCCCCGGCAAAGCAGGCGTCGTACCCTACCATCCCTCCTGATAGGGACGACAAACGTTTTGATGGCTGGGCGAAGAAGTGTTTTCTTCTGGTGGTATGGCGCTTCAGGCGGCCAACTCAATTTGTGCCTTGTCTCGTTTCACGCACACTCTGTGGAACTGTGTTGCGTTAGCGGCTGAACATATTCCCGAAGGGGACGAACGGGATGGTTTCCTTGCTATGGTCCAGGATGGTAAGGATGCCATGTGTGAGTCCGTTCAGTCGGGTTTGGACTTAGCTGAATGCGTCAGTAGGTCCAGGCGGCGAGCACCGTGATACGCAGGTTTGCCTGGTTGCGGAAGTCGGGGTTTGCTCCGGATGTGCAGTCCCGGCTCCTCAACATGCCCTTTGACGGTGAACACCTTTTTGGCAGCAAGGCTGACGAGAGCCTTGAGAGGTTGCAGACCTCAAAAGCTGCAGCGAAGTCGTTGGGCGCTGCAGTTCCCCAACCTCCGCCTTTTCGTCCTAGGGGACAGCAGTGGAGGGGTGGTTCCTTTCGCTATTACTCGTCCTTCAGTAAAGCGAGAGGAGCTGGCAGTCAAAGAGGCCAACGCAGGGGTACCAGAGGTGGACGACAGGGTACCCGTGGTGCCAAGGCCGCTCGGGCAGTTGCCTCTTTGCCCTCAGGTAACGCCGCAGCCGCTCCCGCTCAGTCATGAGGCCATGTCCCATGGTTCGCCGGTTGGGGGAAGGCTGGTGCAGCATCTTGTAGAGTGGCAAGCCATTACTTCAGATGTGTGGGTTCTGGAGATCATAACCCACGGCTACTGTCTTCCCTTTCGGCACAGGCCTCGTGACAATCCACCGGGGAACCTCTCTTTGCGGTGTCCGGATCTGCTCCTTGCGCAGGAAATTCAAGCCCTGCTGGAGAAAGGCGCCATAGAACTGGTGCCTGTAGCGGAGAGGAACAAGGGATGGTATTCCCCTTATTTTTTGATTTCCAAGAAAGACGGGGGATTGAGACCCATCATGGACTTGCGCGGTTTGAACAAACTCCTCAGGAAGGACAAGTTCAAGATGGTTACTCTCTCTCAAGTCCTCCAGGCCCTTCAGCTTCAGGACTGGTTGGTGTCACTCGACCTCAAGGATGCTTACTTCCATGTGCCGATCCATCCCAAGCACAAGAAGTACCTGAGGTTCGCGGTTGGCGACTCGCACTTTCAGTTTCGGGTCCTGCCGTTCGGATTGACCTCCGCCCCGAAGGTTTTCACCAAGCTCATGGTGGTGGTGGCAGCGCATCTCAGGCAAGGGGGGATTCACGTCTACCCCTACCTGGATGATTGGTTGATCAGGGGGTGCTCTCCCGAGCAAGTCCTGGATCATCTATCCGTCACCTGTCACTCCCTTCACAGGCTGGGCTTCCCCCTCAATTTAAAGAAGTCCCATTTGACGCCAACACAGCGGCTCCAGTACATCGGAGCAGTGCTCGACACTTCCCTGGGGCAGTGTTTTCCTCCCCAGGTGAGGGCTCTTCACATTCAGCAGATGGTGCACAAGTTTCAGCATGCCCAGACGCTCCCAGCGGTCGAGTTCTTGAGGTTGCTCGGCCTCATGGCATCCTGCATTCTTCTGGTGCCAGAGGCTCGCCTGCGGATGAGATCTTTGCAGTGGGCACTCAAGACGCAATGGTCGCAGTCCTCCGGCAGGATGTCAGACTCGATTCAGGTGCCGTCCTCGGTCGCCCGGGACCTTCTGTGGTGGGCCGTCGAAGGCAACTTGATGAAGGGGGCTCCATTTTGGCTTCCCTGGCCGGAGGTGACGATCGTGACGGATGCATCCCTCAGGGGATGGGGAGCTCATGCCAACGGGCTGACAGTCAGCGGTCGTTGGTCTCTGTCGGAGTCCAGACTCCATATCAATCTGTTGGAGCTGAGGGCCGTCAGGCTAGCCCTGAAGGCTTTTCTGCCGACTGTGCGAGGGAAGAATGTCCTGATCCTGACGTACAACACAGTGGCCATGCACTACCTCAACAAAAAGGGGGGGGCAGGGTCACTTCCTCTGTGCAGGGAGGCGATGCAGCTCGAGTTCTGGGCCATCCAGCAGGAAGTTTTGATCTCGGCAGTTCATCTGGCCGGAGACGAAAACGTGACGGCGGACGCTCTGAGCAGGCAGAGCGCGATCTCTCACGAGTGGGAGTTGGCTCAGGAGATTCTCCTGGAGATCTTCGCCCTTTGGGGGACCCCTCAAGTGGAGCTCTTCGCCTCCAGTGTCAACCGGAAGTGCGAAAGGTTTTGCTCGCGGGAATTTCCTCCAAAAGGAGCCTTAGGAGACGCGTTCGTGGTGGAGTGGTCATTCCCGCTGCTGTACGCGTTTCCTCCAGTCCCCGTCATCCCGCAAGTGCTGCGGAGGTTACGGAAGTTCGGTTCCCGGATGATCCTCATTGCTCCGGCGTGGGCTCGGAGGACGTGGTACCCGGACCTTCTCGACTTGTCCATCTGCCCTCCACGCCGTCTTCCCTACCGAGACGATCTGCTCTCACGGGAGGGGGGTCAGGTTCTCCATCCAGAGGTCAGATCCCTCAACCTTCACGCTTGGCTTCTGAGAGGTTGAGGTATAAGAGGATTGGGACCTCCCTGAAGACGTGATGGAGGTGTTGCTTTCGGCCCGAAGGCCAGCAACAAAGTCTCTGTACCGTTGACGTAAGTTCTGCGACTGGTGTAGAGTTCAGAATGTGGATCCTTTTGCATGTGACATCCCCATGGTTCTGTCCTTTTTACTTTCTTTGGCCCACAGGGGCTTGCAAGTGGGTACCATTAAAGGTTACCTGGCGGCGCTGTCCATCTTTAAGCGCTCGTCTGAAGAGTGTTCTTACTTTAAAATCCCTTTAATTTCACAGTTTCTGAAAGGGCTCACTAATGTGTTCCCTCCGTCACCTTTCCTGGTGCCCGGTTGGGATTTAAACCTTGTTCTTAGGTTTCTTATGGGTGCTCCGTTTGAGCCTTTACATTCTTGCCCTTTGAGGCTGTTATCTCTGAAAACTGTGTTTTTAGTTGCGGTTACTTCCGTTCGCAGAGTGAGTGAGTTACAGGCACTTTCAGTTAAGCCACCCTTCACTGTATTTCACAAGGACAGGGTTGTCCTTCGAGTTCGTCCTTCTTTTCTTCCGAAGGTAGTATCGGAATTTCATTTGGCCCAGAAGGTTGTTCTTCCGGCATTCTATCCTCCTCCGCATCCTGGTAAGGAAGAGGAGAGGCTCCATAGGCTTGATCCTAGGAGAGCTTTAAGCTTTTATGTTTCACGCATGTCCCGGGTCAGAGTGGACGATCAACTCTTTATTGGTTACGCTGGGAAGCGTTTGGGGCAAGCTGTGACAAAACAGACTTTGTCTCGCTGGATTATTTTAGCCATCTCGGAGTGTTACCGCTTGGCGGGTAAGGACCCACCGGCTGGCTTGCGGGCCCATTCTACCAGGGGTGTGGCTGCATCTACTGCCCTGCAGAGGGGTGTTCCTATTCACAACATCTGTGATGCAGCCACCTGGGCTTCAGTACATACATTTGTACGTCACTATTCCCTCGATTCCATCCGAGGGCAGGATCTGGCCTTTGGCAAGGCGGTCCTTTGCTCTGCTATTTGATTGGCTATTCTAAATTTTGATTCTAAATTCTTTCCCTCCTCCTTGCTCTGGTACTGCTTTGGGAGTCTGTCATAGATATGGAATACGTCGGAGGACCCAATCCCCTCGAAGAACAAGTTACTTTCTTACCGGGTAACGTTCTTTCGATGGGATGGTCCGACGACGTATTCCATATCGCTCTCGCCCTGCCTTCCCCGCTGCAGAATTTCTTTTGCAATTGCAGCTTACGTTCCGCAAGGCTTTGTGTCTGACTGGCAGTTGACTTATGTCACACGTTCTGGGGGAAAAAACTACAACTGAGGCTACGGGCGGCGTACGTCCTACTTATCACATCGGATGACGTCGGAAGTCGGAGGAGGCCCTCGACGACGGCTCATCGACGCAGGACGCAGACGCCGAAAAAAAAGTTTCCGAAGCAGCACAGCTGTGGTGATTACATGTCATAGATATGGAATACGTCGTCGGACCATCCCATCGAAAGAACGTTACCAGGTAAGAAAGTAACTTGTTCGTCTCCACGACCACCAGTCTGGCTTCAAAGCTGCCAGAAGCACAGAAACAGCTCTCCTGAACACCTGCGAAGACCTGCTCTCTAACATTTATTCTAACCTTCCTTCTGTTCTCATTCTCCTCGATCTTTCTTCTGCCTTTGATACGGTCAACCATGCCATCCTGCTCAATCGCCTCTGTGATAACCTTGGTATCACTGATTAGGGCCTGGCCTGGCTGACCTCCTTCCTCACTGTCCAACCCTCTCCGGTCCAACTGCGGTTTTTCCTATTTTCTATCTCTCTACTTTTGGTGTTGTCCAGGGGCTTAACCTCTCTCCCTGGCTTTTCAACCAATTCAGGAATGATGTGCTGCCAATGATCTCTGCCTTAATGCCAGTAAGAATTGAGATCCTCCTCATCGGAACACCAACTCCCTCCTTTCTTCTTTCTCTCTCTCTCTCTCTCTCTGGCCGCCCACTCCCGGCCCTTTTCCTGCTCCTACCTGTGAGGCTAAGAACCTTGGGGTCATCTTCGACTCCACCCTCTCCTTCTCTCCTCACATCTCTAACATCTCTAAGAAGTCAAACTATCAGCTGCACCTCCTCAGAGGTATTCTTCCTTTCCTCACTGTCTCCAGGGTTCTGGTCATCTATAGGCTGGACTACAGCAACAGCCTCTTTCTAAATCTTCTTGCATCTACTCTCCAACCTCTCCAACTTATCCAGTACAGGACTGCAAGACTTGTCCTTGGTCTCAAGCTCTGGGATTGTATCTCTCCAGCTGTGAAATCTCTTCATTGGCTCCCAGTGGCAACAAAGATCAAGTTCAAGACCCTCTGGATCGTCCACAAGGCTTCCTGGGGCCTGGGACCGCACTGCCTCCAACTCTCTCTGCATAAACATCTCCCTTTTCGAGCTCTGTGTTCATCCACTTCCAGCTCTCTGAGGGTCAGTCGCTTTTACAAGCAGAGAGTTAGGGGCAGATCTCGATCTTCGGTTGGGGCCTCCCTTTGGAAGAGCCTCCCTGCCTCTCTCAAAGTTGAGCAGAACCACCTCTGGTTCCGGAAGCAACCCAAGACCTTCTTCTTTACTTCCGCTTTTTCTCTTCCTCTCCCCTGCTGATATCCAGACTGCTTCACGCACTGGTCACCTGGCTACCCACTGAACTTGGGCCCCGGCTCCTGCCTGTCCATTTGCACTTCGCACTGCCTCCCGGCACCCGAGCACTTGTGGTCTGTATCTGCAACCCTACAGTCCCTTCTCTCTGCACTTATGAGCCACCCATTGGCTTCACTTTTCGAGTTACCTGCACTGAGCCACAAGTGGCTGCACTTTTGATTTACCTGCACTTCCCCCCACCCTTTTCCCCCCGGCACTTCTCCCCTTCTCTGCACATGCGTGATCTGAAAGACACGGCCTAGTAAGATCATTGTTTTGTCCTCCCTTTGTTTCCCCCTCCTTGTCTTGTCGCGTCTAGAAGCAGTTGTGCACAGGCGAGTTATAAAAGCCATATCATATCATATATCATATCACTGTGAGTGCCGCTTGCTATGCTCACGTGGCAAACAGCGATTGACAGTTACAATTTAGCGTGTTTAATATCAATTGGGAACACTGCTTACCATGCATGCTAGCATGTCCAGAAGGGTTTAATTGTAATCGTACACATTGCCTGCCGTGCCATGCTGGTGCATAAAGCTGGCGGACCTGATGGGGATCTCCAGCATTTGTGCTGGTAGGAAAATGCATGGCAGAGCAAATGCTGGAGCATTTGAATGGCAGAGAGGAAGGGAGGCAGTGGAAACGCACGTTGCGTCCCACCCCTCCACTCCGTCATACAAATAATTGAAAGTGGGCCGTGCCGTGACTGGTAGGTGTTACAGCCTTACTGATGGCTTTTAAGCCTTCCATTTATGTTACGGCTCATTAGAACATGAGGCATGTCTTGCATCAGCTTAGATGTGGCCCTCTCCCATGTTATCCAAATTTAGTACTGCAAAGCTGGACATCCTTTCCCAGTAGGGGAGCTCGAAATTACCCTGGTGAAAATAATACACCATAGCAGCAAGGATCTGGTAAAGAGAGAGTACACCACTAGGGCATTTAATCAATACACGTTACTCTTTTGGTTCGGCCACAATTTGCCAGATCGCTTTACATCAAGTTTAGGTTGGGTATCCTTCCACTTGCAGACCTGAAAAAGAGATGGATAACATCTAAATCTGACTTAAGCATTGCAGCACTTTATACTCATTTGTCTTTTGTGAAGCGACTTGAGACTCCATTATTTAAAACCCTTGTTAATCCAGCATGAGAATAAAACTGTTGCAGGTGCAATGAATGTTTGTAAATGTTCTGCAACTCATAGTGTGATTATAACCATCTCAAGTTTTATTAATAGAGCCTGGTTAAAAAGAAATCTATTAGTTGAGGACCATTTGTAACGTATGATATATGCACTCCACACGACATTCATTGTTTTAAAAAAATCTTGCGGCACCATGTATCCCTTTTATGTTTTTTACATATTTTAGATATATGTGCATTAAAATGGAATGCTAGGACTTATTTCATGTTTACTATGAAATTGATTTTGTTTTTCTTTTAACTTTTGCTGAAAGTCTTAGATCAAATAAACCATTGTGTGATGATGATGAAACTTAGAATGCCAACTTTGTGAACAAGAATACCCCGGTGGTGAAGTCATAGAGAGAAAGACTGAAATGTATAGTGCAGTAGAGTTCTTTCAGCTCTGTCTTCTCTTTGTCTAGTTCTCACACTCTGTCTGCTCAATAGAGATCATGTTATATGACAATGTGTTTATTTTAGAATTTTTTTCTTGTTCTTATAATTAGGGTATTTATTGAGCTTGAACATAGTTTTGGGAAGCAATGAAGCTCTTTACAATTTGATGGGGGGTACACAGTGAAGGAGGGAGAGATACAAGGGAGAGGGAGCTAACAAGGGGCAGCAGCAAGAGATCAATAAGCAACTATGGGTGAAAACGGAGGAGATGATCGTCTAGTCTCAAGTTAGGTGGGGGGGAGTGTGGGTGGACCTAACTGCACTCTTTCCTTAAATGTAGGAGCCAGGGTCAACGCTTGTGTTGACGGCAAGGAGGTTCCAAAGTCTGTGGGCCTAGCCAGAGAAGTCCTGACTTCTGGTTTTATACTTCCAACACTGATGGAGTTTGAGTCTGCACATGCCCATACATCTGGTGTATTTTAGGCCTCTGGAGATGCTGAGCTTGTCAGATTGGAGCTTTGGGTTTTGAGGGTGATAGCCTTGTAGATGATGCAACAGTATTTGAAGTGATATGTGCTTGCTTAGGGAGCCAGTGTAGTTTGATAAGAGTCGAGGGGATGTGGTGGAATTTGCTGAGTCGTTTGAGCTGTTCTGTAGCATATAGGACACATCTCAGAGGTGCCATAGTGGTTATGGGATGCCTTTTAGAAGGACAGTGACACCTGTGAGGAACCTGAGGGCGTCCTCACTTCTTTTTCCCCGGGATCTTCTTCTCGGGTTGCCAGGGAAAGGCCATCGCTTTTGGATCCCAACCGTGGGGGTGGATATGCGAGGGAGGATCACCAGGGTGGAGGAGAGTTGGGGAGGATGTTCTTAGGTGAGAAATGGTACCCCCATTTACCTTTCACCACAAACCCTCCATCCCTTAAGCCTGTATAGGCTTTTATGAGCACTTTCCCTGTGTTTCCCCTCGACCACTCCCCAAAGCACACGAGTATGCTACTGGGACGAAGAAGAGGATGACTAGAAAAACACATACTCATTTTATTAATACATGCACATATCAAACTCATTTAGGTACTGGGGCGAAGGAGAGGACACCCAGAACAACAAACCTCCTCACTTTGTGAAAACAAACACTTATCAACCCAGACAAGTACTGGGATGAGGAAGAGGACAAAAAGAGCAAAGCAGGACTACCACTTTGATGGTGAGCGGTCTAGTCCTTTTTTGAATGAGAATGGAGGCGGGAGCTTTAAAAGCTGGAATCCCGAAAGAAATCGAGTCCGCTGTGGAAGAACGTCCACAAACTGCTGGGTGCAGGCAGACCACTATGGTATGACAGTGTGGCAGGAGGATGGCTTGAGACCCATGGAAAAGTGCAGAGCGTTTGCAGCAGGAAGCGAAGGTACAGGACGCTGGAGGCCGGTGGCAAGCCATAGGAAGGAGGCCAGCGAGAATGAGGGAAACAGTCATGTGAGTCCTGCTTCACAGAGGAAGCACTGTAGGGTGTGCATGAGCCACAGGAACACCTCTGACCGAACATTTGAGGGACCTCACATAGAGACAGAAACCTGTGGCAGCGGAGGACCTCGCGAGGAGCCAGAAGATCGACCGGTGAGTGCAACCAGAAAGCGGGAACACCGGGCTGGCAGGCGGTTGTAGAAATAAAGCTATGGACATTCATATATATGGAAAACTCGGATTGCTGTGCCGGTTAAGGTGGATAAAACGCTAGTTGAATATCTAACGAAATGAAAGCAAGTCAAATCTGATAAAAGGCATTTTGAATTCCGAATAAAAATACAGAATAAAATGAAAGCAAGGCATTTTGGATACTGAACTAAATGAAAACAAGTTGAGAACACTCTTGCATCTTCAGACCATACTGAAAGGAAGTTTTTGAACTGCATTGAAATAATGAAATGCATTAACTGAAAACAAGTGCTAGCAAAGCCAAGTGACCAAAAAGAGTTATATGCATGATATCAGAAATCCAGCAATGGTCAAAGCCAAGAAGGTGCAAAGAACTGTATATTATAAAGAAAAGAAACTAGCATTGGCAAAGCCAAGGGAACATTCAAAAGGATAACAAGTACATGGTGGCCAAATAAGCCACGATACGATGTCTGAAGAGTGTGATACATGTGATTTATGCAATCTTCACTGCTGAGGAGGAGAAGCAGTAGACTGGTATTAATGGAAAAGCAGTCAGGGAGGTGAACCAGTTGCATGACCTGTAATGGGTGGGCTATGTGGTCTGACAACTGCGCCTAGACCAGGTGCCCTGAATAGAAAAGCCACTGAAAATAACAATACAGAAACCTGTGTTGTGCAAAGACCTTTTGTGACTTTGAAGTCAAGGTTTTGAAAGCTGGAAGATTTGAACTCCTGGGGAAAGTAACCCTGTGTGGTGTTTTTGTTTGAAAGCTGAAAGATTTAAACTCTTGGGGAAGGGAACCCCTGTGCTTGATGAACTACTTTGAACTCTGGGAAGGGGAGCTGATTACACGCCAAAGGGCTAGAAGCAGCTCTGAACTTTACTTTGAAAACTATTCATTGTGATGCTGACATCCCTACACATTGTATGCAGTTAGTTGTGAGGGCAAGTATAGGTTTTTGGACACAGACAGATGATTTACTTTGGACTTCGTGACACCGACTATCCTTAGTTTCTGTTTTTTTAGGTAGGGAAATTGAAGTTTAGGATAGGGCAAGTTAGGCATTACTCACCCTGCCTTTTAAAGTTAATAAAACTTTGTTGGGGGGCGCTGTTGAGCAGCCGACAAAATGGCTGCTTAGCTGGTGAGCTCCGTGCCCAGCTACCTATCATCGGATCACATCGGCGGCGGACAACGATACCCTGCATTGTAAATGCATGCCGCGTGTAGCACCGCTCCCGGGCTACATTTCCATCGAATTCCGGCAGAAATCGGATACTTGCAGCCGTGTTGCAGCACCTTGCCATCGGAGTTGAGCGGGCCGCAAGGGGCCTACCCTGGACAACACTGTGGGCACCCTGGGTGCTCGTTCGCACGTGGCTGCCTGGAGGGGCCATCTGCCCGCCCCCAACGACACGCTTCACTGTGGCACCTGCGGCGGTCTCTTTCCCTCCTCCTCCGCCTGTGGGCTTGCTCGGGGCCGCCGGGGCTGTGTCCCCTCTGCCTGTCCTGGACTCCGGCTTGTGCCGATTGTCGCGGTCGCACCCCCATCTGGAGCATCTGGCTGTGGGTGGCCGCGGCTCCACTGGGCCCGCGCTGCGGGGGGAGTCGGGGTCAGCCTTCCTCGGCGGGCGCATGCACCTCGCCCTTCCACCATACCATCCGGACCGCAGGTGAGGAGGTGGAGGGGCTGCCCAATCTGCACCTACACGCCCCCTACCACCTGACTACACGGTCTCCCGCTCTGCGCCCAGCTGACATTACCGCCCCCGGGGGCCGGCACCACTACCATCTGTTGCGGGACCCGCCAGCAGAGCCTGGGGCATTAAATCAGCAGGCAGCGCGGCCTGCACCCTTGGCGGGCCGTGCATGACACGCAGTGCACCTGTCGGATACACCCAGGCAGGCAAAAGCCATTGACATCAAAGGGAGATCCACTCCTCCTCACGACCCAGCGCTGCTCTGGGGCGCAGACGGGCATCAACCACTACCCGTATTGTGGCACCACCTCTCTGTGGGGGGCTCCGGGCCTCGCACCCAGGCCCCTGGCCAAGGAAACTCCACATACTCGCTCTACCTGACTGGCTGTGCTGACCTTCAGTGCTGGGCCCTGCCACCCCCTCTCCGCTCTACCCCTGCATCTAGGGTCTACTCTGCCTTCCTTTTGAGCTCATTCTGCCCAGTGCCCTTCCTCTGCAGCGCCTGGAGGCGGGGGACCTCTCCACGGCCACTTACTGTTCTGTGGTGTTCGGGCGATGGCCCCTGGCCCTGACTCTGTGGCTGGCCGGTGAGGGGGCCTTTGTGTTACTCTGCGGGCGCTTCACCATCAGGTGCGCCATTGATCTCGGTCAGCCAGCCGGCGCCTGCTTCTCCGGCCTCCTCGCACCGCCATCCCGGGGGCCAAGTGGGCCTGCTCCCCGGATCATAGAGGCCTACATCTGCACGCACGATTACCCGCTCTCAGGATGTCAAATAGGTCCCGTGCAGCTACCAATGCTGGGGCTATGGATAAGTTTGCCAGACCAGCACCCAGGTTGAAACAGGGTGCCACCTCCTCGAGCTACGAAGACATTGAGGCGCCATCCGACCCCCCTGCCCCCAGCCCGATCTCTCGGCAATGATGAGTCCATGGCAAAGAACTTTACTGCTTTCCACGAGAAACTAGATGACATAAACGCAAACGTGGCCTCACTAAGAGTCAAGCTAGACCAGCAAGGCACCAGAATAACTGAGGCTGAAACCAGGATTGTGGCGAATGAGGGTGGCGTACTTGCCCTCAAACGCCGTTATGGAGCTGGTGCGTGACATGAAGAGTGTCAAGGCCAAGTGTGATGACCTAGAATCAAGGTCACGCAGAAATAACATCCTCATTGTGGGGGTTCCTGAGTCTGCACTCAAGGGCTGGATGGAACTGGCGGCAGAGACCCTCCTCAAGGCGACCCTCCGCTCTCTCCATTCTTTACAGTTGAACGTGCACATTGCTCGCTAGCTCCTCGACCCAAGCCAGGCGACTTCCCCAGGCCAATAATTGCTAAGATTCTTAGCTATAGAGACAGAGACCACATACTACACCTTGCACGCGAGAAAGGTGAACTGAGAATGGATTCACAAACTATCAGAATCTTCCCGGACTACTCTGTGGGGGTTCAGGCGGAGCACAGACAGTTCAACGGCATGAAGAAAATGCTAAGGGAAAGGAAAATTGAATATGCAATGCTATTCCCAGCAAGGCTGAAATTCACCCATCATAATAAATTATACTTCTTTACGGTTCTGGATGAAGCAGTGAAATGTATTGAATCACAGATCCCACTAAGAGAACCTGCAGACGACCTAATGGATAACGATTGAGGGAGGGAGCCTATGCTTCCAATCAGGGGGGTGTCCTTCTGGGCCATCCACGGACACTGGCGGGAGTTTTCTCTTCCACCAATCATACGACAGTTCACACCACCTACACCGCTGGAAGACAACTTTTATTTATCCTTCCCCTTAGCGGGTGACAATCCTCCCCTCTTCGGCGCAAGTGGTTGGATAGGGTGTGCCCCGCGTCCCTTGGACTCCCTCCCCCCCCCCCCCCCCACAGCATCCGAGTACCCAGTCGCACCATACACATGGCAACCGGATCTCTTCTTGTCTGCTACCATCTGTCATTATGCCTTGCTTGAAACACAGCGCACTGTAAAGCCGCCGCCGGCTCGGTGGTGCCTATTGCACCGCACTACTTGCTAAATTGGGTACACGGCAGTGGCGACCCCCGCTGCAATTGCAATACCTGTATTTTTGGTTGGTTCTCAGTTCTGCCCCTGTTGGGCAAATGGGCTAGCGCTGCCAGGTTGGACATGGCACACTGGTGCCTCTGTTTTGGGTCGGGGAGTACTACACTGCTGGTTGCGGGTGGCCAGTGAGGGGGGGGTGCTAAAGTTGAGGGTTGTTTACATGAAAATAGCATGGGAACCTGGGCCATGGTTACAAGGCGGTACGATTTCACTGAGGCGGGGCACATGGCAATGAATGGCAACAAATATCCCTGCAGGTATGTTCCCTAATTTGACACCATGCCTCTTAATATTATGACATGGAACGTCCGAGGGTTGAGTAACTTTACTAAAGCTCGTAGGATAACCGCTTACGCCCAGGGGCACGGGGTTAAAGTACTTCCTCCTTCAAGAAACACATGACATGGGGCGTCTAGCGACATGCCTAGCACCGGCCTGGGGTTCCAACAGGTACTATACTAGGTATTCCACTCAGTCCAGAGTGGTGCTCACCTTGGTCCATAAATCAGTCCAATTCACACTGCACACTAGTCATATAGACCCGGAGGGCAGATATGTCCTTCTTCATTGCTTCCTAGATAGGGTGGAATGCCTCCTTGTGAACACATATGCTCCGAACTTCGACGCCCCGGACTTCTTCAATGAAGTCACCACCGTACTCTCGAGATATATCGGAGTCCCAATCTTATGGGGTGGGGGACAAGAACCTGATCTTTGACAACGAGCTGGACAGATCGGGCACTGCCTGCAGGGCTATCTCACGCGCGGCCAACCGGTTACAGGCGCTCACTGTCACAATGGGCCTCAGTGATGTGTGGAGGATCCTCCACCCAAACGCGAGAGAGTATACCTTCTACTCGTCAGTGCACGATAGCCTATCGAGAATTGACCTCTTTCTCATATTGAGCGGGATGGTGGGCAGGACCATTGACACACAATTACAACCACGCACACTTTCAGATCACTCCCCGGTAACGCTGCGGGTCGAGCTGGGGTATGCCCGGCCTTCCCGCTCTGCTTGGCGCTTCAAGTCGGAGGCCCTGAGAGATATTGTTTTCAAAGCTGATATTCTAGCAGATATCAACACCTTCTTTGATTGCAATATGAGACACGATACACCCGATGGGGTCCGGTGGGAGGCGTTCAAGGTCTTCATCAGGGGGATGTGCATCTCCAGGAAGGCCGGGGTCCTCAGAGACATCAAAAATAGCATGCAGCGCTCTGAAGCAAGGCTTAAAAAGCTTGAGAGTGAGTACACAACTGCCCCTTCCCCGGCCGCACTGGCACAAATAAGGTCTGAACTGGAGACCTTTGAGGCCCATGCTCAGAGTGAGATACAATGCTACTACGCCCGTCCCCAGGCGGCACGGAAATACGGCGAGGGAAACAGGCCGGGGAGAACTCTATCCAGATTGGTCCGCGCGGAAGGGGGCAGAACACGCATAGACTGCATCAGGGACATCAAGGGCGCCCAGCACTGGTCCGACCAGCGTATCCTCGAGACATTCACTGAATTTTACACAACCCTGAACGCCCCCAGCAGGAACATAGCATACACGATACAGACCTTCTTCTGGATCAAATCCCCATGACCTCCTTTCTCGCGCCACCAAGGATCAATTGGACATCCCAATCACCCTTGATGAGATCACAACTGCTATTTCAAGTCTCCCGAAGGGTAAGGCACCTGGCCCTGATGGACTCACCTCAGAGTTTTACCTAGAGCACGTTGCCATCCTAGCACCCAGGCTCCTTGAGGTCTGGAATAAATTGCTCACTCTGGCCACCTTGCCCCAGTCCATGCGCGAAGCCCTCATAACTGTGCTCCCCAAGCCGGGCAAACCACTGGACGAATGTGGGTCTTACAGACCCCTATCCCTAATCAACAATGACATGAACATTTCCCCCAAAATAATTGCAAACAGATTCCTCCCCATAATGACCCACTTGTTTCATCCAGATCGGAGCAGCTTCGTCCCCGGCCGGTCAACGGCCCTCAACATCCGCCGGCTGTTCAATGTTATGTCCAGAATTAATCCCGAGGCCCAGGCCGTAGCGGTCACCCTTGATGCCCAGAAGGCATTTGACATGGTGTCCTGGCAATACATGTGGGCTGTGCTGCATAAAATGGGGATCGGCCCCTGCATGATCTCATACATTAAACTACTATACACGAACCCGGTGGCCAGGGTCCTAATCAATTCCCAGACCTCGCCTCTCTTCCCGCTCCATAGGGGCACTCGCCAGGGTTGCCCGTTTTCCCCAATACTGTTCGCATTGGTGATCGAGCCTATGGCTGACAACGTCAGAGACAGACATGCCCGAAAGGTATACGTCTGCAGGAAATTCCGGAGATAATCTCGCTGTACGCAGACGACGTGCTCCTTTATATCAGGGACCCATCCGCCCATCTATACCCTATTATTCGCGACATTACCAAAATTGGCACATTCTCGGGCTTTGCTATAAATAATACAAAATCCAAAATATTCCGGGTCACTGCAGCAACCCCACAACCAACATGCGAATTCCCTCTCTGCTGGTCCCCAGACGGAATCAAGTATCTCGGGGTCCAAATATCCCTCTCCAGAACTTCGTTACTAGCTGACAATTACACAGCCATGTCGAGATGGCGCAACCTCCCCCTCTCCCTACCGGGCAGGCTGTCCCTAATTAAGATGATAATCGTTCCTAAGCTTCTATACATTTTCGCAAACGTCCCGATCTGGCCAGGGAAACAATATTTCAAGAGCCTACACACTGCATGCGCCCAATTTCTGTGGCACTCCGGCGCGGTTCGTAAGAAGTGGCAACATATGGTTCTCCCATATGAGAGAGGGGGCTTGACGGCCCCGGACCTCGCTCGATACTGGGTTGCTGCACAAGCACAGCATGCTACACACTGGTATACACACTCGGACCCCCTTGCCCCCCACATGTGAAACTTGAAACACTTGCTAGTGAGGAGGTCAACACTCTGTCTTTTATTCTTCACCACACATACCACGCTGATGCCCCGGTGGACCGTGTGGCTGCCACGATCACGGCAGGGAGACGGATATTGCAGCCCCACCCAGACTCTCACCCGTACTATAAGTGGCTGCCCATCTGGCAGTTCCCGGACCTCTGCCCCACTCATGACAAACTCCTAATGCGACACTGGCACGCCCTCAGCTATCGAGCACTGTCTGACCTATTCCCCGAAGGGAAATTCATCACCCCACAGACGTGGCGCCCTGGGCACTCTGGCTCGGCGCTCCAACTACTGCAATATTTCAGACTGAGGGCAGCCATCCGCGCCATGTGGCCCTCCTATCCCGATGAGCCCCCAGACTCACCCCAAATCCACTTCATAACCAACTCAGCCGGGGCTAAGGGCATAACATCCTCCCTATATAAAATGCTATTGGAAAAACTTGATGACGCACCTCAAACACCACGGGATGCATGGAACGCCGAACTGGGACTGACTATCACTGATGCCATGTGGGGTAAGATGTGCACGCACACACATAGGGTCTTTCTCAATGCAAGATTTCGATGCATGCAATACAAGCTCCTAAACCGTTTATACTACACCCCACACAGGGTGGGGAGATTTGCACATGACCAGGCTAACACTTGCCCGAGATGCAAATCCATGGACGCAGACCACATTCACATGTTTTGGGCCTGTGATATGCTGGGCCAGTACTGGAAAGCCATCATTGAGGCCCTCGCTGAGATAACTGGGATCCATATTGCTCCAGACCCACTGGCTGCCTTGTTTAGACTATGGGATGGGCCTGAGCTGAGAAAGGTATCTAAGTTTCTGAACATCGGAACTATGGTCGCAAAAAAATGCATACTGCAGTGCTGGAAGCGCTGCTCCCCCCTCTTTCGAGATGTGGCTGAGGAGCCTTACCTGGACTCAAATGTGCGAGGAGGACTATATCAACACCCTCCCCAGGTCCTCTCCTCCCAAAAATGTATGGTCTGATTTTTGTAGTTACCTGAATAGCAAAGATGATATCGAACTGCTCTCCTCCCCCCTGCCGTACATGTAGACTTTGCTACTCCCTAAAGTGAGCTGAACTGCACGTAATGTCATCTGTCCAGCCTGTAAGCCCCCCCCATGCAATGCCATTCATGTGTCTGAAACATCATTTGCTTTATGTACCGTATTGTTGGCCTGGTCTTGCCTCATGCTAATAAAGAAAAGTTTTTTTTTTTTTTAAACTTTGTTAATACAGGTGGAAGAGGACAATGTAGTCGGCAATGTTTTTTCCAATAGAAAATGCCATCACTGCGCCAAAACCTGTGTGGACGGGAATGATTCTTGCAATGAAATGAAGATTCAGAACCTTGGAGAACAGAACCTAGCTGTTGCTTTTTTTGGCGACTGTGTCAGCATTTACTAATGATGTAGCTGCACTTCTGAGTGTAGCTGAGGATGAAGCCTGCACTGAAGTAACGTCACCACTCTGAACAGCCACCAAAGACATGGCACCCGTCCCAGAAGGATCGCACACAGTAGAAGATTCATATATGGATGTTATTGAGATGCAGTCTCTCCAGAAATGAAAAGTAGGGGTCTTCGAACACGCCATAGTCTACGCTGATGTTTCAGTTGGAGGCTGCACCTTCTGGCGTTTGGCGGCATGGACCCCCATCTGATGCCACTCTCAATTGATGGCAGTCTGCATTGCAAACATAATCTAAAGGGGCCCTTGCTTGTCCAGCTGCAGTACAGATTTTCTCTTGTCCTCTTGAGGGTAAACCTAGTCTCTAGATTTAAGGGAGTGGCAGGATGCATTAGCAGGCTTTAAACAATCCTTCCTGGACGTACAGAAAAATCTGATAGCCTTTGAAGGGACATAGAAAAGTTCATAATTACTTCACCCTCCAAATGGGCATGTAGACTGTATGGCAGAGGAGTACCACCATGCACATAGAGGCATCTAGTCAAGATTTCATGGGTGACAGTCCTTGCTTCCTTTGGATTATTTTGGGGGATGGAGCTGACATTGGATAACCTATTCTTTATATTGCCATTTCTGCATTCTGTTGGATTCAGGATGATGAGCACAATTAAAAGGCTGGGAAGCAGTCAAAGCCTTGCATATATCTCTGACCACTTGGTCGGTAAAGTGTGTGCCTCTGTCGCTGTCTACATACATTAAGATCAAATCGAGGAATGCATTCCGTAAGAACTTTCTTTTCCACAGTGCCAGAGTCAGATATTTGGTACTGATACACTTCCACAGTCCCAGAAAATGTCAACAACCACCAAGAAACATTTTAAATACCCACATTTGGTAGTTGAATACAATCCAGCTTGATATTCAAAAAGGGTACTTTTGGAACAGTGCGCAGAAAGTGAAGGTCTCACAGCTAATCTCACATTGTGGGCTAAGCAGACTGAAAACATGCTATAGTAGTTATGAGCCACAGTAGGAAAATATGGTGCAAACCAGTCTGTTGATCTGGTGCAGGCAGCCATCTGGATTATGCTATAGTGCATCACTGTGTAACTTCTAGTTCTTCTGGGATCAGTGACCTTTTTCTTGTTTGGGTGCTAAGTCCTGTAACACCACCAAGATAGAAAGGATAGTAGTTGGGGATTTTAACTGTTGCAATAAAGATAGCGGCATTGTTACGAGCCAGAGGGCTTTTGAGTGCCGCAGTTGGGGATGATTTATCAGCAAAAGAATTACCTATCACCACTACTGATTCATGCACTTTGCATTTAACTATTTCCAGTGCAGGAAGCAATAACGGTAAAGCGGCAACATAACCATCACAGGATGCAAGGACCCTGTTCATCAATATGGGCAGAATGAACGTTTGGGAATTGGTGTGCTTCTAAAAACTTGATTAGAAACTGTATAACCCTTCCACGAGAATTCCTCAATGAAACAGAATCATCTGACGGTTCTACAGCGGTACATCTTTCATATCAATTCTGAGTGTCAGGAGATTGTCAGTAAAAATCGTGGGATTCCCCAGTAGAAGGAATCTGGAGGAGAGAAGATGGGTTTAAAATAGAGCATCATGTCTCTAAATAAAATGTCCCATAATTTGTTAAACAGGTATTAGAAATATGCTGTATCTTGTTTCAGGAGTAATCCTAAAACAGCTTGAGGCACTAAAGCACTAACCCGATGACCCAGAAGTAAAGTATTAGCTTTTTGTACTAATAGAGCATTAGCAGTCACTAAACATAAACATGGTGGTAAGCCCCCTGTGACCGGATCTAGTGCTGCATTATAATTAATAGGGGGATGCATGTCACCATGCATTTCTATCAGGGCACCCAAAGCCAAACCCAGCATGTTCATCATTATAAAACGTGAAGGTTTTTCATAACTTGGCAAACCTAGGGCTGGAGCCTTTGACAGTAGTTGCTTGTTTTTAATAAATGTTCATCTGCCGCAGTAGAAATCTGGTCGGGTTCAGGAGATGCACAAATAGTTAAGGTTTTGTAACGGTTTTACACCTGAGGAGAATAGTCCATTATCTACTTGTGGCTGGAACGAGTAATTCCAAGAAATACGCACATTTGTTTTTATATCTGGACGTTGGGTACCTTGAGAATTACATTAATTTGGGCTACAAATATGAGCACTATTTGGTGCGCTGATTCTTGAACATCAAAACTATTTCATACTCATATATTATTTAGTATAATTACCACTTAACAAGATACTCAAATAATGCTCAGTTAGTGCAAAAAACAAAATTCATTGAAATACATGTACCCTTTTTGCTCACTGATCATACAAAATCAGGTCCATTCACGCCTTCAATTTAATCATGAAAGCAGTTAGAAATTGGCAAAACAGCTGAGTTAAGATCACGGAGGTTTCAGACAAATTGATGCATGTTCTTTCCAAGCTTCTTCACAGGTAAAATAGGCATATTACAAGGTGTTGCAAATGGCCTCAAGAACTCGCCAACTCTTGAGAATCATGAAGGGACTCGCTATGCTCGACGTTCGCACTTGGTCCGAATTAGGTGTTAACTATCTGGACATCTCCTCCGGGCCTGCATGTATTCTTGGGTGTCTGCTGCCTCTTTGTGCTTTCCTGGACTATTTCACAATTGTTGAGTTCCTCCTCAACAACAGGACAGACTACTGCCCACTGCACGTCTTCCAATCATGGAACAAAACAAATAAGCTTTCACATTGATTTCTTGAGATAAAAAAAAGAGAGAAGCTACACGTTACCTGTTGTGTGCTGCATGCGCATATAACATTTTGGCTAACAAATACGTACCTATTAACACCTACTCATGATGTGAAGTAACATCGGACTTCGAGTGGGATTATGTATAACTAACAACCTAAAGAAGAGCGGCACTAACACCGTGGCAGGTCCGCTAATGCTCATTCTGATAATTCATCATTAAGCTTACCAAAGTGACGCTGGAAATACTTTTTCAGAACCACCAGGTATATAGCGGTGTTTGGGGGGAAAACAGGAGTAAAAGGGTTGGAGTCTAGTTGACATATGCATGGTTCTTATCACTCTCCCATTCATGTAGGCAATGAAAACTACTGCTGGGGTTGGGGTCTGACTATGTCACAAGAAGGTTTGGCACACAGAATCCTATTCTTTTGAGGGGTTGGGTGGGAATGCTGTCCTCCTCCAGCACTTCCACATAGTTCCACTTCAGCGTTTGAGTACTACCATCCATCGTGCCTCTGCCTCCCTTGGGAAGTCCCGTGCTGACCTTGCAAGGTATCAGGTAAGGCGTTGCACACCCTTTTACCGCTCTCTTTATGTCTCCCGGTCTATCACCCTTTCTTCCTCCTATTCCTCTCCCTACTATTCCACCCACCATCTCTTATCCCCTCTCTCCCTCCCTAACAATCCCCCTGTTTGCACTTCAATATTATGCCCTCTTTACTACCTACCTTCATCCTCTGATCTTACTCTCCCTCCTCTCCCAAAATTAATTATATCTCCTCTCTCCACACTACTGCTACTCTCCCCTCTTCACAATACTGCTGCACTTTCCTCTCCACACTACTACCCTACACTCCTGCCACACCTTTTATGTTATTTTCCTTTCACTTTCCCAATCAGCACCTCATTCACTCCCTAAGCGACATCTATTTGTGCCACTTTCACACCATGCACGCACACTCCAATCACTTTCTACCACCTCTTTTTCTTCAAACAGCCATGTCATAATTTTACCAATTTCCACATGGCTGACGCAAAACACTGAAAGATAGTTACCAGACAAGGAAGAACAAGAATGCAGTTCACAAGTTAAATTAACAGGACATGTACCAAAGTTTGAAGGAAAAGAGACCATGATCAAATGAAAATTATATACAGAGAATTTTATGGCCATTAGATACATAACAGGTTTTGGCAAAAAATACTTTTGTCTCTGAGGAAGCACTAGAGCAGCAAATTGACTCTGCATATGTGCAAAACACGTGTTAGGCAGTGTTAAGTAGCCATTGTTAAGTTTTGTATTTGTATTTATTTATTTATAAAGCGCACCTGGCCCAAGGGCATCCGGGCGCATCATTTGGGATACAGGCATAGTAGGAAGATACATTTACAGTTAATATACACAGGCATGAACATATTATGTGCAGACAGATTCAGCAAGTACAATATGTAGGGAGGCATTTACAGATTATGTACAGATTATATACAGACATAGTGGGCAGTTACAGTTAATATACAGGGAGCATTTACATATGAATGCACATCGGAAATGTATGAGTGTATAGCAGGCCAAAGACAGTGGGCCTGGGCACGATGGTAAGATCATCAGTCTAAATCACGGGTGAATGGGGTTAGACAACCATGCTTTTGCTTTCCTTTTGAACGCTGGGAAGGATGGTTCTGCTCTGAGGGGGTTGGGTATTGAGTTCCATAATTTTGCTGCCAGGACAGGGAAGCTACACACCCCTGATCGCTGCAGTTTGAAATGGGGTATCGCTAAGCAATTAGACTGTGCTCTTCTGAGGGGTCTATTAGGAGTATGGATAGTAAATCTGTTGGCGAGGTAGGGTGGTGCTTGGTTGGCTATGCATTTATGGGTGAGAGCAAGAGTTTTTAGGGCTACTCGTTGTGAGACTGATAACCAGCTGAGACTTTTTCTCGTGTCAGAAATATGATGATTCCTGGGTATATTTAGAGCAGCTCCGATAGCATTGTTCTGAATAATCTGTAGCTTGTTCAGGTTCCCATGTTTGGTGATGAGATAGAGGGCGTTTCAATAATCTATTTTGGACATTACCAGGGTCCTGGCTAATGTGGTGTAGTTGGCTGGCAGTGATGAGCTTGCAAGTGTAAGCTGCTGCGGATGAAACTGCATTAGTTTGTCTGGAGAGAGACGGGGTGGAGTCGATGTAGATGCATAAGGTTTTGGTGTCCTTAGTAACTTTAATGATGTTGCCATCAATGACGAAAGAGTTAAATGAAGGATCCATTTTGTTGAGCCTTTGCTGGGTGCCTAGGATGAGAATCTCTTGTCTTTTCGTCATTCAGACGGAGTTCGTGTTGCGCCATCCAATCTTGGAGGACTTGATAGAGGGAATTAACAGCGAGTGTGTCAACTGTATTATTGCTAGTAATGGGTATGAGTATCCGGGTATCATCTGCATAGTTAGTGTAGATGACACCCAGATTATCCAATATATCGAAAAGTGGCTTTGTGAACACATTGTAAAGTCTGGGTGAAACGCACGATCCTTGTGGTACTCCACATGTGACAGGGGCCGGTTCAGCAGAAGCGGACAGGGAGAAGACCCTCATGGACCTGTTGTCCAGAAAGGAGCTAATCCAGGCTGTGGCTCTGTCTGAGAAATGGGCCGTAGCTTTGAGGTGTCGGCAGAGGATTTGGTGATTGACTAGGTCAAATGCCGCGGAGAGGTCAAGTAGGAGCAGAAGTGCTAGTTGACCTTTGTCTTTGAATTCCTTTATCTGAGTTTTAAGATCAATCAAGGCGGTGTCAGTTCCATGATGCGGGCGGAACCCAGATTGTCTAATTCCAAGAGTTTATTGGTTTCTAGGTAGTCTTGGATCTGCAGGTAGGCCGCTCGATCGAGAATTTTTAACAAGAAGGGCACTGTAGTGATAGGCCTATAGTTAGTGGGTATGTTGGCATCCAAGGAAGGTTTTTTGATAAGTGGGATGACCCAGGCGTCCTTAATGTTATCTGGGAAAATCCCAGAGCTGAAGGAGGAGTTTATGGATGCAGTGATGAACCGCCTCCTTAATAATAGTGGCAGGACATGAATCGTCTTGGCAATTGGAAAGTTTGAGGTTGTTGATAATATTTTCAACTGCAGAGGTGGTGAGGGGTGTGAAGTTAAAATGTTTCAGTGCGTGGAGGTTGAAGTAAGTACTAGTCTGGTGCGAGTTATCTTGAGGGTTGATCTGCACGCTGATTTTTTTGTTGTTGATTTTGGTTTGGAGAATGGCTATTTTACCGAGGAGTGCCTTTTGTATGTTGGCACACCAAGAGCTCTCCTTAGTACAGGTGTCAGAAGGGGCGATTGGGGATTCAAGTTCTTTTAGGATTGTGAATAACTCTTTAATGTTAGATTTAGCTTGTTCAATGCGCTTGTTATACGTATCTTTTTTTGCCTGAAGAATAGCTTCTTTATAATTCAGGGTGGCTAATGCAAAGCTCGCTTTGTTCATATCAGTAGGGTTACTTTTCCAACGCACTTATAGATTGTGTTTATCTGTGCGAAGGACTGTCAGCTGTGGTGTAAACCAGGAGTTGAGGTGGGCCCGAGGTTTAGGTTTCCTAAGTTTAATGGGTGCGATTTGGTCTAAGGCTTTTAGTAGAGTCTGGTTAAACAAATCTACCATGACAGTAGGGTCGGTGCAGAGCGAGGCGTATTCATTGAGGATGGGGAGGATAAGTGGGATCACTTTTTCGCAAGTTATGTCTCTCTTGTTTCTAGTAGAGATAGCAGGTGCGATGTCAGGTTTGGTGCGGGTGATTTTGGCAGAAATGCTTAATGTGACTAGATGGTGGTCTATCCAAGCACATGGTTGGTTCGAGTCCATGTTTATTGTGCAGTTAAGGCCAGATATCCAGTCAAGTATTCTGCCCTTAGAGTGTGTGGCTCATTGATATATTGTGTGAAGCCTGTACTGGTAAACAAGTTGTTGATGTCAAGTGCAGCGGAGTCATTGGGGTCATGGAGACCCAGATTAAGATCACCTAGTACGATGATATGAGAATTGGATTTCGTGTTTGAACCAATAGTGTGAGATAGGTCTTCAGCAAATGTGGAGATCGATCCGGGGGGCCTATAAATTAGGTGGAGTGTAATAGTCTGGCTAGGGGTAAGTGATAATTTGACTGAGAGTATTTCCGCTGAGGAAATTTGCTGTGTGTTAGAAATGCACGAATTGATGGTACTTTTGTGAACAAATGCAGTGCCACCTCCTTTAGTTTGATTTGTGTTAAGATCGTTTCTGATGATGGTTTAGCCTGTAGGGATAGCTAGCGATAGGAGCGGTCCTGAGGCCAAGTGTAACCATGTTTCTGTGATGGCGATAAAGTCGAGATCAAGTCTAAGGATGATGTCAGCTATGTCAAGTGCATGTGATGTAAGTGACCTAGCATTGATCAAAGCTTCTTTGATTGAGGTCAGAGGGGCATAAGGTGAACTTGTCACATGATGGGTGTTCGTATCAGGTGAGGGAAGCGTAGTTGCGTGGGCAGTTGTGGTGGGTGAGTGCCTATTAGAGTGACTGGTGGTAGTGGCCTTGTGGTAGGAGGCATGGGGGAGTCTCAAGCCGAGTCTGTAGTTTCTTAGTAGTGTGGCGCATGGTTGGTTAGGTGTGGGTTTCCTGGCAACGTGTTCAATCCAAAGGGTGAGCGAGTTGAGGTAGGGGTTAAGGGCATGTGTAGTGGGATCCAGAGTGGGAAGGTGGTGTTGCTGTATGGAATTGTGCAGGGCGGGCCTGGAGCTATGACCAGGTGGGCTCGGAAGCATGTTGAGCCTGGGTTGTGAGTAGAGTATCAAGGGATGTAGACGAGGCCTAGTATGGTGAAAATCTACTAGTGTGATGTTCTTGTAGTAGCAGGCTACTAACATCAGAACAGTTAATTAAAGGAGGAGGACTAGTGCCGGGTATTTGGCAGCATCAAATGTGTGCAGACAATGCATAGTGTCTATATCGGTAGGTAAGACCGATATTGATGTGGGTCGAGGAGCAAAGTGCAGGTTACAAAAAATCAATGGCTAAGCAGGGGCCCATGGGAGATCATGAGGTAGTGCAGCATGTTTGAGGAGAGGACTGAGGCTGTCGGGGGTAATGGTCTCGTAGGTGAGAGTGGGGTATGAGAGGTAATCGTTAAGGTGTGCAGGACTCTAAGCTTATAAGAGAACACTAGGGTGATACATGATGGGAGTTAGGAGGGGAACGACAGTCGATTTAATCGACGAGCATTGTACCTTGTCAGTAGCAATGACTGAGCAGTGAAGGAAACTGTATGGCAATGGCAATATGATAACACAGGGATGCAGAACAGAGCGTAGCAGAGTGATAGACAAACAAAACAGAGCAATGCATATCAAGGCAATGCAGTCAGCAGCAAGCGAGAAACGATGCAAATGCGGTGCAGTGTGGCGGGGCAGAGGGAACTTGTTGAGAATTCCACTATCACATACAGTGTCGTGGTAGGCCAGTTGGTTATGGTCGTGGAGGGGTACGTGACTAGTGTTATCACATTTCAGGTGAGCAACGTCAAAATGCAGGATATTCCTGGAGCATGGGTGCGCGATGTGCAGCAGATGCCTGTGAGGTATGAATACCACTAGGAGCAGGGGTGGCAGGTGGAGTGTGGGCAGTACCAATCAGGGCAGGAGTGTGAGGTATGAATCAGCCGGTGGCTCAGGTGGTGAATGGGATTCAGGGAGTCTCGGTGGCTAGAGTGGATGAGCAGGTCAGGGCAGTGCAGTAACAATGGCCAGTCAGAGCAGGGGTCAGCGGTACAACGAGAGCGGCAAGCCAGGAAGTAACAGATGAATCAGCAGATAGGGAAGGGCAGGTCAAACGAGTGGATTGCTAGATCCGGGCAATTCTGAGTAGTGCAGTATGTAGATTAGGGCAGGCAATGCAAAAGGAACGATAAACCAGCGTAAAGCAGTTGATTATGCAATGCATTGCAACTAGTGCAATTCAATACAGTGTGACAGGCGATTTAGGCAAGTAATACAAGACGAAAGGCTAGGCGGGCAGTGAATGGTCTTAAGACTGTGAGGTGTGCCTAGATAAAGCAGACCAGATAATACAGGGTCAATGCAGCAATTGCAATCAGACAGGCAGTACCAATAGAGCGGGAAGTCAAGCAGTGCGCAAGGCTCGAGGGCAGAATAACAGCTTGTGGCAATAGGTATAATAGAAGAGCGGTGCAGTGCGAATTACTGTGGCGATGGTAAAGTTCCTCTAGAAATGGTGGTGGTCCGTCAGAAGGTCGTATTAGGCATTCTGGCAGCAAGACTCAGGCGCAAACGGGTGGACTGAACTTGGGAATGCACGTGAGAAGGACGATGGCATTGCACAGTTTAGGGTAAAGCCAAGGCAGGTGATGACGGGCCACAAATTGGGCAGAGGGACATCGCCAGGCGCCAGTTGCGCTCAGTCAGCTCAGTCAGAGCCTTCTTTCCTAGCCTTACTTCTGTAGGCCGGTTTACACCTGCCGGCAAATCGCAGTGGCTTTAGGTGTGGAGCTGTGACCAATCAGCTCGCACCTACAAGCAGGGTGAGGACAGGCACAGGAGAGGACAGGACGATTCCAATGAGGCGGCCATCTTTGTGTAGGGAGCACCTTGTGTGTTCCGATGGAGGATGCGGTAAAGATAAAGAAACTTGAAAGGCTCTGTAAAAGAGCGTCAGGATAATTATCTGGATAGATTTCGCAATATGGAATCAGATGAAGAAATAGTAGTGCCAGCTGTTGCAGGGCACGGAGGGGCTTGGAGGCAGCTGATAATAAGCCTCAAGCTTACCTCTGCACCTGTTTTTGGATGGGCTTAAGGGTGCTTCTCCTGCAGAGCACCGAGGCGCTAGGGAGCTCCTGCTCCGGTCGGAAAGGAAATTCCAAGTCAATACTGAAATCCTGTAAAATGAGATATTGTTGAATTCAGTTGTAATTAAATGATGTTTGGATGGTTTGTAATTCCTAAATATTTGGAATTACCCAAGTTATTCCTAAAGATATGGAATTCTTAATGTGTATTCAGTCAAAATGATTTTTGTTATAAAGATTAGATGTGAGAAGATGTAATTAATTTTACTATAATTAAAGTTTACTGAAGCACACTTTTAAGATCCCAAAACAAATAGCTGTGCATTTTAGTGTCTTCATCAGTAGTAGGTTGGATGTTGTTTGTGAACCAGTAGCAGCTTCTTGCAGTCAAAATTATGGAAAGACAAAAGGTTTAAGATATAGGACAGCGCAGTAGTGGAAATAACCTATATGACTTTTTTATTCTTAAAACTTTACAGATTCCCCATGTTTTTGGAAACCTCTGTGCTATGTTAAACAAATTTGATGAGCTCCAAGGTGCATATCCAGTCACTATCCTTTGCTTCCCGGGAAACTCTCTTTGATTTTTCGATCCCAGAGACTCCTCATAGGTAGACAGTTTCATCAAGATCAAATGGTCCTTCCTCAGGAAATTGCTTTGTGAAGTCACCTTGTGAAAAATAGTTCCGTTGATCCAGAGCCGTACAAGTTTTAAGCCGAAAAAATTTGTGCACAAGCTGGATTCCCTTTAGGCGGCAGCGGCACTTGCTTCAACTGACTTTTTACCTTTACCACAGAGGTGTACCCTGCTGGACCATCTTGGGACCGTGGCACAGCCTTTTTATGGCCTTTCTGTCTCGAATGGAAAGTTACTTCTGTCATATGTGAGTTATGCACATTTTAAGTGCAGTCATAATATCCTAAATCCTATGCAATGTACTGCCTCACAAGCCCAAGTGTTGTGATCATGTGCCAAGTGCAGCATAAATCTCTCAAGTGCTGCCATTTTATGCCACGTAAATCCTGATATGTCAGACATAGTCGTATTTAAGGTCCAGCTTCACCTTCCCAGATGTTGCTATCCTGTGTCAAGTCTAGCCTCATTTTACCAGACTCACCCATATTTCACTGGGCCTGCTATACCCACACTCCCTCTGCAGTGTTAGATTTAAGACAAAATGGACTGTGTGCGGTGGTGGGGGCTGGGTATTAAGGTGGATAGATTTTGTCTGTGACAACGTAAATGTCTGGGCTACAGGATTCAATTAGCTTATTTTTGTATAGTGCTAACTGAACTGATTCACTTTTCGATTACCTCTGTTTGAGCATTTGAAGAAAACCTGGCCCTCTGAGTGAAAGTGATTTGCAGTGGATCACCCAGTTTTATCAAATGGACAAGCCAGTGTTTTAGCCCAGGCGTCCCCTACTATCACTATTTGCAATTTACACATTAGACAATAACTCTTGCTAATGCTTCTTTAGTTTTACACCAATTTACTAAGATTTCTGCATTGATTTCTTTCATGGGCATACTCTGTTGGTTTTGTGGTGATTAGAGGCATTCCCTATTGTCTGTTATGAAGGGCCTGAGCCAAAGGGGACCTGAGTGGTCTGGGATTCCTGAGCGGTTGGAGTGGATTCCCTTCTCCCTTTACCCCCTCAAGGATGCTTTTGTTATGTGTTCCTCATTGAGGATGCCAGAACGTGCTAGATGACCCTATCCCTGCGTGGGACAGATTATTTAGGGGTGTTAATTAGTTCATTTGAACAGATCCCCTGCTGTACCACGTGCTCGAGCAGAAATAATGCACCCCTTTGCCCCACAAACAAAAGCAGGTGTGGAGCAGTACGGAACTGAGAACATACCCAAAAGGAATTCCAAGATGGAAAGGCACAACCTCGGACAAAGCTGACATGCAACTCCCCTTTCCCTGGAGAAAAAGGGAGACGGCTACCTACACCTAACAGTTATCCAGCAAAAGCCCTGCCAGACCCTAGACAGAGACCACCCCAGCAGTGGAGTGCAGGAGTTAGAACCCACAGAAAGGTTCTACCAAAGGTATGTGGAAGAAGGCGAAATACCTGAAAACTGGGTTCTTCAGAGAGGACCTAGAGCCAAAGGAAATCCTGAGAAGAAGGGACTCCTCGCAGGAGGTTAATAATAGTGTCCCCCTGACAATTACCCTGATTGAGAATGGAGAGTACTCTTTGCAGCTAGATGGAATGAGTCTATGTGTGTGGTGGAGGAAAGGATGCCACCACTCCAAACTCAGTTACAGGAAGGAGCGAGTACCCCAGCCTATGAGAAAATTGCGTGCTGAGAAGAAACCCAGAGGCTGTGCAGAGATCTAAATAATAGAAATTACTGTGGAGAATACTAGATAAGAAAGAGAATGGCTGTGGCGAGCTCGGGATAGCAAAGCGAGGCTGTGGAGAGGTTGAGGGAATGAGAAAGATCATGTAGAGGTCTGAAGAAGAGAAAGGACTATGACGAGGTCTGGCGAAGGAACTCTGAGGGTGCGGAAAACATCTCTAAATAAACTGAAGAGCAAAGAGACTGTGGAGCAATTCGAATTGTGAGCACACCCTGGAGTGGATTGTTTATACACACATCGTTTGTATTTGTTTGTATTTTAGGGCCTGATATTGGTAAGTAGCCTTGCTGAATGCTTCTGTTGGACGGAATTTGGTAAATTTTTTTTATAAGTTTCGGATTAGCCAAAAGGCTAAAGAACTTCTTAAGAGAAGGTTGGACTTTTCTGTTGGTCTTTTCCTTTGGACATTTTATGTTTTCAAGAATAGTGCTTCCTGGAGGAAGAGGGACTTGTTAAGATTAGGTTTGAGTCCCAGTCCAGATGCATGGGATGGAATTGGAATCCTTGATGACAAAAATGAACTGGAGTTGACTGGAGGGTGGATTGTGGAAAAAAGTTTTAAACCTCCACCCTCCTTATCGATGTTGCGGTTGCAGTATGAGCTGGGTATTCAATCGCTAGCTTCTCAAGCGGAATGGAAAAGAATGGCCCTATATAGACTCATCATAGTTCCAATGAAAAATTCTTTATATGACGACATTAAGCGTCTTTTGGAATTAAACACCAACCGCTTCTTAAATGATCTAAAAATAGATGTTATGCGACAGCTCACACTTTGTAATTCAACAGAAAGGGAGTTCATTGAAAATCCAGTAAAAGTGAAGAAAAAGATTGCGGGGACTGATTGGATTGTAACAAGATCTCGGTTTGTGGAGAGGAAAAGTTTTGATGACATGTTACCTCTGGACAGACCATTAGGTGAGTTACCAAAGTATTTGTTAAAATCTCCGAATAATTACTGGAGATCCAACTTTTTGAGGTTCAGAATGAACCTGGTGGTAACTAGAGAGACCCTTAGGATAAGAAACAAAGCTGTCGAGAGTGATGGTGTATGTGACCTATGTGACTCGAGGCTAAAACAAAACATAAAAACATCTGTTGATGGTATGTTCAGGTACTCAGTCTGAAGTTCTGAGATTCCTAAAAGAGATCAAAACCTTGAACAAGACTTGACTATCTATTGGTTTATTTGATCTGGAAATTAAGTCTGAGAGCTCGCCTAAAGAAACAGATATTCTAATGACATTGGAATGCTTAGTTACTGAAGCAATGGAGTGGGGTCTAGAGTGAGAAATATCCTGAAATTTCCTTTGCTTCGTTCCTTGTTTCTTTTATGAAATGTCTTTTTTTTCAATGAAAGATTTTAATTAGATGATGAATGATTCAGATTTTAGGGATGTATTTGATGACTGATCTGCTGTAAGATTGTTTTATTAACTGTCTGTTCTTTTTTTCTTTGTGTATTGTAAATTGATGTTTTTCTTTTGTTTTGTTGTGTGTGGAAAAAGTCACATTTTGACTGTGTCACAATAAAAAATGAAGGTTTGAGACTTTTATGTTTACTGAAACATCGTGTTAAGGTGTTGGATACACCTGAGGAATCCCAGTGTGTGTTGTCCGATCCTCGACTCTGTGCTACAGTTATTCTTGATTAATTGTAAATTATTCCACTAATTTCCTTTGGTCTCTTACCAACCTAAACCTTGACTTACTGATGATTGATTTTAAAAAAACAACTTTAAATTACAAACATGTTTGTATTATTGATCAACCTTTTTACAGGGTTTATTAAAGTGGATTTGCCAAGCACTAAACCACACAGTAAATAAACCTGCAAATATGATTGAAATGTTTATGGAAGCTTGCAGAGAAAAATGCATATGCTTGTATATAGCCGTTGGTAACATAACTTTTAGATTTTATTGCAGTGTAATTAATAGATTTGTTACGTTATTCAGTGTAATTATACTCAGTATCAACGTTGGAAGGATGAAAGGCGGAGTCAGCACTGCTGGGATTCAAACCTGTGACAGGCTGCAGGATAAACAACATTTATTTATTTAGGCATTTATATAGCGCACCTAACCCTGAGGTATCCGGGCACTTTAACTTAAGAAGATGGTTACAATGACTTAAAGGAGCAGTAGTATCAGGTTACATGAAATGGAATGCCAAACATCATGTTGCTAGGCAGCTGCATCAAGACATGCGTTGACAATTGGGTAAGTTACAGTAATGGCAAGTGCATACATTGGAACGCCTGCTCTCAGGTTGTGAGGCGGCTACATCAAGGCATGCAGTGACAAGTAGGTAAGTTACAGTAATGGCAAGTGCATACATTGGAACGCCTGACCGCAAGTTGTGAGGCGGCTACATCAAGCGCAGGAAAGCCTGGGGTATCTAAGCGCTAGTTACAGAAGTGCTTTAATGGAGAATATGCAGAGAATACAGACTGGTAAAGCTCTTCTCAACATGCCTTGAATACATATTTTGTAAAAAATCACATAGAACCTTAGAAAAGGTCTAATTTCAGCAATACTAACCTTCAACTCCCATGCACACGCCAAAACTCCCTCCATTCAGGGAGTGGTGAGATGAGGGCAGGGCACAGAAAAGGGGAAGGCTGTGGAATAAAACCAAAATAAAAGCAAGAGGAAGACATTTGGAAGGAAAGTAAAAATAAGTGAGGCAAAGAAACCAACTGAGTAAGCAATAGAAAGGGGAAGTTGGATAAAGCAAGGCAGCACAGTATCTGTCCTTTCAGAAGTGGCTTCAAGTTGCACAATCGCCATCATCAAGAAACCCTGGTCTGGGAGATCCAAGAGCAGCCCTCTTGCTGTACATGCGATAGCGAGTCTTCCATTACCACCTAGCAGAGACTAGGGCCGGCCTCACCACCGAACAGTATAGAGTAGGGCCTTACCTCATGGCCTTAAACCCAAGGCCCTCTACACTCAAGTGCCGGCCTGTGCCCCCAATACCCAGCCCTTTGCTTCCGCCCTCCCCAGACTCCCCCATGGCTAGCATCAAGCGCTTAACTAATTGAATTATCTCCATCTCTTGCTCCATACTGTGTATAAAGTGGGCAATTCCTGAAATGTACAACAGTATGTAGTGATGAGTGCTTTGCACTCTTTGCAATGAAGTATCAACACATAAGACATAAAAAGGTATACTTTAGCAAACTGCCTCTAACACTTTTGCCTGATTTGTACTGTCATGGTATGCCTGCTTCATGAATTGTGCCGTTATTATTTTGTATGTAGCGCTTTATACATCAAATCAAATACAAATGTTGCGCACACTCTCTACCCTTAGTTGACATCCGTGCTGTGCACAGGTGCAAAAATCAGGAGGTGGGACACAGCATTTTGTCATCTATTAAAAGCACATCTCCATTCTCAAAGTAGATGTGTTTTAAACGGTGTTAAACAAATAAAGCATCCTGCATGTCTGTAACAACCACAGGGGGACTACACTGCATGACAGGGTCCTTCCTGACACTTCCGTGCATTTATTTGCGCTCCAAAACTGGACAGCAGCAGTATGACCAGCTGCTCCCTAAAAGAGGGATCAAAATGATATTCTGTAAATTGAGAACATCTTTATAAAGCTTTCACTGTGCAATGTGCTCAATGCAGCCAACATATAAGCATTGGTGGAACGCACACCCTACGCTTATGTATGGAAGGGGATTGGCCACTAAATCATTTGAATTGCACCTACGCCAGAGTATTTCACAGGTTACCTTTTTGAATAGCGTGACCTGCATGATTCTCTATGCTTATTCTGATTGTGCTATTTTTATCCGGGAACATAAATGGGAAATTGATCTTTTTACCACACATAATAACATTTGAAACCCCCACAGATGTACACAAAATGTGGCATGGTTCAAATTAGTTTCCCAAACAACCTTTGAGAAGATGCTTGTGCAAATACTTGGTCAGGGCCAAGTTGTCAGGCATGGGATTTGGAAAATGTCAATGGGGACCTCGATATCACCGTACCGATGGCACGCGAATGCCAGCTCCATAATATATACGCAAGCACACAGCTCTTCATTTGTAGGAAAATCATCTACAATGAATTCCTCCAGGAAATCTGTGTATATTCCCCACTCACTCACTTAAAGGCAACAATCAAAGGGGGCGGAAATTGAAAATCACCAGGGAGAATAAATGTCATCAGAAACAGAACAAAAGGTTCATGATTCCTCCTTCAACAGCCCGCCACCATTAAATGGAATTTTCAAGGCTGGCTGCATTTCTTGGTTTATCGCATTAACCACACCTGGGAGGGTGATCACTGCACAGAAGAAATTAATCTTTCTGTTTAGCTAATCATTTCAGATCACAGTGAGCGGTGCCTTGAGAGCTTAAGAACATTTCTCATGGGTTTCAGTGGGATTTATTGAAGAAAAAGTACACCTGTTTCAATTACTAACCTTTTAATAATAGCAAAGGGATCTTTTAGATGCCTATAAATTATTTTTTCGCATTCATAAAGATTCTTTTTTTAGCAGTATTGAAAGGATGAAAGGCCAATAATGTTATGCTAGTATTTAAAGTGTTAATTTATTGTGTCGAATTTGTAAAGCATGGAGTCCATGTAGGATACTCTGGTCTTGAGCAACAACTATCTGATGATAATATTATGTTTTATTTTCACCTCGGTCATATGGATGACTGCATTTTCTGTTTGTCCCATTCTTTAAAAGGCTTCACCTTTTTTATAGCTAATAATGTACTGGCTTATTGTGTTTCTTTTTTGCCAGTTTAATGTTGCCTTAAAAGCCCCTTCAGGGTACTTCTTTGTCAGGCACATGTAGTAGAGTTGGGGTGGGTAAGGGTTTGTGGCTCTGTTAGCCATAGCAATGTTCTGATGGCTCTACTGTATAATCAGGAATTTCAGGTTGAGTGACAGAGTTTCCCTTTGTTGGTTGGCAACAGTGCCACAGCAGATGGGCAGGGCAATCTTGCTCCAACCAGATCGGATGCGGAGACCAGTGGTGATGGTAAGACAAAAACAGCACATTACCTCGCTTCTAGAAAAAGTCGAGAACTGAACGATTGCCAAAAGCCAATGTCTTATTGCAGCAAAAATTGAGAGCATTCTTCTTGGCCTACCAAGTCCAACATTCTTTCTTTTTGATTTCCTTTTTGTAGTGGGATCACCCCTAACCTAAGTGGTCCAAACCAAAAACCCTGGAATTCCCATTGATCAAAATCTTAGTTTTCAGCCTAAAATTGATCTACTATCTTTGAAGTGCCACTTCCAGCTACATAGCTTGAGGAAAATAGTCGCAAACTGGAAATGCTCCGAGATTGAAGCAGCCTGAGCACTAATCTTATCAAGGAGAGATTACTATAATCTATATATATATTTATATATTTGTGAAAGTGTATTTGTATGTTCAGTGTTGGCTCCAGCCCCATAACAGTTGGTGAGTTGAAATTTTGGCCCGAGGTCGGCATACCAGTCTGCGGTTTATCTCAGTCACACAATGTTTGCAGAGAGAACATTCCTTCTCTGGCTCACCCAATCTCCTCTTCTCTCTATCCCTTTCCTCGCACTAATGAATTCATTAACTTGTGGAGCCATTGATTAGGATCCCCGGCACTTTTTGTTCACTTTAATCTTAGCTGCCTAGCTTTCAAGGCACTTGCCTTTGCCAAATATAGAGGGTTTAGGCAAGACATTATCCATGGCAAGATGGAGTAGAACCACAAAGGACTGAGAATGTACAAAGGCTGGACATTTCATGTTTAAACACTCCAATCAATCCTTCTCTACAGCAAAAAATCATCAATAATACATCCCAAAATATATAACAAAATGAAACCGACATGTGTTATCAAGCACCAAGATGGTGCGGAAGCATTTCGAATGGATTGTGTCCTCCCACGTATTCCTCATCTTAGATATTCGTATCTTCAGCTTTGCTGCTTGCGAAAAGAATTTTCCACCAGGTGCTGCTGTGCTCGAGCTCGCGGTGACGATCTCCCTCAAGGGCTGCTTTAGAGTGTTGATGTCATCCGCAGTATAAAGGGCTCGAGCCGCGTCCGTTGGCTTCAGTTCCGTTTTTCCGATAGCTTTTGCTTCGTGTCACGAAAATGGCAAACTATGTCTTCCTCATCAAATCCTTCCATGACAAAAACTGGCTTTAAAAAGTGTCAGAAATGTGGGAAGAATATGTCAATGACCGACCCCCACCGAAATTGCCTCTGGTGTTTGGGTCCGGACCATCGGGTCGACGAATGCGGTTCCTGTCAGGCAATGACCAACAAAGCTCTTAAGAAAGGAAGAGGTAAACTGGCGGTGGGGGCGGAATCCTCGAAGTCTTCTTCGAGTAGAAAGAAAGACTCGGGGCAGTCGAGTCGTAGATCTCGACACAAGTCGAGGAAATCCAGAACGAGGAGTCGGTCGAGGAAATCATCCTCTTCTTCGTCAAAAAATTGAAGAAAAGATGACACTGATCCCTCTCGTCTTCATAGTCTGAGACAGGGGTTATCACCTGCCCTTCAAAGCATGATTACCCCAGAAAATGGGAGGCTTTCAGAGCCTCGATGATGAAAATATTTGAGAATGCGTCCCAGGCCCCCTCGGAAAAGTCCTATGAAGACCATGCCTCAGCTCACTCTAGAAGTGACATAGGGAATTCAGAGACCAAACATGCTAATTTGGCAAAAAGTCATCGAGGGTGTTGTCAGGAGAAATGTATCTGTCACCTTATAAAAAAAAGCAAAATAAGCCTACCGGTGCATACATCGGGGGTTACACCTGACAAAATGGCATTGAGAGGTCATCCGCCATCGAAGTCGGTGTCGAAGGTCTCATCGACGCTACTATCGAAGTCTTACTCGATAAAGGCATTGAAGGTAGCATCGAAGGTAGCGTCGACAACCTACTCGAAGACGCTTATGTCAAAGACTCCTTGGACAGTGTCGAAGCCTGTGTCGATGCCATAGACGCCTTTGTCGAGGCCAACGTTAATTCTTGCCCCCAAATCGACCCCCTTGTTGAAGCCGAGGTCTATACCCATTACATCATCGGATAAAATGTTCCATCCTGAGCCTAGGCAAGATTTTTTCAAATCTATGGCTTCCATTTATGAGGAGCCATCCTCTGAAGAGGACGTTTCCCCCTGCTGTGGTAAAATGTGGAACAAGAGATGTCCCTGAAGAATTAATAGATCCTCATTCTAGGATGGCTGATCTATATCAGTGCCTGCAAACAGCCAGTGGGCTGGATACTTCTACTGAAGTGGATTTTGACAGACCCCACTGTCATGGGTACTAGTTTAGGGGACACTACCAAGTCACCTTCATATCCAATCCATAATGACAAGAAGGGAAAACGGACAGGAGCATTGTGGGTGAGAGCATGGAGAGCAAGGACAGGGTTAATATCCATTTCACCCATTGGTACTCCCTACGCCCATCGAGTAACATGAGACTTCCTGTTTCCACTAGTATGGATCCTTTTGTGCCAATCCAGAACTAAGTAAAACGCTCTAGTCTTCGGGCGTGGTTCTCTATAAAAGCCACGCCCAAAGAGCAAGACTTGCTTCGTGTGCTTTCTGTAGCATCGAGCACACGCTTACCTGGTTCCAGTCTCCGGAGTCTTCTATGGCTTTCTACAGTTCCCGCGCCCGGCAGGGCCATCATCTTCACTATGGACACCGCATCTGAAAAGAGAAGAACAGAGGCATTGGTAGAGCGGCGGTTTTTTATCCTCACCTTTTAGCGGTCGTCCGGAGGCGTCTGCGACTTCATATTTCACTCGCGGACCTACAAGTCACTTCTGCTAGCCTTCTCAGCAAAGGTTTCCGGATTTTTCCGACTAGTTATTTTGGCAACCTGCAAAGAGAAAAAACAAAGGAAAAACAGGTTAGAACTTGAAGACACTCAGTTGGCATTAACCCTCCATAGACAATACGAACCTGTACTTTCTCGTGCCCGAACCCAGTGAAGCAACTGGGAATCCGAGGACATATAGTACTTACCTGATCCAAGCAGCACGAAGGGCCCAGTGAAGTAACTGGCCCTGGGACGCTTTTCAGGAGCTTCAGAACTATCTAACTAAATAAGCGGCAGCGCTTTCTTCTCAGCAGCACCACCACAGCAACCAGCAAAACCAGCACCAAGTCAGTGCGACAGCCAACAGGTCCCGCACCGTAGCGCCCCTGCAGAGGCAGGACGGAGAGCCCACCTTTCCAAACCAAGAGGTGAGCCCCCTAAACACAGTATTTAACTCATAGGGAGTCGGGGAGGGGGGTTCCCTGGGTCTGGATACCACTCATTAATCCATCATTCACCTTACAGGTAGAACCCCAGGTGAAGGGAGAGAGAGCAGAACTCCGGGTGAGGGGAGAGCAAGGGCAGAGGTCGAAGGAATCCATCGCTCCTGCGGAGATTCAGGTGAGCGTGACACCCACCCTGCTGATCATGCAGACTTGGGATATAGAACCCTTATGAATGGGGTGATAGAATTTGTGGGGTGGAAGAGAAATTCCCCTAGTTGCGAGCAGGATGACATGAAAGACATCCTTTGATGAAGGCCCCCAAAAGAACCCTGTCCTTCCCTTTCACACAACACTGCAAAAAAGGGTTATGACCACATGGGAAACCCCAGATTCGGGACCAACTGTAAATAAAAAATGTGTAGGAAAATACAGGCCTTCCTCATCTGATCCAGAATATTTATCAAAACATCAGTCGCCTGAGAGCTTAGTGGTCCAGGCGGCCACATCCACTAGGCATTTGGTTTATCCTTCAATTCCCCCAGATAGGGACAATAAAATAATTGATGCCTGGTCCCAAAAAATCTTTTCTTCGGGCAGCATGGCCTTAAAATAGACAAATGTGACTTGCACCCTTGCAGGATTCACATACATACACCCTGTGGGATTGTATGACGGCAGCTGCTGAACACATTCCTGAGGGCGAGGAGCAGGAAGGTTTCCTTGCAATTGTGAGGGATGGAAAAGAGGCTCTGGAGGAATGCCTCCAATCAGGTCCATGGCGTCTAGCACAGGTCCCGGCAGGTTTGCATGGCTGAAAAAGTCGGGCTTTACACCAGATGTGCAGGCCAGGCTGCTCAATATTGCATTTGACGGCTTGAGGTTGTTTGGCAGCAAGGCGGACAAAAGTCTAGAAAAACTACAGACCTCAAAAGCGGCGGCTAAATCACTTAGCGCCTCTATAAGACAACCTCAACAACACTCCTACTCAGACTCCCCTTCCTGAAGGAGTCGTCCTTTTTGATTCTACTCCTCATTTGGGAGAGGTAAGGGACAGGCTAGTCAAAAAGGACAGCAAAGAAAATGTCCTCATGGTGGAAGAGGAAAAACCGCTAGATCAGTCCCAGCAGCGGCAACTGTCCCCTCGGCCGCTGCAAAGACACTCTGAGGCCTTCACCCACAAAACCCTGGTGGGAGGCAGGATCTCAGGGCATTACTTCAGATGCTTGGGCACTAGAGACAATAGCCCAGGGTTACAGCCTTCCTTTTCAACGAAGGCCTCGGGATCATCCACCGGGAGCCAATTCTGTCAAAAATTTCAGACCCGCTCCTTGTGCAGGAGATTTTAACCTGGCTAGAGAAAGGTGCAATAGAACATGTACCTGTAGCAGAGAGGAACAAGGGTTGGTACTCCCCTTACTTTCTCATTCCATACAAGAACGGAGGATTGAGACCTATTTTGCGCTTAAGACACTTGAACAAGTTCCTCAGGAAGGACACGTTCAAGATGGTAACCCTTTCTCAGATCCTTCAGGCTCTCCAACTCCAAGACTGGTTGGTATCATTGGACCTTCAGGATGCTTACTTTCATGTGCTGATCCATCTCAAGCACAGAAAGTTTCTGAGGTTCGCGACTGGCGGTTCTCACTATCAGTTTCGGGTTGTGCCATTTGGGCTGACCGCCGCCCCGAGGGTTTTCACCAAGCTAATGGTTGTAGTGGCAGCAAGTCTCTGGAGAGGGGGGATTCACGTCTACCCTTACCTGGACGACTGGTTAATCAGGGAGAGTTCACCCGAACGGGCCCAGGAACATCTGACCATGACCTGCCACTTCTTGCACAGACTGGGCTTTTCCCTCAATTACAAGAAGTCAAATATGATACCATTCCAAAGGCTCCAACTCATCGGATCAGTCCTGGATACATCCTCAGGCAAAGCCTTGCCTACTGAGGAGAGAGCTCATCACATTCTGCAGATGGTAACAAAGTTTCAGAATGCGCAGCATCTGCCGGCCTTCGACTTTCTGAGGTTGCTCAGCCTCATGGCATCCTGCATTTTTCTGGTGCCAGAAGCCTGATTGAGAATAGGATCCCTTCAATGGGCTCTCAGGACTCGGTGGTCCCAATTTTCGGGGAATATGTCAGATCTTTTGTGGCTCAAGATCTGCTATGGTGGATTTGCAAGGACAATATTCTCAGGGGAGAACCTTTTTGGCAACCATGGCCGGAGATAACGGTAGTGACGGACGCCTGACTCACGGGGTGGGGAACCCACACCAACGATCTGTCAGCGGTCGTTAGTCTCCATCAGAGTCCAAACTACACATCAACCTTTTGGAGCTGAGTGCGATCAGACTAGCGCTGAAGGCCTTTCTGCCCACTGTACGGGGAAAGAATGTCCTGATAATGACGGACAACACAGTGGCCATGTACTACCTCAACAAAAGAGGGGCTGTAGGGTCACTACCTCTGTGCAGAGAGGCAATGCAGCTCTGGTTCTGGGCAATACAAGAAGGAATCTCTCTGTCTGCAGTTCACCTAGCCGGGGAGAAGAACACAGCGGCGGACGCTCTGAGCAGGCAGAGCACAGTCTCCCACGATTGGGAGATAGCTCAGGAGATCCTCACCCTTTGGGGAACCCCTCAGGTGGATCTTTTCGTGACCAGTTTCAACCAGAAGTGCGATCAGTACTGCTAAAGGGAATTTCCTCCAAGAGGAGCTCTAGGGATGAGTCTGTGGTGGACTGGGAATTTCCTCTTCTGTACGTGTTTCCTCCAGTCCCTGTGATTCCTCACGTAATCAGGAGGTTGAGACAGTTCAGGAAAACCATGATCCTAATTGCCCCAGATTGGGCCAGCAGAACGTGGTACCCGGACCAGTAATGGCAAGTGCATACATTGGAACGCCTGACCTCAAGTTGTGAGGCGGCTACATCAAGCGCACGAAAGCCTAAGGTATCTAAGCGCTATTTACAGAAGTGCTTTGATGGAGAATATGCAGAGAATACAGACTGGTAAAGCCTCTCCTCAACATGCCTTGAATACATATTTTGTAAAAAATCACATAGAAACTTAGAAAAGGTCTAATTTCAGCAGGATTAACCTTCAACTCCAATGCACACGCCAAAACTCCCTCCATTCAGGGAGGGGTGAGATGAGTGCATGGCATACAAAAGGGGAAGGCTGTGGAATAAAACCAAAATGAAAGCAAGAGGAAGACATTTGGAAGGAAAGTAAAAATAAGTGAGGCAAAGAAACCAACTGAGTAAGCAATAGAAAGGTGAAGTTGGATAAAGCAAGGCAGCACAGTATCTGTCCTTTCAGAAGTGGCTTTAAGTTGCACAATCGCCATCATCAAGAAACCCTGATCTGGGAGATCCAAGAGCAGCCCTCTTGCTGTACATGCGATAGGGAGTCTTCCATAACCACCCAGCGGAGACTAAGGCCGGCCTCACCACCAAACAGTATAGAGTAGGGCCTTACCTCATGGTAATGGCCTGAAACCCAAGCCCCTCTACACTCAAGTGCCGGCCTGCGCCCCCAATCCCCAGCCCTTTGGCTCCGCCCTCCCGAGACTCCCCATTGCTAACATCAAGCGCTTCACTCATTGATTTATCTCCATCCCTTGCTCCATACTGTGTATAAAGAGGGCAATTCCTGGAATGTACAACAGTATGTAGTGATGAGTGCTTTGCACCCTTTGCAATTAAGTATCAACACATAAGAAATAAAAAGGTATACTTTAGCAAACTGCCTCTAACACTTTTGCCTAATTTGTACTTTCATGGTATGCCTGCTTCATGAATTGTGCAGTTATTATTTTGTATGTAGCACTTTATACATCAAATCAAATGCAAATGTTGCGCACACTCTCTACCCTTAGTTGACATCCGTGCTGTGCACAGGTGCAAAAATCAGGAGGTGGGACACAGCATTTTGTCATCTATTAACCATTCTCAAAGTAGACCTGTCCATCTGCCCTCCAATGCGTCTTTCACAAAGAGAGGATCTCCTCTCGCAAGAGGAAGGTCGGGTTCTCCATCCAGAGATCAAGACCCTCAGCCTTCACTTATGGTTTCTGAGAGGCTGAGATATAAGGATTGGGACCTTGCGGACAACGTAATAGAGATTTTGCTTTCAGCCAGAAGGCCAGCTACAAAGTCCTTGTACCGGTGTCATTGGAACAAGTTCAGTAACTGGTGCAAGGACAAGAATGTGGATCCATTCCTATGTAATACTCCCATGGTGCTTTCTTTCCTTTTAACCCTGGCCAATTTGGGGCTCCAAGTTGGCACGATAAAGGGATGCTTGGCAGCGCTATCTATTTTTAAACGCTCCTCAGAAGAAGTGTCTTACTTCAAAATGCCCTTGGTTATTCAGTTCCTGAAAGGGCTCACAAATGTGTACCCTCCAACGCCTTTTCAGGTACCCGTCTGGGATTTAAATTTAGTTTTAAAATTCCTTACATTCCATTTGAGCCCTTACACTCTTGTCCGCAAAGTCTCCTTACTTTAAAGACAATACTTCTTCTGGCAATTACATCAGCCCGCAGGGTGAGTGAGTTGCAGGCGCTCTCTTGAAAGCCTCCTCACACAATTTTTCATAAAACAAGGTTACTTTTAAAGTCAAACCCTCTTTTTTGCCAAAATAGTCTCTGACTTTCACCTGTCATAAAAAATCACTGTACCTTCTTTCTATCCTTCTCCTCATGCAAGTAAGGAGGAAGAAAAACTTCACAGACTGGACTCTTAAAAAAAGCTCTCAGTTTCTATATCACCAGATTGGCTAAATTTAGGCAAAGTGACCAACACAAATTAGGACTGGCAGTAACAAAACAGACATTGTCCAGATGGACAATTCTAGCAATTACTGAATGCTATAGATTAGCGGGAAAAGATCCTTCAGATGGGCTAAGGGCTCATTCAACCAGGGGCATGGCAACTTCAACGGCCCTTCAGAGGGGTGTCCTGGTGCAAGACATTTGTGCAAGACATTTGCCAAAGCCATCCTTCATACAATCCATGATTAAAATTGACTACTACTCTCACCTCCATTTTTTTACATACTGCTTTGGGAGTCTATCTAAAATGAGGAATATGTGGGAGGACACAATCCATTCGAAGAACAAGTTACTTACCAACTGTAACGTTCTTTCAATTGGATGTTCCTCCCACGTATTCCTCATCGACCTCCCAGCCTACCCTGCCGTACAGTTTACGTCAATTGCACTCCAAATTCCTTGAGAGCTTGAGGTCTACAGAACGCCTGGTCAACTGCTCAGCTGGATATATCAAAAAACAGAACTGAAGCCAACAGGTGCGGCTTGTGCCCTTTATACTGCAGATGATGTCGACGCTCAACGGTAGCCCTCGAGGTACATCGTCACTGCGACCTTGAGCACAGCGCCCCCTGGTGGAAATTAAAATTACTAAGCAGCAAAGCTGAAGATACGAATATCTAAGGTGAGGAATACGTGGGAGGAACATCCAATCGAAAGAACGTTCCAGTTGGTAAGTAACGTGTTCTTCTGTTTGCTTTCCTTCGTTCTTAGATTATACAATAAAATGTTATGATTTGCATTTCCCGACATCCTGTGATGTGTCGATTTTGTGGCTTCCTTGGAGTGCAGTCCTGGCACATTTTTTGTATCTGTTTTTCATAGTGGTGTACCATGTTGGACAGTCGCCAACCTTTAATAATTTTTTTGCACGCAGATAATCTCTTTACGCTTTGCTTTGTTGGAATGACAAAATATTTATATATAAAAAAGACTATAAGTAAAGGTTAGACATTACAGTTCATCTTTCCCAAAAATCTTACTTAAACGTGGTCATAACTTAAACATAACATTAGGAGATGCTAAAGCTATCAAAACATTTAATCAACATCATAGTACTAATCTCCATACATGAGTATGATTTGTATACCATCAGCATGTAAAGTGTACAATGCAACACAGTACAAACCTGAGAATGTAGTAACTTAAACAACTAACAATGCAATACAGTACACAATTAATAGGGATATCCCCAAAATATGAAATCACATTGAAAGCGTAAAATGCTTGGAATGGTCCTAAGAATGTCAAAATTTCTTTCAGAAAAGGTACTAGTGCAATAGAGAGCGACAATTGTCTTCTTTTCATAAGTCTCACCATTAAAGTATCTGAAAAGACCCACGTACCAGAATGAATAAATCTTTCCAATGTAATGTGGTCCCTGCAGTAGATTTATACATTTTCTATCGTGCCCCACAGCTGAACCCTGACTTTTTGCAAAACTTTGCAGTGGCAATGGCTCAAATCATTTCCTTCTGTTTGCGTATGATAATTGTGGGTGACTTTAATTTCTGGGTGGATAATATTACGAACCCTCTGGTGGTGATGTTCTTGGAGTCTCTGTCCATTATGGGCCTGTCCCAACTTGTGTGTGCTCCTACCCACAAAGTAGGTCATACCTTAGACTGCATTTTTGACAGCTCTGATTTCATGTCAGTTTATCCCCCCACCCCCACACTCTATTTCCTTCCCATGAACAGATCATGAGGGAGTTCCTTTTACTATCAGAATAGCCGCAAACCAGTCAATCGTTCGGGAGAAGGTCCCACTGTAGAGCTATTCTAACTTGGATAACATCAATCGGGAGGGTTTACTGCCCTTTTTCTGGAATTCAATCGAGTGCCCTCCGATCCAGTGCCCTCCGATCCATCGACTCTTTTGGAAAAATGATTTTCTAAATTGTCTATTGTGGTTAACTCCCTATCGCCAACGTCGCAGAGAAGACGCAAAGGGCCTCATCACGACTTCGGCGGTAACCCTTAAATCCGGCAGTAGCGCTATTACAACCCAGCTTTGAGTTGGTGCGAAATCCGCCGAAAATTTGCGCTCATACCGCCGGCGGGAAATCCGCCAGTGGTATGAGCGCGAAATTTCCCCATTGAGCCCAATGGGGAATGGGGCATTCCCGAATGGGCTCAATGGGGAATGGGGACTTCCAAGTCCACCAAACTCGTGATCCCGCGCTATTAGCGCCGGGGTCTATGGCGGTCACGCTAATAGCCCCCGCGCTAATAGCGCCGGCCCTACCGCCGAAGTCGTGATGAGGCCCAAAGAGTGGTTTACCATTTCACTAAAATCAGAAAAAAGCAAACTAAGAGTCATAGAAAGGGTCTGGAGGAAATGCTATGATCATCAGGCTAAATGTGTATACAAACCCACCTGCACATTTATAAAAACAAATATTTACTTACTAGTGGATCAGGACACACCCCTTGTTCCCATAGTCACACAGCAGTAATTTACATGTGTTGTATCCTCTCTCTCCCAACTAATGTGAGTTCTTGCCCAATCTTTTCATTAAATGTAATTTAACTGTAGACCACAGCGATAACCCTTATGCATAGTGATATTGACTGTGCTTGCTTGTTAGCTATCGTCGAGCAGTACGCCAGTAGTTATCCTCCACTTATTTTCAAGACATTTTTGTCTCCCCTTACCTCTTTACAATTGAACATTACACTTTTAATAACTAAATTGCAGACAGTGAAATAATGTTATCTATCGATGTTTATTTGACAAAAGCCAGCAAACCTATATAAATAAAACGCTGTTTGACTTTACAGATGAAATGAAAAATAGATTAAATAAAGAAGCACAATATATGAAACTTAACACTATTTTAATATATCAGACTAATAACATACCTGTTCTCATTGCTCTCACCAAGAAGCTTCACAATCTAGTACATACCCCATAGCTGCCATAAGAAAGTTGGGAACCGCAAAAACAACATTCTGTTCTTCCTTTTGAAAGAGGAAGGAAAACATTCAGAACGTCATTTTGCTTCTACTCTAAGGGCCTCATTACGCGTTTGGTGGTGTTCTGTCGGCAAATCCACTGGAATACCGACAAACAAAATGACCGTTACCGCCACTTGGTCCCTTGGGTTTACCACAGGATTACAAGTGGTGGTAGACGGTGTAAATCTCCATGGACTCCATTGGGAATCTTTGGCGGAATTACCGCTGGCGGAATTACCAAGTGGTAATTCTGTCAATTTTTGGAGGAAAAATTGGGGATTTACTTTTAGAAAGAAGGTAATTCTGGTAATTTTGCCAGTGGTAATTCCTTTGACGGTGCAGGATAAGTGGCGGTAACAAATTACCTCCACTTTTTTCCCACACCACCAACCTTGTATTGAGACCCTAAGATCCGGGTTTGAAATATCAAGTGCAAAATAGCTGGAGCTGCTCAGCTGTTTCTGGCAGTGCAATCACAATAACAGACAACCCAGCCTCTGCTTGCTTGATGTAAGTTTGTTCAGCGGCAGACAATAAATTAAAGCACAACTATGTAAGGATGCATTGGTTTCGATTACACTGTATACTAGCCAAATAACAATAGAGCCCCTTTATGACCACGTAGCAAGTGAAGAAGGGTTTGCTAGGGACAGTCCTGCACGCTATGATCTTTTCAGGAAACAATGCATTGGTAGCTAACTGCAGGATTTGCCGGGAATAGCATAAATGGATTGCAACCCTTTTTGAGTATACAGTCCTATTGTAGCCCACAATTCTCTTAGGACATTGGTGCTTTTTAATCCCATACTTTTGGGCCTAGGTTGATTTTTATCACCATGCCTTGATTTTAGAGAATATGCTAGTGCCAGCTGTAATTTAGTTTTAGCTTCACCAGGGGTGCAGCAGATTTTACTGCATGTGTACCTTTTTTGTAGTTATTGGATTGCTAATGTAATTTTTATGTCCTGCTCTTGACCATTTCGTTTTTTGGGCAATTTCCTTGTTTGGGGAACCCACAATGCAGGTATTTGTGCATATATGGACTCACTCGGAGCTCAGCCCTGCACCCTTCTTTTGTGGTGAGAACTTGCGTAGACCAGTCTCTAGGCCCAGACAGGTCAAAACACATACTGTGTTCGGCAGAACCTGGGTGCTTGGCAGAGTTTAGGGCCAGTCTTAATGGCTGGCTGACATAACCTTTGTCTTATTAAGTGCCATTGATTGTAATTAGAGGACAAGCCTTTCCTCTGCATGAGTGTTTGGGTATTACTAAGGGTTTACTTACCTGCTGGAGGATTTTTTCCACTAAGCTGTGCTGCTGAAATTTTAATGATAAGGTTTGTCCATACCCTTAGCTCAGATTTTTGTTTTTGGCTGATAAATTTACTTCCTGCGCTGTCCTTGTCTTACTCATGGTCCTCCTCAATGGCCTGGCAGGACATCCCGTACTATGATTATTTCTGGGTGGTTTTACCACTAGCTTCCAGAATTATCCTCCTGTTTGTGTGCCTGGGAAATAGAAAGCTGCAGTCATTCAGAAGGGTGGTGGTACACCACTCTCTCATGATAGCTGTTTATTGTTGGTGTCATGGGTACCCTCCAAAGTCATTTCTTTTGTAGAACTGCGTTCTGCTTGATAATGGCTCCTTTTTGCCCATTGAACCGTTCCTCTATCTCCCTAGGATCTTCCATGCTATTGTTTTCCCTCATAGCTGGTAGACTACCCTTCTGGGAAGGCACATTGTTCTTCTTTTGGGTTGCCTGGTGTGACGAGGCCAGTTTTCTGGCCTTGTCAAGAGGTGGGGGTGCTTGACCCTTAACCCATTGACCTATGCCTCTGTGCATACAGGAAGTATCTCGCTAACCAGGGACTTAGGTGGGAATACGACAGAGCCTTTGTCACATCTGGGAGTGACGGCGGGATGAGGGAGTGCAGCCCACCAAGTTAGTGTGACCCCATGGCGTGTGGTGGCAACGGCAGCCCCAGAACCAAGAGGGAAAGAGAGAAGCCACATGATAATTGCAACCCAACACGACCCTGGTGAGGCAAAGACCACCCTAGCAGAGAGTCTCCGCCAAGGTCCACAGAGGGGGAGACCCCACTATACCACCAGGGACTGTCAGAGTGGAGGAGGGCCTTCAGGAGAGTCAGGGAGAGGCCAGACCTCCATTGACAGTTTGTTCGAGACTGTAGTGCGGCGAGCCCACCCAAGCAAGCGGACAGGGCACAAGGCCTTTTTAAGTTTTTTCAAGAGCCCTTCCCACATACACTCTCAGAAGTAGGTAAGTGCATTGGCTAAGGAGAGCTAACCAGTCCTGCGAGAAAGAGGGAAATGTAAGGGGGGAATAGGAAAGGGTTAATGTGGATTACAAGGGAGAGGTCGGAGGTGGCAAGAGGAGAACCAAGAGACCAGCAGGATGATGGAGGAAAGGAGTGTGGACGCTGTTACAGGAGGGGGCGGTACTGCGAAGTGGATGTGTGTGAGTTGTAGTGAAAGGAAATAGTAGAGTAGTGATCATAGGAGGTACTAGTAGTGTGTCACAGTGCTAGTGAGATGAGAAATGTAGAAGAGAGAGAGTGATAGTAAGAGGAGAGAGGCAATGGTAGAGGAGGTAGTAGTAACAAGAGTAATAGAAGAAGAGGAATGGTAGCATAAGGAAAGTAGCAGTAGCAGTGAAGTGGGGGTAGTGGAGAAGTAGTATGATATATGATATGATATATGGCATTTATAACGTGCCTGTACACAAGTGTTTCTAGGGGCGACAAGACAAGGAGGGGAAACAGAGGGAGGACAAAACAACAATCTTACTAGGCCTTGTGTCATTCAGATGGTCCAAGTGCAGGGAAGGATCAGGAGAAGTGCCTAAAAAGGAGGGATGGAGAAGTACAGGCAATCAAAAGGTGCAGCCAAATGGTGGCTCAGTGCAGGTAATAGAAAGTGCCGCCAACTGGTGGTTCATAAGTGCATAGAGAGGTGACTTTAGGGTTACAGATACAGACCACAAGTGCTAGGGGAACAAAGAGTCAGTGCGAGGTGCAACTGGACATGCAGGGACCTTGGGCCAAGTTCAGAGGGTGGCCAGGTGACCAGTACGTGGACCAGATGGGTCATCAGCATGGGAGAGGAAGAGAGAAAGCGGAAGCGAAGAGGAAGGTCTTGAGTTGCTTCCGGAACCAGAGGTGGTTCTGCTTAAGTTTGAGAGAGGAGGTGAGGCTGTTCCAGAGGGAGGCCCCAGCCGAAGAAAGAGATCTGCCCCCAACTGTCTGCTGGAAAAGCGACTGATCCTCAGAGAGTTGGTGATGGATGAGCGGAGAGCTCGAGAAGGGAGAAGTTTAGGAAGAGAGATTTAGAGGTAGTGCTGTCCCAGGCCCCAGGCAGTCTTATGGACAATGCAGAGGGTCTTGAACTTGCCAGTGAAGAGATTTCAGTGCTGGAGAGATACTATCCCTGGGCTTGAGGCCAAGGACCAGTCTCACAGTTCTGTTCTAGATAAGTTGTAGAGGACGGAGAGTAGAGGCACGAAGATTTAGAAAGAGGCTGTTGCAGTAGTCGAGCCTAGAGAGGACCAGAGCTCTGGAGACCGTGAGCTTCTGGGGGAAAGTGAGAAAAGGAGATTACCTCTGAGGAGGTGCAGCTGATAGTTTGACTTCTTAGAAATGTCGGAGATGTGAGGAGAGAAGGAGAGGATCGAGCCGAAGATGAACTCTAGGTTCTTAGGAGTCGGAAGAGGGCCCAGAGTGGGCGGCCAGAGAGAGAGAGAGATGATAGGAGGGAGCTGGTGTTCCGATGAGGCAGATCTCAGTCTCACTGGCATTCAGGTAGAGATCATTGGCGGCACACCACTCCTGGATTGCGGACAGACAGTCTGGAATGAGAGAAGCAGTAGAAGCGGCCGAGGGGAGCCTGAAAGAGAGCTTGGTGTCATCCGAATAACACTGAAAGTTGGAGCAGAGAGCAGCCAAGAGGTGGCAGTTATTGGTTGAACAGCCAGGGAGAAAGGTTTAGACCCCTGGGCAACACCACAGGTAGAGAGAGAGATAGAAGAGAGGAAGGTCCCCAGCTGGTCCTGGGAGGGTTGATTAGTGAGAAAGGAGGTCAGACAGGCCAGGGCCTTATCAGTGATACCCAAGTTATCACAGAGGTGATTGAGCAGGATGGCATGGTTGACCGTATCAAAAGCAGAAGAAAGATCAAGGAAAATGAGGACAGAAGGAAGGTTAGAGAGCAGGTCTTCTTGGATCATCAGGAGAGCAATTTCTGTACTTCTGGCTGCTCTGAAGCCAGACTGGTGGTCATGGAGACAACCAACAGATTCAGTATGAAGATTAGGCTGGGAGATGGCTAGCTTTTCCAAGAGTTTGCCCAGGAAAGGAGTGATGGAGTACAAGTGAGTGGAGTAGTAGTGGGTTTGAAGTAGGCAGTCATAGGAGTGAGTGGTGAAGTTGAGAAAGAAGGAAAGTAGGAGGAGGAACGAGGTGAGCACCTAAGGGTAGAGGTAGGAATGCAAAGCAAAACATGGGGGTGAGGGGCAGAAGCACGGTGGGGAGGAGAATCGAAGAAAAGGAGGATGATTAGAAGGGCTAGTTCCGACTGTGATTGATTGGCTCGGGTGATTCCAACTGGGTGAGTGCAAGGCCCTGTTCATGACCATCCACATAAAACAATAAGCAGGGATAGGAGAGGGACGGATAGAAACACCCTGATGGAGTCAGCAAGCTGGCGTATCAGGAAAAACCCACCACAGCCTAAGCCGAAGACAGTAGGGATTGCCGAGACCTAGTAATAATCCCAGTACCCCCATCCTGGCCCACTACCCTAGTACTAGACCAGGGTGGGGGTCGTCTCCAAGGGAGACTTGAGATGGACGGCCCTAGCACAAGTTCCTAAAAGCCCCTTTTGACCTCAACTTCCAGCAAGTTCACCACGCTTGTAAGATCAACAATAAACAGCCTTAAAACAGCTACAAATGTCAGATTAGTTTTAAGTGACTCCCCGTCACACTGGGTCATCGTTTGTCCAGGGTTCAAGACCTTGGTGACCAGATCTTTAATTCGATCTCAAATAGAAGGCTATTACTCACCAAATTGTTCCTGAGCCATGTTCTCGAACTGTCACTGTAAATACTTAGTTCTGGGCCCTTGGCTGGTGGGTTATTCTTGATACTTGCCCTCAAGGGTGTCCATGGTCCATGGGTTTCTGCAGGTTCGCTTCTACCACGTTTTGCGGTGGGCTTACTACTTTGATTCTCTTCTTCCTGGGGATCGACCCTGGCACTGGAGCGCTTCAAGAGGGTCTCCACTGGCATTTCTGAGAAACTTTAGGGTGTCTCACCCGCTAGTCCCCGGTGATCTCTCTCTCAGGTGGTCAGGGCGCAGCCATTGCCTTTGGATCCAGACCTTAGGGGTGGACCAGTGCAGGAGTATCACCTGGGTAAGGGGTCTTCAGCGAGTGAGGGTGAGACAGCCGACGGCGAGATGCAGTATTCTCCCCTATTTTGTTTTTCCAATCCATCCTTTATTTTAGGATGCTCCGAGGTCCCAACTCTGTCCCCCCCTTTTTACAAAAACACTGGGCAGAGGAAGAGGGTGATTGAGAGTAACAACATTAACTTTCACACATCGTACTGACTATATCCCGCTAATCGGGTCAGGCATTGTCAGGCACTTACTTCTAAGTGCATACACCTGATACCAATTAGCTCTCCTCACACGAACAAAAGGCAGAACCCAAAGACACACTCAGGGCAAGGCAGAACACGAGAACGAGCAGGGCTTCCGGGACAAAGGCAAACCTATTGGAGCAGAGCGACGCACCAAGGGGCGAGAGCAGCGGGTCGGAAACCCCTGAGTTCCCTACTGGAGATCGTTGCCTCCGACAGGTCACGAGAGTCACGTGGAGAAGGCCAGATCCTGCAAATCAAAACTGCATTGTTTTTCAAGGATGCCAGCGACCCTCCTGGGTGGACGGCAGAGTTTGGGAGGTGAGGCCAAGCCTGTGGTACTAACCTTGACTCGTGAATTGGGAATCGTAAAGAAAAGAAGAAACGAACACAGCCGGTGAGTTGGCAAGCAACCTGAAATACTGGTGTGTGTTAAAGCTTGAAATAGCAACATTTTATCACAAGTGAAGGCTGCATGCGTGTGAATGAGATGAGATGCGAGGAAAGGCACACCTGTTAATGAACTTTGAAGTAAATGGCAGCTAGGAAGCTCAGAGATACTAAGTAACGGGGTGGTATGACGAAAGGAAGTAGACCACTCGAAAGCCTTAGTGAAAGGTACATTGTTCAAAGATAAAAAGCGAATATACAGCAAAAGTAATAGGGAAAAGTTTAACTTCTAGAAAGGGGAAAGTAAAAGTTGAATTATACATTTTGAGTCGAAGTAAGCCACACACATTCGAAAGCCTTCGACATCTGAAAGTGGTCCGAACCCGAAAAAGGGAGACCCGAAGTGAAGTAACGTTGCCAAAGGGAGCTCCCCTCTTGTAAGTTTGTGTTGAACTTTATCGTGAGAGGTCTGAGCCCGGCAAAGGGGGACCTACGAGAACTGTGTGGTGAAAGGTCTGAGCCTGACAGAAGGGGATTTTTGTGGACTTTTTGGTTGAAACATTATGTTTCGAAGTCGGGAAAAGAGACTTAAACTTTGAAGGCCAGGCGGGCCTCAAACCACGTTCCGGAACTGTATTTGTGCTGGAAGCTGAGCTAGAGTGTGTGATATCTTGCCTACAGGGACAGCCTTACACCGTGAGGTCTAATGTGTGGAGGAGAGCTGGTTCAACCACATGTATTAATTTGAACACTGATCTTGCCTTTTGCATACAATTCTCCTTTATTCACTTTTGTGTACAAGAAATAAGGCAGGCATTAGGTTCTGTTAGCATAGGCCATTTTGATTGTACTCCTGAGTTTATCGGTGTTTGGTATTATGCTCCTGCCTCCTGAAAATGTGGTATTACATTGTATAACTGCTGATTATTACTGTATCTGTTTTCAAGAAGTGTACTGAGGGACCTTATGAGCCCAGTAATCAGAGTTTAATCTAAACCAATTTTTGGGGGCCCTTTGTGCTTAGCTGTAAAACTGTTAACCCTGTTCGTCCACTAGGTGCTGTATTAATATATGGTGTACATTTTTAACGTTTGTTACAAAGTCCTAGCGGTATAGGAATTATTATGGCTGTTTTATGTATGACATTTCAGGGGCCCAATCATTGCCTTATGTGAATGTATGTCGATTGTTGTTCAGTGTTCCCCTTTCTTTCCACCCCTTAGCCTTGTATTGTGCCTATTATCAGGTAATTGGCGCAACACATTTAGTTTAGGAATTGGTTTTGCTTCACCGACCATTATCTTTTCATACATAACCTAGGTTTTACAATGTGCTTTGATGAACTTATTTGTGGGTGACTTTATAATAAAGTGGATAGTCTTCAATATAACAGCGTTGTGTATTATTTGGGAGTAATTGCAGCCTCTAACTATACTTTACTGCCAGCCTCACCTCGCCTCTCTTTTGAGCTATGCATGACTGCTATGACACAGCTTTCATTATAGAGGAGTCTACTCCCCTTTTTGGTGATGGTTTCACAACCCTCAAACGAGGGTTGTGGAAAAATATTCCAACCAATCTCTAATTGGCGTTATGCCAACTTCCAGATAGAAAAGGGAATTCAAGAAGAAGACAAGGACATTTAGTAGCTGCGTCAAAAACATATTCTCATTGATTTTGGCACAATAACTATTGCTAGTCCCTTACAACCTGGCATGATAAAATGAAGAGGCTTCCCCTTTTGCCATTTTTTCTTTTACATTAGTTGTACAAGCCCTTCCCCCATATTGTCTACTACACCGGGTCACACCCTGGTAGACTGGGATAATTGAGAGGGCATTTTTTGTCACCTTATTGTGCCATGATAATAAATTAAGAAACCTCAGCTCAAGGTGAAGACATTTACGATCTGCAGCATATCTTACCCAATCCTCGGAAGAGGTCTAAAAGAATATTAACGATCTGTGACCAGGACTTTAGGCTTTGTGATGTTCACCAGCAGATTGTATTCCTTGCAAACATTACATTTGATCCAAAAGGTATGAATACCATTTCCTACAGCCCCCAAAAGCACACGTCATCTGCAAAAAGGAATATCAGTATTTTTATTGTGGAGATCCTTACTCTAACCAGATGCCAATATTCTATAGGGAGCTCAGCACAAGTTGGCTCTTTCATGCCCACACTCACCTTACCCTTTCTACTTAACGTACTCCCTCCAGGTCTCCTCACCCTCCTTTTCTCCCTCTGATGTCACACACTTGTACTCCTCACCATCACCCATTGATCTTATCACTGCTTCTTATTCCCCTCCTAAATCACTCCTCCTCCTCTACTACTACACCACCTCCACAGTATTACTAATTCTCCCACACTACTACCATGCCTCAACCCACGTGAATACTGTTCCTCCTCCCACACTACAACTACTCCCACACATTCCTCAGCCTCCCACAGTACTCCTCCGCTCGCACTACTCATCCTCACACACTACTCTGCCTCCTCACACACTTACTACTCTACCCACATAACTACAACTCCTCCTCCCACACTACAACTCCTACACTACCTCTGTCACAACACTGCTCTCCTTTCACTCACCCACTCACTACACATACCCTCCTTATACTATATATATATTTTCTTTTAAATTTTATTTTATTGTGCTTGAGAGTACAAATGAAGGGCAGGCAGTGTAACATAAAATACTGGTTACATCGTTAGAATAAACAGACAGTGCATTACAGTAATATATGAGACAGTAAGGTGTCATTGTGTGGGCACATTTCCAGGCATACATGACATGGCAAGTAAAATGAATGTCTAAGAGGGGCTACTGTGAAGGGAGGGTTGCCAAGATGTAGAGTCGTCTGACTCAGGAGACAAGGATGCAAGATAAGAACGGAAACAGGGCTAATGTTTCTCGGCCTCGATATTGGTTGCATTTGGGACATCCATGCCTCTTCCGTGTCAGAGGTCAAGGTGACAGTAGAAAGCCATTGTGTATGTGTAGGCGCTCGGGGTCGGAGCCAGAGCAACAGGATGCATCGCACTGCCAGTAGCAAAACTAGCCCATCGAGTCTTCTGGAGTCTCGATGGAGACCTGGGAAGTAATGGAAGAGGCACCTTGAGGCGAAGGGGGAGAATTTGTGGTCTAGGATAGATGAGGTCGTGGAGCAGACATATGACCAGAATTGGATAAGGTGGGGGCAGGCCCTGATCATATGAATATATGTTGCATCATGGAAACTACACCTGGGGCAATAGGGAGAGTGGTCAGGGAACATTTGGTGCAGTCGAAGGCGGGTCTAGTGGTAGCGATGCAGTATTTTGAATTGGATTAATTTAAAGCGAGAGTTGAATGATACCTCGTGGGTGCGGGCACACTTCGCTTCCAGCATTGGTCAGACAGTTCCGTTGCCAGGTCCACGGACCAAGAGGGTCTCAGTGAATCGAACATGGGGGAGGTATTAGATAGCAGTAGAGAGTATAGTCTGGATATCTTCCCTTTGGTATTCATGGTATTCATTAATTCTGCTCAAATCGGGTCATCGGGGGGGATGACGGGAAAGTGGAATATCTCTTCTTAAGGATACGACGGAGGGCTACGTACTGGAGCCAGATGGATGACCTCCGTCGTAGGGTTGCTGGTAGTTCTGCCCACTCAATAAAGTGGTCTTGGTCAAAGATGTCCCAGATGGTTGCAAACCCCATTTCTGCCCAGTTGTGTGCCTCAGTCGGGGAAATACGAGGAACCCCGGGGAGGAAGTTCCAGAGTGGGAGGTTACCGTGAAATGGGTATGGGTTGGAGGACAATGCCCAGATCCTGGTGAGTGCTTTAAACGTGATGTCCACTGGGTCAATGGATTTGCTATTGTGGGCGGGGGGGGGGAGGGCCAGGGAACAGATGTCACTGTCTCCCACCGCCCTTTGTTCCAGACGCAGGTGTGATGGGGTAAGTTGCAAGAAACCAGTACGATGCAAATTGCGCCTGTGCAACAAGCCAATATTTCATAAAATTGGGGGCTCCAAAGCTGCCAAGGTCCATAGGGGTAGCCAAGGTGTCGTATTTGAGGCGAACAGCTCCAGAGTGCCATAGGAACTCATTGAGCACGCGGGTCAATGACCGGAAGAACTCCTTACCTGGCCATAGGGGGATATTGAGGAATCGGTAGAGAAGTTGAGGGAGAACTACCATCTTCAAAATCCCAAGTTTACCTGCAAGAGATAGTGGAAGTTTGGTCCACCCCTGGCATTTCTTTGTAAGCAAAGATAAGTAGTTCAGGTAATTGCCCTCAAGGACTTTATCGCGCATGCGGGCTACGACCGCCCCAAGGTATGTGGTTTCTGTTTGTGACCAGGTAAAGCCCATGAGGTCGGGGGGGGGGGAGGGGAGGGTGGCTTCGGTTAACGGAAAGAGTGTTGATCTGGTGCAGTTGACCTTAAGGCCAGAAAGTTCACCAAAGTGTACAACGTCGGTAAGGATCAGGGCTAAATTATGTTCAGAGGAGCGTATGAAAAGCAGGGAGTCGTCAGCATATAGGAAAATAATGTCAGGCGCGTCCAACATGCGGAGGCCTCTGTGCGAGTGTGACTGCTGTATCCTATCAGCCATGGGCTCGATGGCTATAGCAAAGATTAGAGGTGAAAAGGGGCATCCCTGTCTCGGGCCACAAGATATCTCAAAGGGTAGAGAGTGCCTGTCCTCCGTGCGAACCCTGGCCGTAGGGGCAGAGTATATCAATTTGATTCAGGAGAGAAAACGGGGCCCAAAGTTGCATTTCGCTAAGGACCGCCAGAGGTAGCGCCAGGAGCAAGAGTCAAATGTCTTCTGCATGTCTAGGGACGCCGCCACTGCCTGAGTCTTTGGGTCGATCCTGCTTATGATGTTGAAAAGGCAGCGTAGGTTAAGAGAGGTGGAGCGACCTGGGATAAATCCGGACTGGTCTGGGTGTATGATGTGGGGCATGTAGGGAGTTAGTCGCATGGCCAGGACCTTAGCATAGATCTTGATGTCACAATTTATGAGCGACGGAGGCCGATATGATCTGCACTGGTTTGGAGGCTTGCCAGGTTTAAGAAGATTGGTGAATATAACTTCGCGTAGAGTAGGCGGGAGTGTGCCCGAAGGGCAGGATTCTTCCCACAGTGCTAAGAGATGAAGGACCAGCTGTGATTTGTACTGCTTGTAAAATTCGATGGGGAAGCCGTCAGAGCCAGGGATTTTGCCTGTGGCTAATGCGTCTATAGCTTCGGCTATTTCCTCGGGGGTGATGGGCGTATCCAGAGTCGTGCTGGTGTCATCTGAGAGAACAGACAGAGGGAGGGAGTCAAGATAGGCATCTATACTTGATTCCGAGGCAGTGTCAGTGTTGGCATATAGGGAAGGGTAGAATGATCGAAACTGGTCATTGATGTTTTGTGAGAGGAGCACCAGGGAGCCATTGGGTCTTTCGATGGCAGTGATGTGTGGTGGCCCCGTCTCGCGCTGAATGAGTCTAGCAAGAGCGCGGCCTGGTCTTTTACCTTCCCATAGCGCCTCGCCAACCCGGGGGTGTCTATGAATTTCCTCTCCCTTTCAGCATGGATTCGGAAGGTGTCCAGTTCAGTGGTGACATTGGCAAGGATGACTGGGGTGCGATGAAGGGCATATAAGGCTTCAAGAGAGGAAAGTTTAGATTTGCTTGAGGAGATGCCCCTACAAATAGTTTAAGGATCCCAGACTCTTTGGAGATGGCCATACCCCTTACACCCCTGATATAGGCTTTGAACAATTCCCAAAGGGTGGCCTGGGTAAGAACGGAACCAGTATTTAGTGTGAAGTAGTGCTTACACTATATTTAAACTTCATTCGCTACACATGCTCACTCACACTGCAAAACTCTACTAATCCAATATTAAGTGAGTCAAACAACTGTGCAGCTCCTTCCTTCCTCCAGCTGGTCTCTTGGTCCTCTTCCATTCCACTGCTGACCTCACCTGGATAACCCACACCTTCCTGTTTCCTCCTTTTATACTCCCTCTCCTCCTGCCATTAACCACTTTTCCCAGCCAATCTGCTTCCATCTTTTCCTCCCAGGGCATGTATGTGCAGGAACAAGGTTAAGATGGGACAAAACTCTGCCCACTGTCTCTGTCTGGGACTGCTACTGGTTATTTATGGTGACCTGACAATCCAACAGTCTAATTTTGTATTAGGGGGCCAATCTTTGGCGTCCCTGTGGATAGTCCAATGGAACATGGAGTCGGTGCCCCTTCTGGTTTGTCTCTGGTGGTCTAGAGACGGGAGCGCCAGTGGTGTTCTACAGGCGGACTGCTGGCTGGAGGGTTACAGTGGATCTGAACTCCCAAGTAAACGCTGCAGTGATGGGTCTTTGACAGCATTTATGATTTCACCTGCTCTTCCTGGGTAGATGCTGTAAATCAAGAAGAAACAAACCGGCCAGCATCAACATATAGAGCTATGGTGTGAGAAAATGGCATACTGCACTGGATCATGCAGCAAGGGTCAGGCTCTCCCTTTCCCTCCCCCTTTTGACAAGGCCAGACAGCTGGCCTTGTCACATACCTCCACACTTGGTTTACTGTTCTCACAGGTCTCCTCTCCTTGTGTGCTAACTACCTGAGAATATTAGGTAAGGACATCTATGTTGGCCTGCTTATCCTCCGCTCTATGTTCTACATGGAAGGTATGGGTCGTGATCTGTAACAAAATCTAGCATTATGAGTACAGGGCTCTTGCAGAGAGACTACTTCAACTGATTGAAAACTGCTGATATTTGGAAGTTTCTCCAGCATGGGGTCTGGCATGGATTCACATGCTCATGAATATTCCCCGTCGTCAGGCTGGGAATCCTCGGTAAAGAAAAAAACAGTATCAGTTTCGTTTCTGATCTGTCTTTCGTAGTAATAACCAATCACTTGTCTCTGCGTCATACTGACCACAGCCAATGACTGCCCTCTACCTAAGCCCCGCCTCTGGCAGCCATCTTCAGATTTTTACCGCACGTTCATGTGTTGGGATCCTCGTGCTATTGCTCTCGAGCGTTAGTGCTATTTTTTCACGTTTTTTCTCAAAAACTTTGTTTTTTTCGGTCAAAAGAGCCTCAAGCTCCACCGACTCTCCATCCGATCAACGGGGACCCGTGTCGGATTCGTCTGCGCCCCTCAAGGGTGAAGATTTCGTCGAGCTACGCTTTTGGAGGACTCCAGAAGTTTCTCAGGCCCGTCCCGGAGATGGCCCAGGAGAAGGGAAGCTCGACGCCCGGAAAGCTGTTCAGGGTCTGCCCTGGATGCCAGCTGCAGAACGTCTTTAAGGAGGACGAACACTCCTTTTGTCTTTACTGCTTACATGAGGACAAGACGCACGTGGAGAAGGACTGTGCGTTTTGCGGCAACATGTCGGAGCGGACCATGAAGGACCGCCATCAACGTCTCGCCAACTGGCTGGAAGGGAAGAGCCCGTCCGGCGAGAAGAAGAGGAAGAAATCCGAGCGGTCTTCTAAGACCTTTGAGGACGCCCCGGCGACGGGGGTCCAACACAAGGCCAAGCACCGCGAGTCCGCTGGCACCGGGAGCGCCGAACGGTCGGGCTCTACGGGCGCCAGGCAGGGCGCACCCTCCCCGGTACCATCAACCACGAGCCAACGCTCTGGGTCGGGTAAGAGGAAGGCCGAGCACCCGGCGAAGCTCCTGGAGAGGCCCCGGTCGAGCTCGAAGGGCCCATCGGAGGGGGAGCGAGGCAGTGTCCCCCCCCTCAAGGATAAGGCGGTGAGCGCACCTAGGGTGGTGAAGGCCTTAATCCATCCGGCCAAGGCCTGTATCGAGACTGTCGCGGCGGCCCTGGCTCAGACTGTGGAGGCTGCGCCAGTGGTGGCGACCTCGGGGCCCAGAGTCTCCCTGCCACCTCGGAGGGAGTCCTCGTTTATGCCCATCGATAGGACCCCCGTGAAACCTCGGGCGGAGAAGAAAAAGGGGGGGGCAGGATGTCGTCGTAGACTCGGCTTCAACCTCGGAGGAAGAGCTGATCGAGGTCTTAAGCCACGGCCTCGGCGTGGAAGAAGACCGACCCGTCGGGATGGATCCCGACGCAGGTGACGATGACATCGTCGAGGGCGCCGACGGGGCCCCTGATCGCCCGTCGGATTCCCCTCTGCCAGCGCCGCAAGACAACTCGGCGGCCATTTTGTTGGCTATACAGTCCTTGTGCTCGGAGATAAGGACGAGACTACCGTTGCCAACGGAGGAACCACTCCCGTCGGGGGACCCAGAACCGGGACCTTCTGGCGTTCCTCCTCCCAAGAAAAGAAGGATTCACCCTCCACCTCCTTTTCAGCCGTCGCGCCCCGTCCACGGCTCGAGGGGATGATACGGGGACTGACACGGCCCCGACGGGTACGGACGACGAGGTCTACGACGAGGATCTTCCGTCGTCACCTCCCACCAGGGCTTCTCCGCCCGACGAGATTGGATCGTTCCACTCCATGATCGCCAGGGCATCCGAACTTTTCCAACTCTGCCCTGAGGAGAAGAAAAAGGAAGGATTCCTTTATCAACGGCGCGAGGCCAAGAGGAAGACGGTCCTCGCGGTGCCTCTACTGGACGACATTTGGGATGAGGGCCTCGCCCTCCTCAAGAACCCTTCCACGACGCCAGCTAGAAGAGACCGGTACGAAAAGAAGTACCGGGTCCCGGACGCGGCCCCCCTGTGCCTCCGGGCGCAGCCTACCCCGGACTCCGTCGTCTCCGCGGCGGCCAGGAAGAAAGCGGGGGGGGTGCGGCCTCCACATCGACTTCCCCGCCGGACGGCGAGGGAAAGAAATTGGACTCTATGGGACGCAGGGTCATCTCATCTGCAGCGACGACTATTAAGGCGGCTAACGCCTTGGCTATCGTGGCCCGCTACGACAGGGAGCTATGGTACAAACTGGCTCCCCTGCTGGACTTCCTACCGGACGACAAGAGGGCGGATGCCCTAGAGATCCTACAGGAAGGTGAGGTGGCGTCGGACCACGCCATCACTATTGCGACGGACATCGCCGATACGGGATTCCGCCAGTTGGGCAACGGCGTGTGCCTTAGGCGGCGTGGATGGCTCAAGGCTACGGACTTCCGTCAAGACGTACAGACCAGAGTCCTGGACATGCCGTTCGATGGGAACAACCTGTTTGGGAAAACAGTGGACGATTCCCTTCAGGCCATTAAAGCGGACACAGAGACGGCCCGGGCCCTTGGGGTTCTGCAACAACGACGGCCGCCCTTTCGGAGCAGCGGAGGCAAGGGCGCCTCCAAAGGTTCCGGCGGCGGGTTCTCCACCTACCGTCAAGCGGCCCGCTCGTCGTCTCAGGAGGCCTATAGGGGACGAGGCAAGTCGGGCGGACCCCGCCGTCGTCGCCAAGGAGGTCAAGGCGGCAAAGCCTCGTCGAAACAGGATTGAACCGGCCGTGGGGTCGGGCCCCCACCGAAGCACCCCGGTGGGAGGCCGGCTGGCGAGCTTCGTCAGCGTGTGGGAGTCCATCTCCACCGACCGTTGGGTGCTGGACGCCTTAGCCCGGGGCCACGCGCTCGAGTTTCAAAGAAGGTGCCCGCGCGTCCCCCCCGTGGCCAGGAAAGAGCTTCACGTCCCGCAGCTTCTCCTGGAGGTAAAGGCGATGCTCAGGAAGGGCGCCATCGAACTCGTCCCAAAGAGGCTTCGGGGCTCCGGAGTTTACTCGAGATACTTCCTCGTGAAGAAGAAGACGGGAGGATGGCGCCCCATCCTAGACCTGCGACGTCTGAACAAGTTCATCAAGGCTCAGAAGTTCCGGATGGTCACCCTCCAGCACGTCCTGGGTCAGCTGGAGGAAGGGGACTTCCTGTCGTCGTTGGATTTGGAGGATGCCTACTTCCATATTCCCATCCTAAGGGGGCACCGAAAATTTCTCAGGTTCGTGGTCCAAGGGCGTCACTACCAGTTCAAAGCCCTCCCCTTCGGACTACGGTCGGCACCCAGGGTTTTCACCAAGTGCCTTGCACCGGTGGCGGCGCAGCTGCGCCGAGAGGGGATCCACGTCTACCCCTACCTGGACGACTGGCTCATCCGAGCCAAGACGAGGGAGCTCGCCGTGGACCACACGGCAAGGACCGTCCAGCTTCTCACGGACCGGGGATTCTCTGTGAACTACGCCAAATCCCACCTGGTACCCGCGCAAGACGCACTGTTTCTGGGAGCGAGGCTCGACACAGTGTCCCTTCTGGCCTCCCCGTCGGAGGAGAGGACCAGGGCCATCCTGGGCAAGGTATAACGGATGTTGGTGGCCGACGCGGCCAAGGTGAGGTCCATCAAGTCCCTCCTCGGAATGATGTCTTCCTGCATTTACCTCATTCCCCTGTGCAGGCTCCGGATGCGCCCGTTGCAGGAGTTCCTGGACGCGCGCTGGATCCAAACGACGGGCAGCTTCGAGGAAAGGATCACACTCGACGAGAGTTTCCGACGAGCGATCCGGTGGTGGGGCACCCGCGCGCATCTGACGGCGGGCATGGACTTCCAGACCCCAGCCCACCAGGAGACAGTGACCACGGATGCCTCCCTGGAAGGGTGGGGAGCGCACACCGAAAATCTGCACGCAAGAGGCCTTTGGCTCCCGACGGAGAAATCACTACATATCAACGTCCTGGAGCTCCGTGCAGTGTTCTGGGCCCTCAGGTCCTTCCTTCCGTCCCTCAAGGGCAAGGTGGTGAGGATCTTCACCGACAACACCACCACCATGTTTTACATCAGGAAACAGGGCGGAACCAGGTCCCCAGCACTGTCCAAGGAGGCGCAGGACCTGTGGCATTGGGCCGTCGCCCAAAGGATATTTCTGGTGCCGTTTCATCTGGCAGGGATAAAAAACACCATCGCCGACTCACTCAGCAGGGAGCTGCGCTCGTGCCACGAGTGGGAACTACGGCAGGATCTAGTGGATCGCCTCTTCCGACGGTGGGGCACACCCCAGATCGACCTGTTCGCGACGGCGACAAACTCCAAGTGCCGGAGGTTCGCCAGCAGGTTTCCCCAGGCGAGGAGCATGGGCGATGCTTTCTCGTTCCCCTGGGAGGGCCTGTTCCTTTACGCGTTCCCTCCATTGCCACTGCTGATCCGGCTCATCAACCAGCTCAAGAGGTCACGGTGCAGGATGATCCTCGTCGCACCTGCGTGGCCGAGGCAGATATGGTTCCCGGACCTTCTGGACTTGTCAGCGTCCCCGTCAATCAAGCTGCCGGGGGACGCGGACCTACTCTCCAGGGAAGGAGGCGCCATCCTCCACCACGACCCGAAGTCGCTGAACTTGCAGGCCTGGCTCCTGCAGCGCTAGAGTTTGGAGGATACGACATACCGGCCGACTGCAGAGAGGTTCTTGCAAAGGCCAGGGCGTCCTCGACTCTGAAATGCTACGGACACAAATGGAAGAGGTTCTCTGTCTGGTGCCACGCACAGAAGATTAACCCTCTACGGATTACAGCTCCCCAAGTACTGCCGTACCTGCTGACGCTGGCCAAAGCTGGACTGGCACACGCGTCCATCAAGATTCATCTTGCTGCGATCTCCCGATACACCAGAACCACGGGGCGGACGTCCTTGTGGTCTCATCATCTGGTGAAAGAGTTCATGAAGGGACTGTTCAGATCGTTCCCGCCGGTGAAGGCTCCGGCCCCGGCGTGGGAGCTCAACGTGGTGCTGACCAAGCTCATGGGACCTCCGTTCGAGCCTCTGCACTCGGCCCCGTTGAAGTTTCTGTCGTGGAAAACAGCGTTTCTTGTGGCCATCACCTCCGCACGACGAGTGGGAGAGATCCAGGCCCTTTCCTGCAAGGCCCCGTACTTGACTTTTCACGACACGAGGGTAGTGCTCAGGACGCACCCCTCCTTCATGCCCAAGGTGCCGTCGGACTTCCACCTCAACGAACCCTTGGTGTTGCCTGTGTTCTTCCCGTCGCCTTCGTCGCCGGCTGAGAGGACTTTGCACTCGCTGGATGTGGCTAGAGCGCTAAAGTTCTACGTGGACCGCACAAAGTGTTTTCGGAAGACGTCACAACTCTTTGTGAATTTTGGACCTGTCAATCAGGTGAAGGCACCCTCGAAGGCTTCCATTTCCAGATGGCTCTCCGGCTGTATCATGTACTGTCATCGGTTGGCAAACCGACCGCTGCCTGGCCGTCCGAGAGCCCATTCCACCAGAGCGATCGCAGCTACCACGGCGTTCCTTTCTGGTGTGCCCCTGCTGGACATATGCAGGGCTGCTACGTGGAGGTCGACGCACACCTTCACGAAATTCTACTGCGTCGATCGGGACTCCAGGGAGGAGTCCAGGGTCGGCCAAGCAGTGCTGCGCAACCTGTTCGCCTGAGGTGAGCCTGGTGAGGAGGTAAGATGCTTAATGTTGAGTTTGATGTAACGCTTAATGTTGAGCCTTTGCCACCTCCTGTGGTTGTGCATGTGTGTACTGCTATGTATTCTTTATTCATGAGCATGTGAATCCATGCCAGACCCCATGCTGGAGAAGGAACAAGTTACTTACCTGTAACTGTTGTTCTCCAGCATGGGTCTGGCATGGATTCACATGCGAACCCTCCCGCCTACCCCTCTGCGGCTCTTCACTTGGTCATACTGCCACTTCACGTGCTTCCAAATCTGAAGATGGCTGCCAGAGGCGGGGCTTAGGTAGAGGGCAGTCATTGGCTGTGGTCAGTATGACGCAGAGACCAGTGATTGGTTATTACTACGAAAGACAGATCAGAAACGAAACTGATACTGGTTTTTTCTTTACCGAGGATTCCCAGCCTGACGACGGGGAATATTCATGAGCATGTGAATCCATGCCAGACCCATGCTGGAGAACAACAGTTACAGGTAAGTAACTTGCTCCTTCTTTGTCATCCTATCAATCAGTGTGGGTGGCTATCTTGGTGAAGTTTGGTATTAATCTCCTCTAATACCCGACTAACCCGAGAAATGCCTGCACATCCTTCTTGGTAACAAACCTGTGGGTTTTTTGGACCGCTTTGACTTTGACCTATTGGGGCAGCAATCTTCCGTTCCCCACTTGAAATACTAGGTATTTTGCACTAGTTTGGGGTAGGTGACATTTTGCCGGGGTGGCCGTTGATTTATCTGTTAGTGTCACTTGTTAGTGTTGGCAGCGATGTGCTTGAGGTGATCCTCCTAGGTGCTGCTATGGATCACAATGTCATTGAGGTATGCTCCTCCAAAGCTCCACAAGGTGCCAGTACCTAATCCATGAGATGTTGGAATGTGTCAGCGGCTCCATGTAAGCCAAAAGGCAGGATGATAAACTATCCCTCCAGAGTAGAGAAGTCAGCCTTGCATTTTGCCTCCTCATCCAGAGGGACTTGCTAGTATCCAAGTCTTGCGTAGATATGTATTTAGTCTGGCCCAGAGTCTCGACTATTGTAATTGGTTATTTATAACGCGCTTAATACCCAGAGGTTTCTAAGCGCGGACCCAGAGATCGAACCTGTATTGCTACGTATCTCGTCTTGCTTCCAAGACAAGCGTGTTGCCCGAGAGCTATCCTCCCGAGCCATCAGTTAAGTGTCAAACTTGCCTATTTTGTTCAGGCGTCAGATGTGCATACAAAACCTCAAAGTGTTATCAAGCTTTGGTACGAGTATTATCTGTGAACACCACTTGCTGTGGGAATGCTCAATTACTCATTGTTCAACCATTTTTCGAAGTTCCTCCCAGGGACGTCATTTGGGGGTCGCCAGGGGTCGCAGTTGCAACCCCTGAGATCTCCCTTGCTACCCCTGTGATCTCCCTTGCTACCCCTAGGAAAAAAAGATGTAAAAATGTTTCATTTTTTTAAATTTTAAGTTCCTGGGCTGTGGCCAGTGTCATGTGGCTCTTTATTTTTGGAGTATGACTTATAGTAGTGTACTTAGGAACAATATGTGATGTCCCTTCCTGTTTTGTCAAGGGGTGAAAGGTTGGGTTCCATCGCTTCCCGTGATGTCACTTTGAGGTGAAGGGAGGTGGGGGGGTCAAATGACATCACTTCCTGTGATGTCAACAGAGGTCAAAGGTCATGTGATGTCACTTCTGCTACCCCTGGCATTTTGGTGAAATGACGTCCCTGGTTCCTCCTTAACCTGCTTTCTGGCTTCAGGGAGTTTGTAGGGCTTCGAGCTTATGACTATTCCTGGTGGTGTCTGGATTTTGTGGACGATCACCTACACTCATCTATGTTTTGGGGAGAACACGTCAGGCTGTGTCACAATCAGCTTTGCAAGGCTCTGATATGTTGATACTGTGAGGCCCACTGGTATTTTTACTCCATGCACTACAATGAGAAGTATTTTTTCCCTGTGTTGATAGTGTAGAGCAGAAGCAGGAGTAGTTGAGGGTTGCTGTTCACCTTCCAAGCCTTTAACTTGTTCATATGGTGCAGTTCTAATGCTTTTCACTGCTTAGCCTGTTGCATTTTATATGCAAGACTGGAGACTACTTCCATAATCACGTATGGTCCGTGCCATCTAGCCAGAGCTTATTCTGCTTATTCTGTGTAGTTGACAGCAACATTATCGCGTTTGTCCCCCAACTGGAATTAGCGTAACTTCGCCTTCTGATCATAGTCTCTTTTGTCTTGCCTGGGCATCTTTAAAATGTGTTTGTACTATCTGGTATACCTTCTTCATATATTCTTGGGTGTTGCTTAACATGGGTGGTTGCTGGTTTGTTGATTCCCGGGCTTTCCCATTCCTCGAGTAGAATGTCCAACACATCTGGGGATTCCGCCTATACACTAGTTTGAACAGTGAAAAGCCAGTGGAGGATTATGTGGTCTTATGTATGGCGAACAGGATCCAGTGTATCAGCTCATCCCAGGATACGTTTGAGAGTATGATTGAACCTTTAGACCAACCCGTCTGTGGGTGATAGATGGATGTGTGGAGGGCCTTGATGTTTACAAGGGTCTTCATTTCTTCCATCAACTTGGATATAACACTACTGCCGTGATCAGTTAGGATCTCGTCTGGGACGCTTACTCGGGTGAAGTAGTGTATAAACACTTTCAGGATGGCATTGGTGGTATTGCTTCTCAAAGGAAAGGCCTCAGAGCATCTGGGGGCATAGTCGAGAATCGCCAGGATGCATTTGTTGCCAGTCCCACGCACACTTAACCCCAAGTTAGTATCTATAGCCAGGTAACCTCTACTGGCTAGATCTTCCTTCTCTAAGGATGGTTTCCCTAAGTGCAGGCTATCTTACCTCCCTCTGGGACATCGTACATGTCCCTCCTCTAAACAGGTTTTTCGTATTCTATAGGGAGCTGTTGCCTTGCTCTTACTCAGTGGGGCACACGTTTATTATGTCATGCCCACACTTGTCTTACCCTCTCTACTCTGCTTACTCCCTCCTTCTTGTCTCCTCCCCACCCCACTTTCTGTCACTCCGATTTCATGCACTTCCCCCCTCCACCCTTTGATTGTATCACAACTTCTCTTACTCTACTCCTGTACCCTCGTACTACTACTAATCCACCTCCACACTACTACAACTTCCACACTACTGCTACTACTCCCGTATGACTACTCCTCCTCCCACACTAAAATTCTTCCTCCCGTACTACAACTACTCTTCCCTCACTACTACAACTCCTCCTCCAACATTACTACAACTCTTCTTACCAGAGGACTACATGACTACAACTTCTCCTCCCACACTAGAACTACTACTACTTCTGCTAAACTACTACTACTCCTGCTAAACTACTACTACTCCTATCCGTCCACACACTTTCTACAATACCACTCTCCTTTCTCTCACCCCACAGACACTTGTTACACTATATTTAAACTCACTCAACCGCAGTACTCTTGCACTCACAAAACCAATACCTTACTTTCTCAAACTGTAGCCTCCACACTCTGTTGCTCTTTGCCGCCTCCTGCTGTCTGTTGATCCTCCTCCACTTCACTGCTGACTTCACCCAGGTTAACCAACACCTTCCTATTTCCAGTCTCCTCCTTTACACTTCCTCTCTTCCCGTCATTGAACAGCTTTTCCCAGCCTATCTGCTTTTCCCGTCACCCCTTTTGACCAGGCCAGAAAACTGGCCTTGTCACACACAACTTATATATACCACATAAATGCTTCTTATCAGGGGAGCTGATGGATTATTCAACGCCACAAGCAGCATCCTCCATCAGATTGGGTTACTGGCTGTGGGTGCTTCTGAGATTTTGAGAAACTGCTTTAAATCTATAATTGCCTGCGGGAGCAGATTCAGCTTGTCCGCAGATGCCACCTAAATCAACTAAATAAACTCTATGTCTGGCCAGGAATAGCAGTTCTTTGTTCCTGACCTTTAGACATAGATGCCAGCATAATTAGCTTTACATTTTGGGGGACACAAGATTGAACATATGTGCTAGCCTTTCACAGGAAGTTAAATCAACAAGTAGTGTCTATTTATCAGTCATTTGCAGGGGCTGCCCTGATGCTAACCCTGCATTTTGATTACAAATGTACATATGCTTAGGGATGACATAAGCACACAACCAACATTTGGTATCTAAATACTTTGTCCAAGCTCACTTTCCCAGTCGTTTTGCAAGTCCATCCTCCCATACAGCAAACTCCAAACTCTTCCTCCATGCATATGGGTATGTGCTTACCAGCAGCTTGTGCTATACTCCAGCCTTCATCTTGAAAAATCTTTTCCACGTGTATGACAAACCATTCTGACAAGCTTTCAATTTGACTTCTACCAGTCACACGCTCAATTTGCACAAAATGTCCCTTGTTACGCAGCATTTCTCTATAGTCCTATACCAGTTTTAGTAAGCAAAGGTCAGTAAACCGAGTACCCATTTCCTACATCTAAGAGCTCAGGGTTTTGTCTGCTCTTCTGTACTCATCACTCTCATCCCTTTTCTTGCCTCAGGTTTTAGTTCAACATGCAATCTCTCCGAATTCCCTTGCAACCAAAATAGAATGTCTATGATGTCAAAGATATATTGGATTTTCCTAGAACAGGCACATATATGTTTGCAAGATAGTTATATGACCAACTCAAATAGGTATCTAGTGTTCACCACCTACTTCTGAGCAACCTCACCAAATGTGAATAGTATACATTTCTAAACTGCAGATGTCAAAAGGATATTAAGCAAGTGCAAGAACCATCAATTTTGAATTTACTTCTGTTACAGTAAGATGTAGCACGTGTGACCGGGTTAGACCTGACCCTGTCGAGGGGGTGTGAAACCCCCTTAACCTGGAGCAGGAGGCATTCCAGGTATTGGCCAGAGCCAGTCCTGACCCAGAAGTTGGGTGTGGGAGTTGGGAGGGTCGCAGTCTCTTTCCCTTCTAATTGTGCCTGGTTAATTGTGTTATCTCCCCATACCTGCCATGCTGGCCAGAGCACTTTCTCCTTTTTTCCAGGACTACAATACCCAGAAGTGCTGGCGGTGGAGGAAGGAGGGAGCAACCCAGCCATGAGAGAACTGATGGTGAAAAGTAGCACCGCAGAGCAACTTGCGCAGCAGACCGGTAATCTAGAGATCCACGCTAGACATCTAAGAACTGGGAATGTGAATGTGGTTGTAGTGGACCGCTGTTTCAAAACTCTGGCAGACACACATTTGCGGATCACATGAACAAGAACTGTATTTTGCTTAGGTCGGCCATTTCAGAACTCTGGCACAACCGCACTGAGAAACTACATGCCTATGAACTGTAAAAGTGACCCTGCTTATCATTCATGGTCCCCCAGGGCAAACCTTTAGTGGACACACACATGAGGAGTGTGCGGGACTTAAAGCCTCACACATGGGCAAGTAGTACAAGAGTGGGAGAGGGTAAGAATAAGTGAGATCTGGGTGATTGTAAGGAACCAATCCTGGTTACTATTTTTGCTGTCAGGACCCCTGTCAGTTTACACCTAGAAAACCCTGGAGTGAATAAGATTGATAAGGCGATAGCCTTTAGGCCATCACTAGTAGCCAGTCGGCTCTATGATATTAGGGGTTATCCATCTCTAGTAACCGTCTTGGTGTTTAGGAAAGCCTGGCCTAAGATTGGAAAAGCTCATGGGAGACAAGTGAGAGAAAGTGAAAGACTTTAGTGAGCAGTTTGGAAAACTTTCTAATAAAAGCCCTTAAACAGTCTTGGAGAGTTGATGTGTTTTTTAGGCTATATTTGGCACATGTTAGGAAGACATAACAAAGAGGAACGACCACTGCCACATAGGGTCACACGTGCATATTGCTTACACGTGCAGAACAATATAACTAACAACATTTTTTTTATTACAAATATATAGATGTATCACATCTTAGTCATAAAGGAGAGTCACATACTACTGATAGTCAGGAAGACCATAAGCAATGCACAGGAGCATCTCCATGGCCCAGCGCCCCATGCATTTCATGATGGCCCTCTAACCTGTACAGAGGTTGGCCAAGAAACATAGTGGCCTTTTAGTTAATTTAGAATAGAAGCCACGTTTTCTCAAAGGTGGTCAAATTGTTTTCAGATTTCCCTTAACCATACATACCTGTGATTTGGGATTAGCCAGAAACTTTTCAGGCAGATTGACTTTTTAGCCCTTGGCCCCACATCACTTGGCTCTCAAACTAGCCCTGCACCCCCATATTTCTCTGCACCAGACCTACTCCCTTCTGTGAATGCTTATGTAGCAACATTAGTCAACACCATTTTTCTATTTTTGAGCGGCATAGGGGGCCAGAGTTGTCTCCCTGCTACACAAAGTGCAAATTGGAGGAGGTACATTTGGGATTTGCCAGAGCCCCCACACATTCTCTGAAGTATTGTGAAGGATAGGGACAGGACCACACGCTGGCCACTTTGATTATTTTGGTAGAAGTCCTTGATCAGGGTGTCCCTCTGTGATACTTCCAGGTCTTCCCAAGACATAGTTAGGTGGTAGGAAAATTGCCTCTGCACAACCCCAGTGTCCTGCAGGGACCCACTCTGCTGCTTTCAATGGAGGCACCGACCCACTGACTAGAAACCAAAGATTAGATGCCGGCCAGTGGGAAGGAAATCACACCTGACCCTTTCCTCACAGATAGTACGTTCCCCCCTCAGTTTGACGTAACAAACCAAAGGAACTCCCTAACACCCCCCCTCCCATCAGCAGAATGGTTTGGATATACAAAACACTGAAATGGACCTGGCCCGGCACTTCAAATGACACCTCGTAATTCACCAGGAAAGGGGAAGCGAGCAGGCCGCAGGGATTTAAAATTCCCCAGTCTGTATGAAGTCAGCATGCTCAGCAAACAAACACAAAGTGCTCTTGCCATGAATTATAAGTGGCCACAAGCCTTTTTAAAGATCTGAAAAGTCACACACTCAGAATACTGCATAGAACCACATGCCCATCTGACCCTTTTAGGCCCAAGGTTCTATTTTGTCATTCTGGTAGAAAGGAAGCATACATGCAGACATGAGCTTGAGAGTTGTGTGACCAGAGTCACAAAAAGGCCATAACATCAAACCCCCAGCATGATGAGAAAGGCACCCTATCCCTTTTAGAAGGAGAGAAGTGAGAGAGGTAGACTGAGAGATCCAGACTCTAGTGGAGAATCAGATGCTTACAGGACCACTGAACCTAGGGGAGAACCGGGCACTGGCAGAGGGACATACACAGGGAGAGACCCATACTCTGAAAACGAACAAGACTTATGGAGAGAGCAAACCCCTGGGAGAGAGCCAGAAGAAGAGCATCAGAAACAGAGAAACCTAAAGCCTGTTGGGGTCCCCATGCCAGATACTGACTAAAACCAGATACATCGGAGGGGAGATATCCAAGAGGCTGCCGGTGGTTTATGATATGATATGATAGGTTATTTATAACGTGCTTAATACCCAGAGGTTTCTAAGCGCGTACCCGGGGATCGAACCTGTGTTGCTCCGTGTCTTCTTGCTTCCAAGACAAGCATGTTGCAGCTGAGCTATCCTCCTGAGACACTAGCACTGAGTGGGAGAGTGAGACAAAAGTCTTCTGAGCACTGTGTCTTAGGCCCTGGTAGGAGTCATAGACACAGTTGGCAAACCAGGGACTTGCTGGAGCAAAAGACTCTGGCCCAGAAACTCAAGGGGAGTTTTAGAGAAGGTTGTGAACTACAGGTCCGGTGATAAAACTGTACCTTTTGATAATAAAATACTATTATTTCCATTCCTCATCTGTTTCTGCTCCTTTCATTGACCTAATCACTGAATTTATGGCAGCTTTGTGAGAACTACAAATTATGTGAATGTTGTTGAATATTTTAAAGTTTCTACTTCTTGACACAGTTGGAAAGGATATATTTGGATTTAGTGAGGAAGGCACCCAAAAGGCTGCTGTTGGGCTGTGGGGGCGGTTTTCGATAGGGGCGCGGCGTGCTGACACCCATTCCTTTTAATTTGTAGGCCAAAACTTTGGGGGAGACATTACATGTCGCTGTGGTGAGGACAACCAGACTCACTTTTGAACATCGCAGATTATGTTGGGCTGCTAGCTATAACCCCTTTGGCTATCTCAACGTCTGCTAGAGAAGTTATTTTTTTAATTTCAAAATGTTTTCTTCCTATTACTGTATCAAAGTCAAACATTGTAAACATCAAAGAAAAGTGACTCTTATTATTTCTACTAAAATGGTGATAAATTGGAACAAGCTAAATCTTTTTCCTACTTGGCTGTTTTTTTTTTTTACAGAAAATGTAGGAGGTATGTGCCATGTAAAAATGACTAGTGCTATACCACAAGATAATGTGGCTTGCAGAAAAAGTCAGTGGAGTCTCTCATACAAGCATAATGTTGGTAAGTGACTCTTAATTACCCTGTATAGTTCCAAACTTTGGGGTTTTGAGAGCCCCGAACTTCAGCCTCGAACTATGCAACACTCAGAACTGGATCAGACCTTTCTTGCCAATGATTTTAAGATAAAACACTTTTAACTTGGCTTGCTGTGTGGTCTCTTCCATCAGCCACTCTCTCTCGCAAGATTATATACAATGCCTTTATCAAACCATCTGATGCCAAAATCCCATAGTAAACGCATATTAAAATCTTGCTGACCTCCATTAAAGTGGATTAGGGGTTTAATGCACCCATGCATTTAATTTCAGAATAGAGAATCTAACAAAAGGGCACTTTTTACATGTAGGAAGACAAGGGCTCAGATAATTCTGCTGGAACCCCCCGTGCAAGTATGAGGGACACATGTTCTTCGGCGGCTAGCCACTGCTTCACCGGGGTTCACCCAGAGGCATAATTGTAGCAAAAGTACACCAATGTTAATCACCTTCAGTTTTGTCTCAATCATATCTCACTGTCAGGGGTGTGAAATCATCAATAAAAACACCCCGAGGCCTTGCAGGCTTTCACTGGTGCTCCTACCAAGGGTCTTTTGGGGTCTAATACCGGAAACTCTGAGGCCACACAGGCTATTACTAGTGCCCCCAGAGATGACCCTTGGCGGTCTAGTACCGGGTGTGCTAAACCCAGTATGAGAAGCCTACTTGGCTCAAGTCTGCTCCAAGGGCTTCACCGATCACACCAGGAATCGCCCGAGTGCCCCTTAGCGTCTTGAACATCAGCTCTGATCTGTGTAAAATTTCTTGCGTCTCTCAGAAGGTGCAAGATTTGGCCCTCAGAACACATAAGGCCTGCACTAGTGCCTCACAAGCATTGACAAATCTGCAGGCTTTGTCCATCAAATCTCAAAAAACACACTCAGGTTCTTCAGGATCTGGGAAGGAGCCGGGTCACAGCCCACACAAAATGGCAGCCAAACGACCGGACAAGCAAAGAGACTTTTCTGTCTCGACATCTCTCACTGCTGAAGAGATTTTGGATATATCCTCACCAGAGTCTCGAGATACTTAGGCTCCACAACACATCAAATTCCCCTGACTCCAACTGTTAGCAAGGAGGCTTTTGTAAGGGTGGACTGGTCACCAATGTCACTTTGGTCTACTGCATACCCGGTACCTTTGTCATCACTGAGATATGGTGCATTGCCTCCAACCAGACATCAGACTCGGTACTAGGCTCCACCCTCATCATGGACCGTATCATCCTCCTCCTGGCCTCAGCCTCTGCACCTGGGGGCATAGTTCTTGAAAAATTCCAGCGCATGATACACTCTGAGCTGATGGTCGGCTTCTTGAAGAATATTCCTCAGGGGGTACCAACTCACTCTGGACGTCCGTTTCAGCCTGGAGCTCCCACACTGCCAAAACACCATTTAGGACTAGTGGTCCTATTAATGCAACGGAAATACTTCCAGGCACGACTCCATCAGATCCTATGACCTCAGTTCCACTTCCTTCTGCGCCTATCTTAATTTAAGTACCTGATGTTGCATCAAGTTCGTCACCACTGACCATACCCTTTTTCAGGGTACAGATGATGATAGTGCTGAAGAAAAGGAATCCTCTTTGTCTGCAAGGGCATTCCACTGCTATATATGGGGAGTTCTGGACTTCCCTGGCCTCCCAGTTCCAGAGGAAACCTTGTCAGAGCCTGGCCTCCATGCAGGCATGCTATCCTTAAACAGAGCTGACAAATCAGTTATTCCATTACAAAAAGATGTCTAGCCGAAGCTAAACAATTATGGAAGGCCCCACATACCACACCTATGATGAGTTGGGGCCAGGCACTGAGAACTCCAATCAGAAACTCTGGGGCTAACAACAAATCCCAAGCCACAGCCTTCAGTGGTTGCAAATTGTGGAGGATCAGAAGGAAGAGGCAGACAATGTTTAGACATTTTCACTATATTGTTTATTTAAAATAAGGCCTGTCTTTCCCTTTGCCTAAGGGGTGTTCCCTAACTATTTTACTAACGAAGGTGCTCATCAGGGGGCGCTGTTGAGCAGCCTGCAAGATGGCTGCCTAGTGTAAGAGCTCTGTGCCTAGCCGCCTCTTATCCGTTGACATCTGCGGTTCTGCTTTGGATCCTGTGTCCCTGCTACGATCCCTGCACTGCGGCCAACGAGCTCTATCTGCACGTCGAGTTCTGGGAGAAATCGCACTCTCGGAACTGGAGTTTCTTGTCTCGCCGCCATTGGGCCTTCGCTGGGCCCTGTTCTCATCGTGACCTGACCGGGTGCCTCCCGTCGGACTCGCTGCTGGCTGCTCTGCCCCTGGCACCCTGGGGCACACACTACACTTGTGGGCCGGCTCGCTCCTGCCCCGGCCCCACCGGACAATCCTTTCCGCTGGGGGCCTAGGCGGCTGACGACCGAGTCGCGCCTGCGGCCCATCTATGGCCGCGAGGGGCCTGGGCTGCCTGTCGCGAGCCAGCGGGGACGGCTGTCGTGCCCTCACGGGATCTCTTCATACCCGAATCACTGGCTGAACCGACCGAGCTTTATCGTGCCTGCGGCGGCCCGGTACGCCGCCGGAGCCCGCTCCCTTCATCTTGCTACCTCCCTCTCTGGTTCCGGCTATGTCGAGTCGCTCCAAAGGATCTGCTAAAGGGGGTGCCATGGACAAATTTACTAAGACAGTCCCTCGACTGGAGGTGGGCCACACGTCACCTCCGCAGAAAGAACTTGACAACGACCCTAATCCGGGGGTTGCAGCGCCGGACCTCACTGCCATGATGGAATCAATGGCTAAAAACTTTGCCTCCTTTCATAAGAAGCTTGACGATATCAATGCGAATGTCGCCTCGCTCAAGACACGTGTAGACCAGGCTGGATCTAGAATCACTGAGGCCTAAAACCGGATCTCCACTAATGAAGATGCGATACACGTACGTCAGGACACTGTGGCCACCTTATCGTGCGACATGAAGAGTGTTAAAGCAAAATGCGATGACTTGGAGTCCCGCTCCCGCAGAAACAACCTTCGCATCATTGGGGTCCCTGAAACTGCCCTGAAGGGGCGCATGGAAGATGCAGTCGAACAACTAATCAAGGACTTGCTGGGGGACCCGGACCTCTCCCCTTATTTCACGGTGGAGCGGGCTCACCGGGCCCTTGCCCCGCGACCCAGACCTGGCGACAGCCCCAGACCCATTATAGCCAAGATTCTTAATTATCGTGACGGGGACCTCATCCTTCGCCTGTCACGGGAGAAAGGGGAGCTGCGACTGGAGTCTCACATCATCAGGATCTTCCCAGACCTTTCAGTAGCGTTGCAGCAGGAGAGACGCCAATTCCTTGGCGTCAAGAAAATGCTCAGGGAACGCAATGTACCATATGCCATCTTATTCCCGGCTCGTCTAAAACTCACTCATAAGGGCAAACTGTACTTTTTCACAGTGCCAGACGAGGCTGTGAAATTCATCGAGATGCAAATACCGCTTCAAGGCTCTGGAGAAGGCTGAGTGGACGCTAATCAACTGTGAATGGCACGGACTGTGGACACTTATTGAACTTGTTTACTTAATCTGCACTGTGGTACTGCTAAGGCTGCTCTGTTTATTGTAATGTTCTGCGCCGGCGATGACTCACGCCCCTGCAGTCCTTAAGAGCTGCAGCGTTTGTGTACACATCCTTACTACGCACTCCACAGAGCTGGTCTCGCATTGTTCTGTTGTCCTACCTCAATTTCTGTCTTCCTATTGTTCAAGTCCTTAAAGGATAGTTCCGGGACTTTTTTTTTATTGTCCCTACGGTTCGGCCATGTGTTTTTAAGCATAAATCGGTAGATCGTAGAAAACTTTCCTATGGACCTTACCCGACTTTTCGTCCATTAACGCACTCGAAATCAGCCGCCATTTTGTGATAATCCTATCATTTCCCCCCATCGACCTGGCTCACCTGCGTTTGCGGCACTAAATCAAATCCCCCGCCCCTGAAACAGACTTTATCAAAACATTCATATTCCCCGCCTCTATCCGTGACGTGACTGTGCTGCGTAGGCAAACGCGCCCAGGCGTCTTCTACGCGACTCCACACAGAACCCGGAAACCAACACAGATCAGCTCACAACACAGCGCGCCACAATTCGGAATATGAAACTGTACTTTAAAATCAAACAGCAACACGGTACATTTGGTAAAGTACATTTATTGGACATCAAATGTTTAGAGAATATTCAGCGATTTGCACTTTTCTTTGCTCTCGATCCAAAATAGTTCGTCTTGAGGCAAGCGATGTTCGTGTGCAGTACACAGGGTGTTGGTTTACGATAAAATAAGCTCTTCGGTCGCACTGATAATCGCATGGCTGTTCCAACAACGAGGCACTAGGCCACCACAACGGTATGTATGTTGCATCTAGCCATTAGTACCGCGTAAGGGCATACTTGTACTTGGCGATCGTCCCATAAAATGGTCAGGGTGGTAACGTTGTTCACGCGGAGAAGCAACTGGCGGCTGTAAAAGCCATCCGCCGGTGTCTGGTACTCGTGACACGGACAGTAATGCAGTATGTACCTGTTTTAAAAACATAAAAAATGAAATTAGTCTCACCATCAGATCTTTATTAAAATTATTCATTTTATATATTAGGTCGGGAAATTATTTCATAGCTAGGACAGTGCAACTGGGTATTATACGTCATTTCCAGTAACCCACCCCCTCTCCTCCGCCTTTTTCAGAGCCGCCTGAGCGCCAGTGGACCACTTCGTCACTGATATGATATAATATGGCATTTGCAACGCGCCTATACACAAGCGTTTCAATGCGTGGCGAGGCAAGGTAAGTGCAGAACAAGTGCTGGGAAGGGGGGGCTGTAGGATACTGAGACAGTCCCCCAGTGCAGGGGTTGACAGGGAGGCAGTGCAGGTGGAGAGTGGAAGGGCCCAGGACCGAGGTCGCAGACAGTGGACCAGTTGTAGCAGGGGAGAGGGAGAGAGAAAGCAGAAGCAAAGAGGAACCTTTTGAGGTGCTTCCGTAAAAGGAGATGGTTCTCCTCAAGATAGTGCGCGGTACAAAACAATATGCCACATAGAATGAACAAGTACAACTTAACCCGTCTTTAAAGCTACTGTATAGTAATTAAATTGCGGTATAAACTCATCTAAAGAGTTACTTACATTATATTTGCATTTTCCATTGTGTCTGTGCGTAGGGCAGCCCCGAAATACCACTCCTTCTATGCCGACGTTATTTATTCTAATGAACGAACATTAAATGGCTTTCGTTTCTGACATTTTATTCATTATCGTTTCTTACGTTATTGCACCACACCCCCAAAAAGAAGTCTTTCGGGATGGTCCCGGCCTGTCAAGGTCAAATAACAATAGAACCTTATACTGAGTCGTGGGCCATTCCGGCCCCCGAGCAAAAAATCAAAGCAGCTGACCTTCACTTTGAACGAGCACACATTCCTAGTTAGCTACATTCAGTGTAAGGCCATCTCACAGGACTTGAAATTTACACTCCATCTTTGCATTTTGTCTGCGTGCTTTGCAGCCCCAGAAAACCATAAATACGGAGACATTCTATATTTTTTGAAAAATGATTTATATTACTGTTTGGTTTAATTTAATGCGCAAATGAACAAGGTGGAATAGACACATTGCATGTACACCGAGCAATCACTTTTATTTACACAATACATAGCTACACATATTCAATGGGCCTGCGACATGAGGAGACTCGAGAGCAAAGTCACAGGTGACACCCGGGTGGTTCGCACTACTGCACGGTGAAGGGAGGGGCAAGGGTGGAGAGACACATTGCATGTACACTGAGCAATCACTTTTATTTACACAATACATAGCTACACATATTCAATGGGCCTGCAACATGAGGAGACTCGAGAGAACAGACAATCAAATTACAATCATTTAAACCGTGATGTGTATTTCTCAATGAGCTCTGCTTTAGGTGGACATGGAACAGAGGCAATATTGGGTGGCAATGCAGTTGTCCCCTGCACAGGTTCGTTCACAACTCCATGTATGTGCCTATCTAGGACATCAACAATAAGTCTCTCAATAAACTCATATTGCATATCCTCAAACACTGGTTTGATCACCCATTGTTTACTTCTTTTAGTGAAGGCCTTATTGTAGCGAAGCGTCCCTAAAGTTCCGGTCGTCCTACTTTGTTGACGGCCAACATTATGGTTATGTGCCAAGACCGCTAGAAGAGTCCGATTTATCATGCCCTCCATGCCAAAATGCAATCGTTTTGGCCTGTACTTTAGGCACATATTGTGGAACACCTCCAAATCTCCTGTGTGGCAGAATTCCGCGAGTCCCCTCAAATCTCTTGTTATAGTTTTATCAAATACAATCTTTTCAATGGCTTTGTGAGTGGGTGATGAAGGAATCAACCACTTCTTCTTCCGTGCCTCCTCTGTGGACAAATGGCCATGTTCACAATTGTGGAAATGTTGGTTCGTGTTCCAGCGGTGAACGTTGCTACAGTGTAGCATTACTGACCGCCATTTTTCCAGTAGAATTTCCAACGACCCTTCACATGTTTTTGAGCTCCACCAAAGATGGTTGCTGATTGACTTGGACCACTGTGAAATACCTTGCATATCTTTTTTTTTACCTGCAGCCGACATTTTTTTATTGATTGTTTTTGCAAGATGCCATACGTCAAATTGGTGATTTATATTTTTGTACTCTTCTCTCATTGTCTTGGCAATTGAAACGTGTCTGTCCGTGGCTATCAGGTCGATCACCATTCCCCGCGATTGTAGTTCTTGCAATGATGCTACAAAGCCAACTTTCTCCATGGCCACTGAGGATGTACTTTGTGACACCTGCACGACCACCGAACTCACAATTTTCTTACTTTCCATGTCCTGAAAGTGGTAGGTGCAGTACTTGGCTGAAAATCCTGGGCTGTCGCACTGTCCATCACCGGCTAGCCTGAACCGTTTGCCCGCAAATGTACTTTCAATAGACATTTTTTCAATTCTCCAAGCTGCGCTAATGGCTGGAAATAGATAATCGGTTTGGTATTTGTAGAACTGAGTTTTCGCAATGAAATGGATTCCCACAAACTGAAAGAAATACTCTAACTTTTTAAAACTTGAACCACTAAAAAGTGCGGCCGCTGCACAAAGTAGATTGCCTGCTGGCAGTTGCCGCAGCATGGGTTGTGCAGACCATGAGAACGGATGATATTGTGTACAGGTGGCATGTATCTTAAGGTTAGTGCCTCGAATTGCACGAGTCACATTAATCAATGGCTCACCACATACTTCCCCACCAACCGAATGCCCACATTTCAGCATAATAATAATATCAATCAAACAACTATCGAATACAATGAATTTGGCTTCTTTCCTTATACTGTCACTCTGCATCTCAGCTGGTTCGGCCTGTAACGTTGAGGACATGTCACTCACAGTAAAGGTACAATCTCTGATATCGTCTTCCGCTATGTTCAGTGATATTGATGGTGTTTCATTGTTGTCCATTACATTCTCTTCCATTGCAACATCTGTTCCTTCTCCGTCGATGGGAGAATAAAACAATTTCTTCAACTTTCTCGCGGTCTTAGTTTTTGCGGGTGTGGATTCTGTGAATTGATCTCCGACTGCATCCGAACCACCAGGAGGACATTCACTATCAATGGCTGGTGGCGGTATAGCTCCGTTGTCAATCACTTCATATTCTTCCCATTGGCACGATGCATCTTCAGTCTCAAGTCCCTGCCAAAAGGTTTGACAAGCAACATCTCTCGTTCGCTTCACTGTCTGTGTAGATCTAGTTCGTACACCCACTCGCAACTAGAGGACAGATTGGAAAAGGGATGTTCAGTTTAAACACAACTTACAGTATTGAACTATTAACAGTGAAAAACAACATAATATAGTGACCAGGACACTAACCTTCTTTTGCTTTCTTTTCTTTGAAACTTTCTTGCCTCGAACTTCAACATCTGGACGCTGTTGCTCCGACTCGTGTGTGCATGTCTCCACTTCCTCTTGCGATGCAACAACTATATTTTCACGATAAGCACATCCATCACTCACTGACGCTCCATCGACTCCCTGAAACATAGAACTTTCATTAGTATGTATAATAATATTGAAAACACAAAATGTACTTGGGGACCAATACCCACGTACATCTCAATAGCAAAACACGAATGAACGCATTGTGTAGAACATTCAAACGACAATTATTCACGCATTGTTGATCTAGTTAGATGGAACTGTCAAGATCCATACCTCGGGCTCCGCATAGACTTCCATTGATGATATTATTGAAGATGACGCTTCAGCAACTCCCTGAAACACAGTAATTGCATTAGTATGGTTTTCTATTTGGTAAAAAGAACATAAACTTTGTGCAGGCGTCAACGGCTCATCTAAATAGACCTGCACAAATGATCAGTTGTCAAAAATAAATAATGGATATCTAAATATGATTCGATTTGCTCGATCGTTGGAAGTGTCACCACCCAGAGATCTGCATCAACTACTAGGGGTGATGTCCTTGTAGAAGAAGCTCCGTCATCTCCCTGAAACATAGTACTTGCGTTAATAAAGAAGGAAGTATAGCGGATGTAATCACGTCATATGATCTCGCTTGATCGAACTGTCAGTATCCATACCTCGAAATGCATAAGAACATCAAGGGACGCTGTAACTGCGGTGCACACTTCTGCAAGCTGTTGCGCCGACCCGTAACTGCATGCTGCCCCGTCTTCTTGGACTAATGCTCCATCGACTCCCTGAAACATAGGACTTTCATTAGTAATTAACACAATATTGAAAAAAGAAGACACATAGGAGGGCGACGACAGAAGGACATATCAATGGCTAAAAACAAAAGAAACATTGTGTGTAACAATCACGCTACAAGAATGCAAGATCTGATGATCTCCATCGATGGAACTGTCCGGAAACGTACCTCGAGCATCTGAGTGACATCAACGGTTGTCGTCAATGCGTTGGACTCCTCAGCATCTCCCTGAAAGACAGTACTTGCATTATTTTGGATAACAATAATTATAATTGAAAACAAAGACTAGAGGACGAGTACTAGGGTGTACCATTAGGTAAAATAATTACACGATAAATTAAAAGTATTGATTTACATGCCTAAAACAAGTCAGTGGCAGAATAGCTAAGTAAGATTACCCGATAGGCGCTTGAAGTGGCTGATGACTGCAATAACGACACGGATGGAGAATCTTCCGCCTTCATATTGAGTGGATACATAAATGGGGAAATTATTGTTAGCTAATGCTACACACTACCGCAAGGCCTAGAGCTAGATCCGTAAACTTGACTCACCAGTGGAGGGATGTGGACGAATAGAGTGGGAATAGCGGTTGAGAGCAATTTTCGCCTCGCTCGCGGTGTTTTCTTCTTTATTAGCAATGATGTGGAGTACATGTCTGAGCTAAAGTGCCTGCTGCAGATGCGGTATCGATCACCCCTCTTGTCCGCAAAGACTTCTAGGACTCTACTTTCAAGCTCAGACGGTGGATATCCGCAATATCGGACCCATTCTCTTATCTGATCTATTGTCTTAGGGAAAACATGCATTATAGTACCTTCAGATTTATTATGGGTCTTCGAAGGGCAACCGCCAATGGAACAGGCAGGCATTGTGGAAAGTTCTGAAAAGTAAAGATCAACAATTCTCAATGAATACCAATGTGTTAAAAAATTAAATGACACATAAAAGGTCCAATGCAAGGTTCGGTTTGGTTCTTGGAACTATACACATTATTCACATGCGGATAAGTATTTGAATAACTTTAAAAAAATAGAAAAATAATTTGACTAAACTCAGAACATGTGACTAGTTCCTTGCATGTACTGTCTTGAACAAAAAGAAAACATGGATGCAATTTGATGACTACTAGCAAATAGATATAAATTAAAAAATTGGACGCAAAATGATTATGGTACATGGCCTTACCTTGACGAACAAACAGTTAGATGCAGGGATCAGAGTAGTTTCTTGTCGTAGAACAGGGAGCAGTTCACAGGTTGCAAACTGACGAGTTTGCTCGAAGTGGTCACGGAAGTTCACAGAGACGAAGAGCAGATAACCAGCACCTTCACGGGTTGACTAGCAAAGCGCAAAGAAGTTCTCATTCGAAATATGAAGTGGGTTATAAAGAATTCGAAACAGGGGTGTGTTTGTGAATGAATGACGTGTATATGTCGTGGCATTATGCGGTTTGCAGGGGGGCGTCCAGCGTGAGGGGGGATGCTTGGCAGGAGACACGGGGTCTGGAGGTAGACATGGGAACAACAACCCATGCTCTATAGACCCCTTTGAAGTGTACATGGTCTTTGGCACCTCTTGGCCTTTATCGCTCCCTGACAGCTCCACTTGCCAGCGCAAGTACCCCGGTGCGAACTGCCTTTGATAGGGCGGGGGGTGGATTGGGGCGGTGGTCGTGCAGACAAGACACAGGAAGACTCGTGAATGGAGACACACTTATGTGGATTGCAGGGGGGCGTCCAGCGTGAGGGGGGATGCTTGGCAGGAGACACGGGGTCTGGAGGTAGACATGGGAACAACAACCCATGCTCTATAGACCACTTTGAAGTGTACATGGTCTTTGGCACCTCTTGGCCTTTATCGCTCCCTGACAGCTCCACTTGCCAGCGCAAGTACCCCGGTGCGAACTGCCTTTGATAGGGCGGGGGGTGGATTGGGGCGGTGGTCGTGCAGACAAGACTCGTTTGCCGCAGGGCCTCACCAAGGAGAGGCCATCAAACTGCATGTAAGAGGCAGGCTGCAGGATCTAGTACATGGAAGGCAGGGGGGTGAGTTTATAAATACCAAATCAAATCAAATCAAAACAACCATTGTTAAAATATATGTTGGGTTTATTTTAGATATTAATTTCAATTGAACATAAATAATAAACATTACACATTGTAAAGTTCCGGTTGCAGCACATCCAGGGAAAATCCGCGGTATTGTCCACTGTCGCTGGGGAAATGTTGTCTAATGGCAAGTACCGCACAGGCAGGTATTACTCTCCGAACGCGGTGTCCGAGCCTCCCGTGAAGCCACCAAGTCAAGCAACGATAGGCCACCAGCCTGTACCACCTGTGAAAAAGAAAGATGCAATGGAACCAATTTACATGCGTTCGAATGATATGTAGATGTAATTTTATATGTGGGAGACGACCATGAAATAGTAGTGGCATCACTGACATCACAACCAGAGTATACTTACTCGTTACTCGGATTACGCGGACGAACAGTGCCGCGAAGTTCGTGCATAAGCACCATCATCATCCTCAACACGGTCCGTGAGAGGCAGGCTTCCCCGAACTCTGGCAGCTCGGTGATGCATTGCGGACTTGGCTCGCCTTCCGAAATGTAGGCCAAGCACCCGGAATTTTCACGGCAGCAGCAGTTCTCCTCCTCAGTTGGCATTAGCTCGCACCGATTGCACGTGTACCAGGTGGAGACGCCATCCATGCGACATGGTCCAGGCTCTTCATCCGTTGACTGGTCCTCCCAACTGCCGTCCGAATCCCCATCGTTTTCGCGTGCTTGCCTTTCCAGTAGTTCCTCCTCGGTGTACTCGGGCTCGTACATATACGGCATTATTGTAGCCATTGTGTGGTAAAGAAAGTAAAATAATTTACAGAGATGGTACAGGTGTTCACAAGGCCTAGAAGCGGCGAAGGTAGCTGACCAGAGCACAGAAACGAGTCACAGAATACTCAAAGTAACACAGAGAGAGGAATGGAATCGGAAATCGGCTGCTGTGTGTTGTGAAACGGTGTGTTTATACTTATTGAGGAAAGAGGCGTCCTGCCATTTCCATGGCGACACTCCATTAGCTGAGGCGCAGCGATTGTTGACACGAAACGTGCTTTGGTGTTGGGAAATGGGCGGTACGCGTCTGCTGATGTCAGGCTCAGGGGCGGGGGGTTTGATTTAGTGCCGCAAAAGCAGGTCAGCCAGGGCGATGCGGAAAGTGATAGGATTATCACAAAATGGCAGCTGATTTCGAGTGCGTTAATGGACGAAAAGTCGGGTAAGGTCCATAGGAAAGTTTTCTACGATCTACCGATTTATGCTTAAAAACACATGGCCGAACCGTAGGGACAATAAAAAAAAAGTCCCGGAACTATCCTTTAATCTCTCCGTTATATTCCCCGCTCCCCGCATGTGAGATGCAGGGATGTACGATATTTGATTGTCGAAACTGTTTTGGTTTATTTCGGAACCGTAGGGGCTCGTGTGCTGTCCCCGATTACCCACTTCGTGGGCAGGGCCTGCGCCGCGAGTCCGCCACCACTGTTCGTTTTTGCAACTGAGCCATTTGGCTCCAAGAGTGCTGGTGCACGGCAACGGTGCACCCCATTGTGATTGCACTGTTTTTTCTCAAATCTTTGGTGTGTGTTGGCCCCAGTTGGGCCTCGGGGCAAATTGGGCCAGGTTGGGGACGGCCCAACTGCGCGCTGTTAAGGGTGGGCGATGTTCACACTGCTGATCCATGGTTAGTGGTGAGGGAGGGAGGGGGGTGGGAAAAGGGTTGTTTTACAAAAAGGCACACAAGGTTTCGCGGCGCGCATGCTGAAGGGCCTCATGCCCACTTGCTGTTCCAACTCTGGGAGCTCATACCATCACGGGAGCTGGGATGTTCACTGATTTGTGGGTACAGTGTCTGTAGATACCTACCTCTGAAATGACTACTGTCATAATGGCCTGGAACATTCGGGGGTTAAGCAACCACACTAAGGCCCGCAAGATCGTTGCATATGCTAACGGACACAATTGCAAGATATTGCTTCTACAAGAGACACACTCCGATGGCCTCATTCTGAGGGCTGTTGCCCCACCATGGGGTTCTGCCAGGTTCTTTACCTCTTACTCCACACAATCTAGGGGCGTTCTCACAATGATCCACAAATCAATCAAGTTTGTGCTGCATAAGAGCTATGTTGATCCTGAGGGTCGTTATGTTATAATACACTGCACACTGGTCAATAAAGAGTACTTGCTGGTTAACACTTACTGTCCCAACGTAGATTCTCCGGAATTCTTTGACACTGTAACTACCATACTGCTGGGCTTCGTGGGGGTGCAGATCATATGGGGGGGGGGGACCTGAACCTTATACTGGACACTGCCCTGGACATAACTGCCACGGCACCCAGAGCTCTGTCTGGTGCAGCGCGCAGGCTGCATGGCCACATGCAGTCGCTCAACATTTGTGACGCCTGGAGAACACTTCACCCCCAGCAGCGGGATTACACCTATTACTCTTCTGTACACGATAGTTCGTCCAGGATAGATCTGTTTTTGGTCTCTAGAGAGGTCATGGGTAGGGTGGAGGATACACGCATTTTGCCACGCACATTCTCGGATCACGCTCCAATCACACTGTCCTTAGGGCTGGAAATTCCCATCCCAAAACTCTGCACCTGGCGCTTTAAGTCCAAAGCTCTAAAAGACATTCGGCCTCATCACGACTTCGGCGGTAACCCTTAAATCTGGCGGTAGCGCTATTACCGCCGGATTTAAGGGTCCGCCGAATCAGGGCTTCGGCGGATTTTGCCCCAGCTCTGAGCTGGGGGGAAATCCGCCGACAATTTGCGCTATTACCGCCGGCGGGAAATCCGCCGGCGGTATTAGCGCGAAGATTCCCCATTGAGCCTAATGGGGAATGGGGCATTCCCGAATGGGCTCAGTGGGGAATGGGGACTTACATTACCACTGAACTCGTGATCCGGCGCTATTAGCGCCGTGGAGTTCGGCGGTAGGGCTAATACCGCCCACGCTAATAGCGTTACCGTTACCGCCCAAGTCGTGATTTGTGTTTAAATCTGAGATACTAGCTGACATTGAGTCCTTCTTGGAGCTTAACTCTCTTCAAGACACGACCGCCGCGGTCAGATGGGAGGCCTTTAAGGCTTACATTAGGGGTATGTCTATTTCCCGGGAGGCGGGGGTGTTGAAAGCTATTAGAGTCGCTCTTGGGCGATCCGAGCTCAAACTGAAAAGGTTGGAGCAATGTTGCTCCTCCGGGACTGACCCCACCACTCTGGCCTAAATCTCTGACGAGCTCCAGGTGTTTAACACTCTAGCAACCAGCGAAGTTCATTATTTCAGCAGCCCACAGGCCGCTAGGAAATATGGGGAGGGGGACAGGCCCGGTAAGACACTTGCGACACTTGTGAGGGGGGAACTGGGCCGTACGCAGATCACTTCCATAAAAGATCAGAATGGTGATGCTCAATGGGCGGACCATCGAATACTGGATATATTTACCGAGTTCTATAGATCCCTTTACTCCCAGCCCGTAGAGCATACTGAACAACATATGCGAGAACTCCTTGACCAGATCCCCACCACGAAAATTTCCCCACAGACCCAGGACCAGTTGGATGCCCCGTTTACGCTAGACGAGATAGTATCGGCTATCTCGGACTTACCTATAGGCAAGGCGCCGGGACCTGACGGCCTCACGGCGGACTTCTATCGAGAGCATGTGGCTCTTCTGGCCCCCGGCTTCTTGGAGGTATGGAATGAGGCACTCCGAGCCGCTATCCTTCCCCCTTCCATGCGGGAAGCGGCCATCACGGTACTGCTCAAACCAGGTAAACCTGAGGACGAGTGCGCGTCTTATAGACCTCTCTCCCTCCTGAACCTAGACACAAAGATCTTTGCTAAGATCATTGCTAACCGCTTTCTGCCCATTATGACGCACTTGGTACAAGAGGACCAAGCAGGCTTTGTCCCCGGCAGGTCCACCTCCCATAACATCAGGAGATTATTCAATGTCATGTCCCGTATAGATCAAGACGTCCAGGCCGTAGCGGTTACGCTGGATGCTCAGAAGACCTTCGACATGGTCTCTTGGAAATATATGTGGCTGGGCCTCGAAACAATGGGCATTGGCCCTAACTTGATAGGGTTCATTAAACTATTATACACTTCCCCCCGTTGCGCGGGTATGAGTCGACTCACTAACATCCGAGATGTTCACTCTATTCAGAGGCACCAGACAGGGCTGCCCCTTCTCCCCAATCCTTTTCGCATTGGTGATAGAACCGATGGCGGACTTTATCCGAGCACGGCACTCGTGTAAAGGAGTACGACTGGTTGACGATCCTGAAATAATATCTCTATATGCTGACGATGTCCTACTATACATCAGAGATCCCACAACCCATCTAGATCCCATACTGAGAGACATCACCCGGATCGGCACCCACTCCGGATTTACAATTAATTATTCCAAATCGGAGATTTTCCCGCTCACTAAGGCTACCCTGCAGCCCACCACCGAGTATCCCCTGCACTGGGCCCCTGAGGGTGTGAGATACCTTGGGGTGCAGATGTCCCTTACTAAGCCCACCTTGCTTGCCGATAACTACTCAGCTGTAGCACGAACAGTTGAGACCAAAATTTCACGATGGCGCACTCTCCCGTTGTCCGTTGCTGGCTGTGTATCCCTTATTAAAATGATCTTGCTCCCAAGCTCTTATACACCTTTTGCCAACATTCCTATATGGCCTGGGAGGGCTTACTTCACTAAATTGCACACGCTCTGTGCACAATTTCGCTGGCACTCCGGTGCGGTGCGCAAGAAGTGGACTGACATGGCACTTTCATACAAACGGGGTGGTATTGGTGCTCCGGACCTAGAACTATATTGGATCGCGGCCCAGGCCCAGCATGCTACTCATTGGTACCCGGGTTCCCCAGTGCGCCCACATGTCAAACTGGAACGGCTTGCCTCCGCTGGTATTAACTTGATGTCCCTGGTACTACATCGACGCTACACATCTGATTCCCCTGTCGACCCCATTGCTGCGACTCTGTATGCCTGGTCACGTCTGCTACACTCGACAAGTGGGCCCTCCCCATATTACAAATGGCTTCCCGTGTGGGCCTTTCCGGGCCTGGAGCCCACGCTTGATACCGCTTTGGCCCGACACTGGGGTGCACTGGGGTATCGGGCGCTGTCCGACTTCTATCCCGAAGGCAAATTCATAGGCCCCCAAACCTGGTGATCGGGGCACATCAGATCCCCCCTAGAGACTCTTCAATACTACAGGCTCCGCGCCGCGTTCCGCACCATGTGGCCCTCCTTTCCGGATGCGCCCCCAGATAACCCGGCAATAGCCTACATCGCCAACTCGGGCGGTGCACGTGGCGTCGTCTCTTCACTGTATCAAATCCTACAAGACATCATCCCCACTCCGGCTCTTGGGGCGCGCGACGGATGGTCGGCTGAACTGGGTCTAGAAATACCTGATGAATTGT